>NW_027361806.1:290000-862500 GCF_039654945.1 Dendrobates tinctorius
TGGTTGAATGTACCTTTGGTATTCTGACAGCCAAATGGCGGGTCCTATTGACTGCGATCAACCTCAAGACAGAAACTGTGGACGAGGTGATCAAAGCGTGCGTGGTACTCCACAATTTTGTTATCTGCAAGGAACCCATTTCCATTGAGGACACCTCTGAAGAAACCACCTTGCAAGATTACCATGACATTACCACTAGAAGTTCTGTGACGGTTTCAGTAATGAGGGACAATTTTGCACTATATTTTATGTCACCTCAAGGCAGAGTACACTGGTAGGATGACAGAGTGAAAGATTTGTGCCCTTAACCAAACTTGTGTACCTTCTGGACCAACAGTATATACCTTTGCCAACCAAAGTTGGCTATCTTGTCATGGTCTCTATTTTTAGCTTTAGGCCACAGGTGTGTACCTGGTTGTGTTTTATGCAAAGTATTTCACCTTTTAACAAAAGTTGTGTACATTGTTAGGAAATCACCAACAATAAACACAACTTTTTAGGTGAAATACTTTGCTTCAAACACAACCAGGAACACAACTGTGGCAAAAGCTAAAATTTACCCACAGTTATATACCTGGTTTTGAATACCTTTTTACCTTTTAAATACCCTGTATTTAACCTTTTTTTTAAACATATTTCGCCGCAGAAAGAAATGACAGACAACCAGTGTAAACAATAATTTAACTTTTATTTAAAATATTTTTTTTGTGTAAACTGTTTTTAAAGTTAAAAAAACTTTTTTAATAAAGGTTTGAAACCAACCAAATGGGCATTTTTATTACAAAAAAAAATTATAACTCGGTGTAGTGTGGGGTGGAAATAATGCTGGAGGGGCTGCGGGACACTTCGACAATGGGAGTGTGGAGAGAGGACTGGGATCGTGGTGGGGAAGGAACAGTTAGAGGTGATGGTGTGGAAAAAGCTACAGAATGGGTGGACATGTGGGAGGCAGAAGAGGTGGTGGGCGGTGGAGTGGAGGGTTGGGCAGGGACTGTAGGAGCAGATGATGTTGATGGAAAGTTGTATGGGGAAGGAGTTTGGTACGGGGAAGGAGTTTGGTACGGGGAAGGAGTTTGGTACGGGGCAGGTTGCTGGAAGTGGGGAGATGTCTGGTACTGGGGAGGTTGCTGGTACTGGGAAGGTTGCTGGTACTGGTGAGGTTTCTGGTATGTAATAGGAGGGGGAGGATGGAAAGTGGCTGGAGGGGGTGCAGATGTAATAGGAGGGGGAGGATGGAAAGTGGCTGGAGGGGGTGCAGATGTAATAGGAGGGGGAGGATGGAAAATGGCTGGAGGGGGTGCAGGTGGAGGAACTACAGTGGTGGGAGGTGGAGGTTGGGAGGTAACCTGCTGTAGAGCACCGTGGCACGAATGCATTACATGCATCTGCTGGGTAGGAGATAGTGTTGCCATGCGCTCCACAACAGACCTGAAAAAGGTGTGGTTTGGCGAAGATCTTGCTTCTGAATGCATGGTTTGCAGAAGTGTCTTCACCTCCAGAATGCTGGAGTTGATCTGCTGAAAGCCTGCGGAGATTTGCTCTGACAAGACTTTTAGACAGTTCTGGAAAGATGCATTCAGATGCAAGAACTCTGGCGCATAACTCTTTTCCTGACCCCTCTGCCGCTGCCGCCCAGTACCCGCAGGTGTACTAGAGGTGGCAGGGGCAGAAGGGTGGGGTAAAGGGAAAGCGATCTCCTCACCAGCAGCTTCATGTAATGTAGGCGGCCACGATGCTCCTGTGCTGGTGCTGGTGGATGGGACAGATGGGTCGAATGTGTGGGAAGGCTGGGAAGGTGCAGATGTACCAGGGCGGTCGAAGTGTCCCTCGGTGCCGGTCTCCTCAGGGATCGCCTCAGAAGGGTCCAATCGTGCAGGCTCCCGAGTGCTGCTCACCGTGCTGTGGAATAAAGAGAAAAAAAAACAATTAAAATAGTGACATGGTATGGCCCTGGCTGAAAAAAAAAAGTTACATGTAAACATTTTTTTGTCACATGTGGTGTGTAATATTTACCTTCTGGTGAGCATTGTCTCCCGGAGGAACGACAGGGCTCGTGCGTACTTGTACTTGCTCCTGCGTCCTCCAGATCCACTCGGGGCCCGCATCTCTTTATTGAACTCCTTCTTGAAACGATCCCTCACAGACCGCCACCGCTTCACAATTCTCTCCCCTGAAACGAGAAAGGACAAAGTGGTTAGTATACAACATCAGTGTTTCCCAAACTCCAGTCCTCATGGTCCCCAGGGGTCATGTTTTCAGGATTTCCAAAGTAAATAGAAATCCTGAACACATGATCCGTGGGGACCACGAGGACTGGAGTTCGGGAAACACTGGTTTAAATCAAGCAACCGGTACTGTATATACTTACGCTCTTTAATCTGGGCCCGAGCTTCGAGGTCCTCCCAGCGGTCCACAAGGAGCGAACAGATTTCCTCCCAGAGTCGTCGGGTAACGATCAGGTCAGCGTGGCGGCGGTCAGCCATATTCCAGAGCGGCTCCCTTTCTCTGACAAGATCGATGAGGCGGTCCACATCAATCCCTCCATCCTCACCGTCAGAGTCGGGAGCACGCTGTGAAGGCTGTTAAAGAAAAAGACAAAAATAACATAATTAGCCTCCACAAAAGAAATGAAATAAAAAGTGCAAAAAAAACAAAGCAAAAATATTTATACTTACACGCTGGTGACCGCCGCGTTGCTGTCGCCGACGACCCTGGGAGGCATTGCGAGGACCTCTTGGCCGAGCACCAGATTGGGAAGACTAGAGAATAAAACAAAAAATGTTATGTCTTTGGATGTAGGCATTTGCTTGCTGTGTGTGGTCTGCAGAACATTGTTTTCTATGTGTTGTGTGTAGTGTGATGTTGTGTTTCTGCGTTTGATGCAAAAAACTTACCAATTGTGAGCCCACTCCAAGTGTCTGTCCACCCCTTCCTTCTTCTTCTGGGAGCTCCTCTTCATCTTGTGATTCCTGTTTTGAAATAAAAGGCAATGAATACACATATATTACAGAGATGATGGATTTTGGAAATAAAAACTTACCGTCAAACGCTGACGATGCGAGGGAGGGCTCCCAGAAGATGTGCTGTCTTCCTCATGTCCAGACTCCATGGCTGTGGGTGGTGTTTCTGCTGCTGCCATTGCTGCTGCTGCTGCTGCATCTATTGGGCGGCTGTTGAATAAAGAGAAACAAAGGGCCAATGAATATCTTGATATTCCATAGCCCTAGTTTGGAGGAATGGGGGATTTGATAATTACCGTCTCTCATCTGCTGCTGGACTCCCCTCCCGTTGTTCAGCATGCTGCTCCATTTGGGGTGGTGCTGATGGTGCTGCTGCTGCAGATGTCTACTGCCTTCTCCTGCTCCTGGTTCTTGGCTTGGGTGGCATGTTGGGTGTGGCTGAGGGTCCCACTGTCTTGCTTTTATATATGTCCTGTGGGCAGAGCTACTGAGCATGCTCAGACCAAAGAAACCGGATCCGGCCGCCGGATCTGGCGCATTGCGGCGCTCATAGGCTTTCATTGTATGAAAAAGCCGGACACGCCGGATCCGGCGTGTCCGGCTTTTTCGCCGGAGACAAAAAACGTTACAGTAGCCGTTTTTTCCAGACGCCGGATCGCGACACATTGCCGGATCCGGCGAAAATCGGATGAAACGCATGGCCATCCGGCTCGATCCGGCTCTAATGCAAGTCAATGGGGGGGAAACCGGATCTGGCATTGCATTTCGCCGGATCCGGTTTTAGTCAAAAGCGCCGGATCGCGCCTGACGCCGAAAACCTGATGTGTGAAAGAGGCCTAACTCTATGCACTACTTCACTGCTTACATAATCCCTGTACCTTCAGACAATTTGACCTCATCATAGACATATTGTATTAAATAAACAAATATCTGCATTGTCAACCTAAACAAATCCATCTAAAGTTCCAGTCACTCGGTGCCTACTTTGCCAGCCACTGCCTGTTGTTAGGTGCAATCCGTCTCTAACAGCAGAGACTGCCTAGACAGATTGCAGGAAATGAGGGCAGGTTTTTGTCTCCCCACTCCTGCTCTCCTGTCTGTCACACTGCATACAGGTATAATGGGGGACAAAGTGGGCCATATTCTCATATCAGTCCAAATAATCTCTGAGGCCCCATAGGCTGAAGGGTCCACTGTGTGACTACATCCCCTGTATCTGCTATAGCTATGCTATTTCTTCTCTCTCTCCCTCCCTCTCTCTGTCTCTCTTTCCATCTTCCCTTCCCTCTCTTCTCCTCATTTTGTTTCTTCCCATATTATCTCCTTCTCCAACTCACACTTCTCCATCTCTGTCTCTCCTCTCCCTCTCTTGCTCTCTGTCTAATCCCTCTCTACTTCCCTCTTCCTCTTGTCTCTCTTTATCCCTCTTCGCCCTCTCCAACTCACTTTCTGTCTCTTCATCTCCTTCCCCTCTATCTCTCACTCTTTTCCCCCTCTCATCTCTCTCCTCTCCCACTCTTCCCTCTCTTCCTCTGTCTGTTCCCTCTCCTCCCTCTATATCTTTCTATCTTCTCCCTCTTTCCTTTCCTCTTTCTCCTATCAATTTCCCTCTCTTCTCTTTTTTTTCTTTCTCTTGTCTGGCTCCACTCTTCTCTTTCTCTCCATGTCAACTCCCTCTGCTCTCCTCTCTGTCTTGTCTCTCTCTCCCTCCTCTCTCTATTCTCCCTCTCCCCTTCCCTCTCTTTCCATGCTCTTCACTTTCTCCTTTTTTGCGCTGTCTCATCCCTCTCCATCTCTTTTCTCCTCCTCTTTCTCTTTTGTCTCTCTTTACTCCTCCCTCTTTACCTTCTGTCTCTCTTTTCTACTCCCTCTTTACCTTCTGTCTCTCTTTTCTCCTCCCTCTTTACCTTCTGTCACTCTTTTCTCCTCCCTTTTTCTCTTCTGTCACTCTATTCTCCTTCTTCTTTCCCTTCTGTCTCTTTTCTCCTCCCTCTTCCTCTTCTGTCTCTTTACTTCTCCCACTTTCTCTTCTGTCTCTCTTTTCTCTTCCCTCTTCCTCTTCTGTCACTATTTTCTCCTTCCTCTTTACCTTCTGTCTCTCTTTTCTCCTCTCTTTCTCTTTTCTCTCTTTTCTCCCCCCTCTTTCTCTTCTGTCTCTCTTTTCTCCTCCGTCTTTCTCTTCTATTTCTCTTTTCTCTTCCCTCTTTCTCTTCTGTCACTATTTTCTCCTTCCTCTTTACCTTCTGTCTCTCTTTTCTCCTCCCTCTTTCTCTTTTCTCTCTTTTCTCCTCTCTCTTTCTCTTTTCTCTCTTTTCTCCTCCCTCTTTCTCTTCTATTTCTCTTTTCTCCTCGCTCTCTCTCGCTCTACTCCCTCCTCTTTCGCTATTTCACTCTCTTTCGCTGTGTTGCACTCAGTACAGATGGTACAAGTTTGCTGCTCCTCTATGACGGTTACAGTCTATTACATTTGTACCTATTCTCAGCCTTTCTGTAGCATCTCAGGCCAGGTGCGTGGCTCTTGGGTTTACAAAGCTTCTTTGCATGTATGGTATTACATAGAAAAATATTCAGGATTGAGAGTCCTCAGTAGTTGATACCTTTTAATGGCTAACTGAAAAGATGGTAATACATTGCAAGCTTTCGAGACTACTCAGGTCTCTTCATCAGGCTAGACTAATACAAAATCTGAAGTCACATATTTATGCACAATACAGCCTAGAAAAAATGCAATAGATAAGACATGTGACGTGAAGCAGAACTATCAATATGGGAGAGGGAGAAACATAAATATAAACATTGGACCAGTTCATAGATAAGGAGTCTGGATGTTTTATGGTCCTCTGATTGGGGTCTAGTTCTGTGTTGCCCCGCAAGGTTTTAAAAGGAAATTCCTTAATTGATGTAAAAAGACATAAATCCATGCGACACATTCATTCCAGCACTGAGAGTGTCAAAGTTCGTCATAAATTTGTACTCCCAAACTCGTCTCTCTCTCTGAGATGTGAAGTTACCTTTCAATACCAGTAATTTCATATCCATGCTGCTGTGATCAGGGATACAGAAATGTTTTGCCACAGGTAGATCCATTCTTTTTTCTCTTATTGTGTGACGATGAGCATTCATCCTTGTTCTAAGCTTTTGCCCTGTCTCCCCCACATACAGACCCCCAGTTGGACATTTAGTACAAATAATTAAGTTCACCACATTAGATGTAATGCAGGTGAAAGTACCTGGGATCTTGTAGTCCTGATGTGAATTGGGGATCTTTATCTTGTCCGTGGTCATTATAAATGGACAGGTTTTACATTTTTTCTGGTTGCAAGGAAAGGTTCCTGCAGCTGTTGGAGAGGACAGGGAGCTTCTGACAATGATGCTTCTTAAATTTGGGGGCTGCCTAAAACACAGCAGTGGGGGGTCTGGAAAAATGGATTTTAATCGGGCATCTTTTTGTAGTAAAGGTTGTAATTTCCGTGCAGCTCCCCTTAGCACCTCCAGATTTGGGTTGTAGGTGACTACTAGAGGCACTGGGTTATTTTCTTCTTTAGCTTTGTAATGTAGCAGGCGATTCCTTGACAATCAGGTGGCTCTTGTAATTTGGTTTTCAATTGTTCTTGGATGGTAACCCTGATTCAAAAAGGTCTTTTTGAGGCGACCAAGGTGTTTGTCTCTATCCATGGGGTTGGAACATATACGATTGTATCTGATGGCTTGGCTATAGATAATAGAGTTCTTTATGTGTTTTGGATGGAAACTGTCCCATTTAAGGTATGTTGGATGGTCGATTGGCTTCTGATACAGGGATCGAAAGCTTGCAATGTGTTACCATCTTTTCAGTTAGCCATTAAAAGGTATCAACTACTGAGGACTCTCAATCCTGAATATTTTTCTATCCACTGGCTAACACGGTACAAAGATATACATCTTTTCTGGTACTACATAGGAATTCTAGCAACATTAAAGGGTTTGACTCCTTTTCTGGACATTTAGTCATAGAATAACCATAGAACTATGTGTTAGATTTGCACATGTTGGATGCACACATTTGTCTAATGACTAGTAAATTTAATAAAAGTAATGATAGTAAAAGAAAAATATATTCTACAAATTCTCTAATTTGGAAATGTACAGTGATTTATGTTATGACTCATCTTGTGAGTTAGATTCTTGAAGCCCTTGGTCCAGATGAGCCGTTATTGTACAGCATGGACAGATGATATTGGTGAACAGGTTGGAGCAACAGAGGCTGCAAAGGCTGGATGGAGTAGGGTAGAAGACCACAAGAAGGACATACTTGGTGTAGGGACCCCATTGAAGCAGAGTCACGAAAATGTCACATCAGAGAAGATGAGGCGATGTGGCTGATCTGATCTGATCAGAACAGGAGACTCAATGTAGCAAAATTTGAAAGATTAACAGCTCATGCGGCATGCTGTACTAATATGACAAGCTCTGTGATGTAGCAGAGTCCAATGATGTAGCAGATTTAAAAAGGTTAGGAGACTCACTATTGTTAAAGCAGAGCCAAGCAAAGTAGGAGAATTGAGTAGGTCAGGAGACTCACTGTAGCGATGTAGCAGATTGCAGTGATGTAGCAGAATTTGAGTAGGTTAGTAGACTCACTGTAGCAGAGTCCAGCGATGTAACAGAATAGAGTAAGTGACAACTCAGACCCCCAAAGAATCCCACACGAAACTCCCATTAAGGTCCGGCAGAGGTGCACTATAAACCTGGGTAAGGTGTTTCTGGCTTTTTGATACACTTTCTGTAAATACAGAATAGAAAGAAGTATGTCTGACACACTTGTGGGTTACATATGTGGTCTAGAAACATGTATGACATTCATGTAAGTGTAATGTATATTGTTTTGCTGGGATTATAAATGACTGTATACTGATCAGGTTTTGACATTGTCCAGTTTATCACTTGCTTAGCTACTTTGAGTTACGAGCGCACTGTTTACATCTACGTGACTTGCGCATTTCTTCCTTCTGAGCACTTATTGGGAACCTCACTTTTTATTTTGTATTTTGCTTTAAGTATGTCTTTGATATTTATCACCCCTGTTGGTTTTATTATGTCTTCTTAACAAAATATTAATAAAATGTATTATGTCTTCTTAACAAAATATTAATAAAATGTAAATGCTATTTATCATCTGGAGGTCACGACTTCTCATCTTTTGAGGTTTCACCTTACTGTACTATGTAGCAGAGCCCAGCGATGTAGCAGAATACATCACTATAGCGAGTGCCCTCACTTAGTCTATCAGAGCTTGGTATGTCACAGGACACAAATTGCAGAGATGAATAGTCGGCTCTCTATACAGGTAATATCTCTCCTTTATTAAAAACAGGCTTAAGACATGGATGCAAAGGAGGTAGGTTACAGTGTGGATAACAGCCCTTTCCCGTACAGCCTACGCTTCAACGCGTCAAGATACCTGGCTGTACGAGAAATGGCCGTTGTCTACATGGTGACCCGCATCCATGTCTCAACCCTGTTTGGAATAAAGGACAGTTTTTACCTTATACGGAGTGTCGCCTATACATCTCTCCACCTAAACTCACCATTGCCTTTGTTGCATCCACGATGGCACTTGGAGCTTCCACATCTCTACAAACCACCAGCCACGGACACAACCCCAAAGAAGTCCTTGTCTTTTGTTTTAGGAACAATCAGCTTTTCAACTCTCCATATGTAGTTATACAAGTGCAGATCCTGCAAAGGTGTTTTGCTTACACACGGTCTCCGCTCACCACATTTGCTTTGTCAGCTACTTTTCTACTAAAAGCTGAACGTTTTCTAGCTTTCATTCTCCGAAAATGATATTTTCCATGGCTGGCTCACATCTTTTCAAGAGCTGCAGAGTTTCCTTTGGGCATATTTCATAACCCTGCTGACTCTACTCTTTGCTTACAATAAGAGACTTTTGTATCTGCAGCCGCATGGAGCACTTTTACTATTTCCTCCATTTCAAGCCAAGATTAGGAACCTAGAGAATGGTGGCCCTTTACATGATCGTCTAGCCTGGAAACATAACAGAAAATGGCCAATATTGGCAATGTATATCCTTCTGTATAGATTTACCTTACCTGTGCAAAACATACAGTATGTGTTCATTGCACTTTCCCATCTACTTATTTTTTCTCTAGCCCTGACCTCTTCTTCCTTGATTGACAGCTTTGGCTTCACAGGTACCCAAAAAAGTCAGAGGTAGACAGAAAACAATTAGGTGGGAAGGTGCACTGAAGTTCTTGGTCACACCAAGGGCACAACCTCTGCCTGTATTTGGTTTGAACAGTCATTTTGTGCTGACAGATTCCCTGTACAAGATTACAAAAATTGCAGATTTTTCTTAAAATACCATAAAGTGCGGAGAAAAAGGGTTAGGGAAGATGTCACTCAGAAAGTTGATATTATATTAGATGGAGGTCTTCCATAATTTTTTTTATTAGTAATTATGTAATTATTTTACAGTAGGTAAGAACTCCACATGTCGTACCAAGCATCTCTATCACAGCACTTTGAACGTTTTGGAATTTTTGCTTAGTTTTTAAAGTCTATGGCCCTAATTCATTAAGATTGGGGTTTATTGCATCAGTCTTAATGAGGAGCGTGCAGGAATAAGAATGCACTGGACTCATTAAGAGGCGGATGCCAGTTAACCTGCAGTTAGTCGCGCCAAAATATTTACACTATTAGCCGTGTGCACCTTGCTGTGGTACATGTAGTTGACGCTGCGTCTTGCGATTCACTCAGGAGGGTGGGTTGCCCGAGCTAGGAAGCTACTGAAATGAATGGCAACCTACCTTCCATAATTGAGAAAATATGATGATATGATGAAAAAAAATAGTTTTGGATACAATGGAGCCAGGGCCGACATCGACACTCAGTGAACCCGGGCACGTGCGGGGGCCCTGGGCAGATGGAGAGGGTCACTTTCCATTAGAGACACCTGCACCTTATGGGACTTGTGAGTTGCGGGCACCGAACTTCCCCACACCTTGAACTGTTTCAAATACTCACCTCTTCCCATTCCATGCTGCTCCGGTGTCCACTGCTCCAGTCTCCTCAACATCTCCTGACTCTCTGTGACTTCTCAATGCAGAGGCTGCAATGATGTCAATATAGGGCACTCTTTGTGCAGAGTCAGAAGGTGCAGAGGAGACAGGAGCAGCAGAGGCCAGAGCAGCGGGGAATGGGGACAGGTGAGTATTTGATTATTTTGTTATGAATGGAGCATTATATGGGGCCCATTATACTGTATGGATCATTAATATGGGGCCCCTTATTCTGTATGGAGCAATATATGTCGCCCATTACACTGTATGGAGCAATATATGGGGCCCATTATACTTTGTGGAGCAATATATGGTTAAAGGGACCATTATACCATATTGAGTAATATATGTGCCCCATTATTCTGTATGGAGCATTATGTGGTCCCCATAATACTGAATGGAGGATTACACTGTCTGGTCTAAAATGAAAAGTCTGCAGTCTATTGTAGAATTTATAATAGATATCACTCAAATAATGTAAGAAGTAAGTGAAATCTTTGGCAATGTACTATATCTATATTTCTCTACCATATCTGAGACTCTTTCACCCGGGGCTCTGAATGGACGCCACGTGATTTCATTAAAAGTTAATGACTTCGCATCTTATCACTAGTGTGCATACCCATATGCGTTGCTATAAATGTTAAACCAGTCAGGCATAAGAAATGCTGCCAATTTCCATGAATTTGATGGCCGGGTGTAGCCATGCACCCTCCCACCCTATCTGGTGGAATTTTTCAGGTTGCTGCAATTTCTGTATTGTGTGAACATAGCCTAGCAGAAAAATTCAATTTCATAAATTAGAATAATAGAATCATAGAATATTAGAGTTGGAAGGGACCTCCAGAGTCATCGTATCCAACCCCCTGCTCAATGCAGGAGTCAGTAAACCATCTCAGACAGATGTCTGTCCAGCCTCTGTTTGAAGACTTCCATTGAAGGAGAACTCACCAACTCTTGTGGCAGCCTGTTCCACTCATTGATCACCCTCACTGTCAAAGTTTTTTCTAATATCTGATCTGTATCTTCTCCCTTTCACTTTAATTCCAATGCTTCTTGTGTTTCCATGTGAAAATAAGAATAATGATGATCCCTCTATACTGTGGCATCCCTTGAGTTATTTGTAGACAGCTATATAGTCTCCTCTTAGTCTTCTTTTTTGAAAGCGAAACAATCCCAGATCCTTTAACCGTTCCTCGTAGGACATACTTTGCAGCCCACTCACCATCCTGATAGCTCTTTTCTGAAATTGCTGCATTTTTTCAATGTCTTTTTTAAAATGCGGTGCCCAGAACTGGACACAGTATTCCAGATGAGGCCTGATCAAGGAGGAGTAAAGGGAGATAAATACTTCATATGATCTAGACTCTATGCTTCTCTTAATACATTCTAGAACTGTGCTTGTCTTTTTTGCTACTGCATCACACTGTTGACATGTGCAGTCTGTGGTGTATTAGCATACTCAAGTCTTTTTAACACGTGCTGTTGCTTAGTTCTATTCCTCCCATTCTGCAGATGTAATTTTCATTTTTCTTCCCCAGATGTAGAATCTTGCAATTCTCCCTGTTAAATACCATTCTATTAGTCAATGTCCATTGTTAAAGCTTATGCAGATCATTCTGAATCATTTCTCTGTCTTCTCTAGTGTTAGCTATCCCTCCTAGCCTTGCATTGTCTGCAATTTGATCAGTTTACCTTCAGTTCCCTTTTCTAGATCATTTAAAACATGACTGGGGCCAGGACAGAGCCTTGTGGTACCCCACTTGAAACACTCTTCCTATTGGCTGTGCAAACATCTATTGCCATTCTTTGCATACGATCACTGAACCAGTTATGAATCCACCTAACCGTAGCCTTGTCATTCGCATACTTGGTAATTTTTTCAAGAAGGATAGTATGAGATACTTTATCAAATGCTTTGCTGAAGTAGAGATTTACCTTATCTACCACATTTCCCTTATCCACCCAGTCAGTGATTCCATCATAGAAGGAAATTAGATTAGGCTGGCATCCTAGCTCTGGTTAATTAGTGTACATGCTGTTTAATAATTTGTTCACAGTAGAGTTGAGCGAAACGGGTCGAAAAAATTCAAAAGTCGCCGACTTTTGGCAAAGTCGGGTTTCATGAAACGAAACCCGACCCTAGGATGAGGTCGGCCACGAGGTCGGCGACTTACGCGCCAAAGTCGCGTTTCAAAAGTTTGTTTTGCGCTCTTTTTCAGCCAATCAGGATCCACGGACACTGTGGGCAACGTGATGACATAGGCACGGGTCACCACCATCTTTCAGAAGGGCATGCAAGTGATTGGCTTGCTTTGGTGGGCGTCACAGGGGGTATAAAAGGGCGTGCACGCTGACCGCCATCTTACTTCTGCCGATCTCAGTATAGGGAGAGGTTGCTGCTGATTCTGTAGGGAGAGCGTTAGGCAGGGAAGAAGACCAAAAAACTGCTTCTGCTCCTAGCGATTTGGCCTGCACAACACACCAGTCACTGTGTGTGCAGTGCAAGGGGAGGCTATATAGTGGTGTATCAGTGGTGTTGGTTGTTGGGCTGCCTTCTAAGGCTTCCTGACAGGCTGGCATTGCTGTTTACCCACTGCTCCGCAAACTGCTTTTTTAAAAGCAACCCAATCTCCCTTATCCTCTAGTCACTTTGGTCACAGTTGTGCCATCGAGCCTGTCACATAGCGCTCAGATATTCATTGGGCCTCAAACTGCTTTTTTAAAAGCAATCCCAATTTTTTTTTTTGTCCTGCTGAGAAGAAAAAAAAACTGCTTCTGCTGCTGATAGCAATTTGGCCTGCACAACACACCAGTCACTGTGTGCAGTGCAAGGGGAGGCTATATAGTGGTGTATCAGTGGTGTTGGTTGTTGGGCTGCCTTTTAAGGCTTCCTGACAGGCTGGCATTGCTGTTTACCCACTGCTCCGCAAACTGCTTTTTTAAAAGCAATCCAATCTCCCTTATCCTCTAGTCACTTTGGTCACAGCTGTGCCATCGAGCCTGTCACATAGCGCTCAGATATTCATTGGGCCTCACACAATCCAAAAGTGTCCAGTGTCCAAAAGTGTGTGCAGAGATTCAAAATCTCACTTATTCTCTAGTCACTTAGGTCACAGCTGTGCCATCGAGCTTGTCACATAGCGCTCAGATATTCATTGGGCCTCACACAATCCAAAAGTGTCCAGTGTCCAAAAGTGTGTGCAGAGATTCAAACTCTCACTTATCCTCTAGTCACTTAGGTCACAGCTGTGCCATCGAGCTTGTCACATAGCGCTCAGATATTCATTGGGCCTCACACAATCCAAAAGTGTCCAGTGTCCAAAAGTGTGTGCAGAGATTCAAACTCTCACTTATCCTCTAGTCACTTAGGTCACAGCTGTGCCATCGAGCTTGTCACATAGCGCTCAGATATTCATTGGGCCTCACACAATCCAAAAGTGTCCAGTGTCCAAAAGTGTGTGCAGAGATTCAAAATCTCACTTATTCTCTAGTCACTTAGGTCACAGCTGTGCCATCGAGCTTGTCACATAGCGCTCAGATATTCATTGGGCCTCACACAATCCAAAAGTGTCCAGTGTCCAAAAGTGTGTGCAGAGATTCAAACTCTCACTTATCCTCTAGTCACTTAGGTCACAGCTGTGCCATCGAGCTTGTCACATAGCGCTCAGATATTCATTGGGCCTCACACAATCCAAAAGTGTCCAGTGTCCAAAAGTGTGTACAGAGATTCAAAATCTCACTTATTCTCTAGTCACTTAGGTCACAGCTGTGCCATCGAGCCTGTCACATAGCGCTCAGATATCAGTGGGCCTCACACAATCCAAAAGTGTCCAGTGTCCAAAAGTGTGTGCAGAAATTCAAAATCTCCCCTGTCCTATAGACACCTTGTTTTACATACTATATAGTTTGTTGGATTTTGTCTACATTTCTACCAAAAATGAGGAAGGCTGGTGGAAGAGGCCGTGGAATTGGGCGGGGGTTGGCAGCTGGTAATGATGGTGTTGGTGGTGGATCTGATGGTAGTGGCAAGAGCAAAATAGGACCGAATGCAGGAGGTGTTGAGCCTGCGTCATCGTCTGGCTACATAAGGCCTCGAACGCTTAGTTTTCTAGGAGTTGGCAAACCGCTTTTAAAGCCAGAGCATCAGGAAAAAGTTTTGTCTTACATTGCTGACTCAGCCTCCAGCTCTATCGCCTCCTCTTCTTCAGTTGTAAAAAGTAAAAGCACTGAGTCGTCATTGGAGGCTCATGTTCATGAACCACACCTTTCCTTGTGTCCTTCACCCCAACCAAGATTGAAGGATGACGCAGGCCATACTACTGATTACTCCATGGAGCTGTTTTCACATACCATGCCTGGATTATCAAGTGAAATGGTGAATTACCCAGGCCAAGATGAATCTGACATGGAGTGCACTGATGCACAGCCGCTGATGGATGATTCTGCTGGTACATTCACTCAGAGCACTACATTGTCCTCGCAGTGTACAGAGCCAGATTCTGACCCTGATGAGACTCAGGTGCCCCTTCCCGCACACTATACCACCATACACGGTGACACAGAGGAAGGTGCACATGACATAGAAGAGGAGGTGATGGATGACCCAGTTGTTGACCCAGATTGGCATCCATTGGGGGAAGAGGGTGCTGCTTCCAATAGCTCAGATGAGGAGCATCCACAGCAGACATCGACATCGCAACAGCTGTTATCTGGCAGGCCCGGAGCACTCCAAAGACAGGTTCCAAACATCAAAAGAGTTGCTGGACAGCTTGTCCAGAGGGTCAAAAGATCACAGCGTGCTAGGCCGCAAAATGTCTGCCAAAGTAGGAAGAGTGCAGTGTGGCACTTTTTTGAACAAAATCCTCATGATCAGGCCAAGGTTATCTGTAAGAAGTGCGCAAAGACCTTTAGCCGAGGGAAAAATCTGAAAAATTTGAATACCAGTTGCATGCTTAGACATTTAACCAGCATGCACTTGCAAGCGTGGACACAACACCAAACCTCAAGTGCCACATGTGCAACTGATCACAACGAAGGTAGTCAGCAACGCTGCATTGTTTCCCCCACTGTAAGCCCACCGGTTAGCACAGCAGCAAATGTTGAGGTGTCGTTGCAAGGCCACAGCAGTCAGGGAATCCCACTGTTATATCAACGAAAGACTGATTCTAGACCATCAGAATGAACACCAACTCCATCACCATCATCAACCCTCTCTCAGTCCGCCCTGTCCACCGCTACTTCCACCATATGCAGCTCTCAAGTCCAGCTCACCCTCCCAGACACTATGAGTAGGTCAAGAAAGTACTCAGTCTCTCATCCGCGTACACTGGGTTTGAACGCCCACATTGCCAAACTAATCTCGTTTGAGATGATGCCCTTTCGGTTGGTGGAAAGCACAGCTTTCCGCGAACTCATGGCCTATGCAGTACCACGCTATGACCTACCCAGTTGCCACTTCTTCTCTCGCAAAGCCATCCCAGCCCTCCACCCTCATGTGAAAGACCGCATTGTCCATGTACTCAAGCAGTCAGTGAGCGGAAAGGTGCACCTCACAACTGATGCATGGTCCAGTCGGCATGGCCAGGGCCGTTACGTGTCCATCACTGCGCACTGGGTTAATGTGGTGGATGCAGGGTCCACAGGGGACAGCGGTGGTGGGACAGTGCTGCCTAGCCCACGGTATAGGAAACAGTTGGCTGTAGGCGTTCGACCCTCCTCCTCCTCCACCTCCTCCAGAAGCGAAAGCTCGTCCACAGAGCGCAGTCGTACGAGCACTCCATCTGCAGCTGCCACTGTTGCACACGATGTGTCCCCCTATCGAGCAGCTAGTGGAAAGCGTCAGCAGGCTGTGTTGCAGATGATGTGTTTGGGCGACAGACACACCGCCGAGGTGCTGGCCGAGTACTTGAAGCGACAAACTGAGTCATGGCTGGGCAGTGTACATCTTGAGGCAGGCAAGGTAGTTAGTGATAACGGCCGTAATTTTGTGGCAGCCATAGCCCTTTCAAAACTCAGCCACATACCTTGCTTGGCTCACACCTTGAACCTGGTGGTGCAGTGCTTCCTCAAAAATTATCCCGAGTTAACAGCCCTGCTCCAGAAGGTGCGAAGACTGTGCCCGCACATCCGCCGGTCGCCTGTACACTCCGTTCGTATGCAGAAGCTGCAGCGATTGCTCCACCTTCCCAACCACCGCCTCATTATCGACATTGCAACAAGGTGGAACTCCACCCTGCACATGGTGGAGCGGCTGTGCGAGCAGAGGCAGGCCATAATGCATTTGTGGGAGGATACACGGCCAGGCACTTTGAGAGCAGACATGGAGTTGACAGGTGTGCAGTGGTCGAAGCTGAAAGACCTTTGTAAAGTCCTTCAGTGTTTTGAGGAATGCACACGGCTGGTAAGCGCAGACGACGCCATCCTAAGCATGAGCACCCACTTATGCGTCTGCTCATGCAAACTTTGACGCACCTTAAGGAGCAGGCGTCTGCAGCCAATGTTGATGAGGAGGAAGAGGAGGAGGGAATCCTTGATGACATTCAGCCATTGTCTGCTCAGGGACCTCTCCTGGACGAGGTGGAGGAAGAAGAGGAGGAGGAGGAGGATGATGGGGATGATTACTTAGGGGAGGAGGATGCATCTCGTGGGGCAAGTGAAAATGTTGGCGTGGCAAGGTCTGGTACAGGGTTTGTGCGTGACTGGAGGGATGTGGATTTGCCAGAAAGTGCTCCTCCACCCAGCACTCGCAGTGCATCATTGACACCGGGAACATTGGCCCACATGTCAGATTATGCCTTGCAGATCCTAAAAAGGGACCCCCGCATTGCCAAAATGATGAACGATGACGACTACTGGTTGGCCAGCATCCTGGATCCACGCTATAAAGGCAAATTACAAAACATCATGCCACAGGAGAACCTTGACCTAATATTGGCTAATAAACAAGCAACTCTGGTAAATCGGTTGCTTGAGGCATTCCCAGCACACAGCAGCGGTGATGGTTCTCACACGAGCCGTACGGGCCGGGGGCAGCTTGGCAGAGGTGTTCGTGGTGCACACAGCAGAAGTGGCGTTGGAGACAGGGGTTTCATGACAATGTTGTGGACTGATTTTTCAAATACCGCTCACACAACTGGTAATACTGCATCGATGGAAAGTGACAGGAGACAGCAGTTGTCAACTATGGTAACAAACTACTTTTCCTCCCATATCGATGTTCTCCCACACAGGTCATTCCCCTTTGACTATTGGGCCGCTAAACTGGACACCTGGCCTGAATTGGCCCAATATGCCTTACAGGAGCTCGCTTGCCCAACTGCAAGTGTGCTATCGGAAAGAGTCTTCAGTGCAGCTGGATCAATCCTGACAGAAAAAAGGACCCGTCTGTCAACCCAAAATGTGGATGATCTAACCTTCATTAAAATGAACCACGCATGGGTTTCCAAGGATTTTGTCCCACCTTCCCCTGATGACACATAGGGTGACAGAAAAATGGCTTGCTTTGGTCCACCTCTTCCTGGTACTTCACCTATTTCGCCTTTTGCATCAGCTGAATGTCCAACATCAACATATGCCACTTTCTAAAACTCCCTAACTGTGCTGCCTCCCCCCCCATGGCCGGGGTCACCACCTACCGCACGACACCGTGCGAGTGCCGTTGCCCTGGACAGGTGGGTAGGCCGACTCTTGGGCGCGGGCACTGGCACAGGGTCCCTCATAGTGCAATCAAGTGTCTCTGACGGTGGTGGTGCACACCCGCCATCAGACACACCGCTGTACTATGAGGGGCCCAGTGCCAGTACCGACGCCCACGAGTGGGCCCCCCTTGCTTGGGCAGGGCCCCAGCATTTGCAATCTTTACCTCTCCCTGCTCCTCCGCTGTGTAATCTGGGCCGTCAAATCCATACTGTGCCTGACACCGTCTGAGCCTGCCTCCTGAGACATATATTTTGAATGTGTACGCTATCCATACATGTTATCCAGGGATACGGTACCCTTTCTAAACTTTATGCAATCACGTGCAATCCATACTGGGCCTAACACCGTCTGAGCCTGCCTCATGCTGTATAGACATATATTTTGAATGTGTACGCTATCCATACATGTTATCTGGGGATACGGTACCCTTTCTAACCTTTGTGCAATCACGTGCAATCCATACTGGGCCTAACACCATCTGAGCCTGCCTCCTGAGACATATATTTTGAATGTGTACGCTATCCATACATGTTATCCAGGGATACGGTACCCTTTCTAACCTTTGTGCAATCACGTGCAATCCATACTGGGACTAACACCGTCTGAGCCTGCCTCATGCTGTATAGACATATATTTTGAATGTGTACGCTATCCATACATGTTATCCAGGGATACGGTACCCTTTCTAACCTTTGTGCAATCACGTGCAATCCATACTGGGCCTAACACCGTCTGAGCCTGCCTCATGCTGTATAGACATATATTTTGAATGTGTACGCTATCCATACATGTTATCCAGGGATACGGTACCCTTTCTAACCTTTGTGCAATCACGTGCAATCCATACTGGGCCTAACACCGTCTGAGCCTGCCTCCTGAGACATATATTTTGAATGTGTACGCTATCCATACTTGTTATCCAGGGATACGGTACCCTTTCTAACCTTTGTGCAATCACGTGCGATCCATACTGGGCCTAACACCGTCTGAGCCTGCCTCCTGAGACATATATTTTGAATGTGTACGCTATCCATACATGTTATCCAGGGATACGGTACCCTTTCTAACCTTTGTGCAATCACGTGCAATCCATACTGGGCCTAACACCGTCTGAGCCTGCCTCATGCTGTATAGACATATATTTTGAATGTGTACGCTATCCATACATGTTATCCGGGGATACGGTACCCTTTCTAACCTTTGTGCAATCACGTGCAATCCATACTGGGCCTAACACCGTCTGAGCCTGCCTCCTGAGACATATATTTTGAATGTGTACGCTATCCATACATGTTATCTGGGGATACGGTACCCTTTCTCACCTTTGTGCAATCACGTGTAATCCATACTGGGCGTGAGAACGGCTGGCGAGCTGTTAAGCAAGCTACAGCACCTGTCCAGACAAGTACAGGGATTCCCTAGCGAGGAGACTTATTTGATTGTTTTCAATGTTGGGACAGCAATTTTTGGGGAGCACTATACTCTGGAGAATGATAGATGGGGCCCACCATACACTGGAACATTCCAAAGGTGGACATCAGACACTGGAGCAGCATTTACAGGGCCCATTATACACTAGAGCATTAGAAATGGGGCCCATTATGTTTGGAGCATTATTTGGGCCCATAAGACAGTGGAGCTTCATCCATGGGGACCAACATATACTGTAGCATTATGTGGAGCTCATCATATACTGTTTCAAACATTATATGGGACCAATGATTTTGTATGGAGAAATAGATGGGCCTCGTCATGAGATGTAAAAAGTGAGGTATTTTTCATTGTACTATACCGCTATTTCTCTGCCGTATCGGAGCATGATGAGTTGTGGTATGTGTTAAAGGGGCGCTCTTTCGCCCAGGGCACATGAAAACCTGGAGCCAGCCCTCCCCCCCCCACAGTTTGTAGCCAAATAACCCCCATTTTTCAGTGCGTAACTTGTATTATGAAGTTAATTAAGGTTGACAAGCTTAAGAAAGAAGAATTGATGCTTTTGGCATTCAAATGGGCACTGTAGGTGTGTTTCCTGTCCTCCTCTCACTGCCGACTTTTATTCCCCATTGACTTACATTGGGTTTCGTGTTTCGGGACGACCCCGACTTTTCCCTATAATCGGACGATCTTGCTCGACCCGACTTTTGGAAAAGTCGGGTTTCACGAAACGAAACGCGACCCTAAAAAACCAAAAGTCGCTCAACTCTAGTTCACAGATCTTTCCTGGTATAGAAGTAAGGGTACCGTTACACTTAGCGATGCACCAGTGATCCTGACCATGATATGATGCGGTCAGGATCGCTGGTGCATCGCTAAGTGGTCACTAGTGAGCTGCCAAACAGGCAGATCTCACCAGCGACATAGCAGCGGTCGGGGGTCGCTACTTACCTGTCAGACGAGGCGATGAAGACATCCTCCCGCCCGCGTCCACGCGTCGCTCGTCGCCACAGCAGGAAGCCCAGCAGGAAGTGGCCGATGAGAAGCGCCCAAGAGGACGTTCTCGCGCGGGGGAGCCGGTCGGAGGTAAGTATCACACATAGCGATATCGCTAGCAATATCGCTGCTGCGTCACAAAACCAGTGACGTTATAGCGATATTGCTAGCGATATCACTTAGTGTAACGGGCCCTAAAGGCTTACTGGTCTGTAATTTCATGGCTCTGTCTTCTTTCCTTTTTTTTGAAGATAGGGACAACATTTGCCCTTCTCCAATCTTCTGGGACTTCTCCTCTTCTCCAGGATTTTTCAAAGATTTTGGCTAGTGGTTCTGCAGTTTCCTCGGCTGATTCTTTCAGCACCCTAGAATGTAATACATCTGGACCAGGAGATTTAAATTAATTTAAATTAGCTAAGTGTTCCCTCATCATCTCTTTTTAGATAGCATTACATGGATCCACTATACTGTATGTGGGACCATTACACATAATGGAGCATTATTATCATTTCACGTGGCGGGCTTTATCAGTAGGAACATGGTGATCAGTGAATACTTTTTCCTCTATGAATGGTAATAATGCTATTAATATTTCCTTCACTGTTACTATTCTTAATTAATACATAATCTTCCATATTTATTATTTGCCATTATACTTTACTTTGATTTAAAATTGCAAATGCCATTTTCTCAAAGCCCCAGTAGAGGGCAGTATAGTCCCATATCGGCTCATGTTAGTAGGACAGCAGCCAAACACTACTGACATCCGTTACATCACTAGTATAGTAAAAGTGTGACTATTGCAATAACATGTCACTTGCTAGATGCTTTAATAGCAGAAATTACTGCAAATATTCTGATAGAAATGCCGTTCTGCTGTAAGCATTTCACTGCTGTTTGTATAATTCTGTCATCATTGCAGAATGCCATATAAAATGTCACTAGCAGAGAATTTGTTACTAAATTTCACAATACAGTATAATTCATTAGTTAATTAGATCACTGACACCTGATGAGGCTGTTGTACTTTTTTATTTTTAGATTCTCATTCAAAATGGTAGACGTTCAACTCATAAAATGCTCATTCCTCTATTAGGCAGGAAAACGTTCTAATAGACTATATGGCCATTCTAACATGGATTTTCAAAGTAAGTACACCAATGTCATCCTGTCTCGTTAGGTTTAATAATGTATGCAGCTTACATTATAAGATCTGGAGATATGAAGTGAAAGAAAAATAATATCATTGTGCTACATCTCAGTTGGTGAAGTGGATCCTTGTGGCCCTTGGTACAGGTGAGCAGTACTAATGCAGCACAGAAAGGTGGTGCTGGTTGTGGAATGCAATCTGGTTGGAACAACAATAGCAGATAAGGCAGAACTGGAACAACAGAAACTAGATTAGCTGAATTTCAATGTAGCACAGTTAGCTCAGTGAAAAGAAACCAGTATAGTGGAGCTGGATTTGCAATGGATGATTGATGCAACAGAACTGGCACAGAGACGTAGCAGAGTTAACTCAGCATTGAGAAACCAATGTGTAGCTAATCTCAGTTTGCAACAGAGGCTCAGTGCAGTAGAGCTGGCACAGTGATGTAGTAGAGTTGACTCAGGAATGAGAAACCAATGTATTGCCAAGGTCAGTTTGCAATGGAGGCTCAATATAGGAGAGCTTGCACAGTGATGCAGCAGAGTTGACTCAGCATTGAAAAAACGGTGTAGCAGAGATAAGTTTGCAAGGGAGGCTCAAAGCAGCAGAGTTCGTACAGTGATGCCATAGAGTTGGCTTAGCATTGAGAAATCTTATTGTCCTCCATATAGTATAATGTGCTCCTCATAGTACATATAGTATAATGCACGCCCCATAGTCCTACATACAGTATATTGCTCTCCTCATAGACCTCCATATAGTATAATGTACTCCTCATAGTCCTCTATATAGTATAAAGTACTCATCATAGTATGTACAGTAGAATGCACTCCCCATAGTACATACAGTATACTGCATTCCCCATAGTCCTTTATACTGTATAATGTACTCATAGTCCATATAGTATAATGCACTCCCCATAGTCCTCCATACAATATACTGCTCTCCTCATAGTCTTCTATACAATATATCACACACCCCAAAGTCCTCCATACAGTATAATGCACTTCCCAAAGTCATGCATATAGTATAATGCTCTTCCCATAGTCCTGCATACAGTATAATGCACCCAGTAGTCATTCATACAGTATACTGCACTCCCCATAATCCTCCATACAGTATAATGCACTCCCCATAGACCTCCATATAGTATAATGTGCACCCTATAGTCCTCTATATAGTATAATGAACTCCCCATAGTACATATAGTATAATGCATTCCCCATAGTCCACCATACAACATAACGCACTCCCATAATCCTCCATACAGTATAATGAACCTCAGTCCTCCACAGAATAGTATGCATCCCATAGTCATCCATATAGTATAATGGCCCCCACAATTTATGCGGGTCCCACACTATATGAAGGCCCCCTACAATGCATAAGGGCCCTCCACACTGGATGAGTTACCCCCATACTTTATGATGCCCCCACAGTCACACCATACGTTTCAATTAAAATAAAAAACATCATATCCTAACTTATTCCTTGATCCTGAGAGTCCTTCTGCAAAGCGCTGGCACACGCACTGGACATCAAAGTCCCTGCGCGGAGCGATGATGTCACCACACCAGGACTCGCTGGCTTCCTGCGCTTCTGTCCCGGCTTTCATTGACCGAAGGTTTAAAGCGACCTGCTGTCTACAGAACAGAGAGTGGTAGTTCTAATTCAGAGATTAACATGCTGAAACAGTTAGGGATAGCCTATCTCCAGATTGGCCCCTCAGAACGCGAGGTCTGGGGCGACCGCACTATCTGACAACCCAGTAGCCACCTTACTAGGTGCATTACTTACTGCTACAAAGTTGTTGTGGCATAAAACGCTAGTTATGGCCTGGGGGAATGTTCCAAATTTGCCTGTAGGGTCCAAAGAAACAGAGTTACATTGCTGTTATTATATTATCCATTCTGTTGTTTTTTAACTAAAATTGTAAATGAAATGCTTAGTAGGTGAGTCTTCTGAGTAATGTCCAAATATTAATACTACAAAAAAATCATATAGGGTCTGCCTAGAGATGAGTAATTTCTTGCTGCCCAGGTCCAGCATTCAGTCCTCTCTGGCAGTTGGTCTTCCCTCTTGTGCTTGGCATCCTCGGTCTGGCATTGTTGGCATCTCTAGGCCCTCCCGATACATAGACCTGCTGACACAATTATACATGTTACCTATCAAGCTTCAGTAATGTATAGCTACAAATTGCTCATTGTTTACATGAAAACACTTTGCAGAAAATGCTTCAGCCCCCAGTGGCTCATGTTTGGATAACATGATACCATGCACAATGCTATATAATTAGACTTAAAACTAATACTACAACTACAAAGAAATAAGACAATACAATAAAATAGTGAACACTATCAAGCATGATTGACTAATAGCTGGAAATGATAAATATTCTGTCTGATTAGAGCTAATAATCATACTTATTTCTATCTATCACATAGTTGGGAATATTTGGCTGCAACCAGTTTGGTGTTGGTTAATCTGAGATGCATTTCCCAAAGTCGCCACTAGTTGGCAGTGATAATATAAATTCTGGTGTAGGATGTGGTCCCACAGAGTTGTTAGAAAGAACAGTAGGCTCCAAGCTTGGTCAAAGAACAAAGCAGGAGAGAAGGCAGGTGAAGGCCATAGTCAGGATTGGGGTGTCGAACTGCAAGTGAAAGTAAGCAAATGTAGAGGCACAACATGCAGACTTTAAGGACAGAGCTAGGTGAGACATAGGCAATCCAGATGGAAGGTAACGGACTAGAGGCAGATGTTAGACTGATCTGATGCTCAGGCATCTCATAATCGAGGACCTCATCATAGAAGCAACCAATCTAAGCTATGTTGAGGAGCACAGCACAGAAGTAGTTAAAAATTACCGGTCATTGGATATATTTTTTAGAAGTCCCTCCTCCAATTGCCACAGCTCCACTGATTCTGGAACAGTTTTTCTTTTTCTTCTGTACCTCTCCACTCCAAAGTTATATCCCGCGGTACTGAAGGTGCAAATTTTTCCTTTCAGCCAACTGGACGTATACCACAGAACTTCCTTGGGGGCGTTCACTTTTTCTCCTTTGATAATGGCCAATTGAAACATGACCACTCCCACAGAGAAGTTCTATGGTACACGCCCAGTTAGGTGAAGTGCAAATTTGAACCTTTATTACCAGGGGGCATATAACTTTGAAACAGAAGAACACAGAAGAAAAAGAAAAACTGATCCAGAATTAGTGGATCAGCGGCAATTGGAGGCAGGACAGAGCTTATATAGAAAAAATAGTGAAAGGTCCCCTTTAAGAATACAAGCTGCTGCAAGAAGGTGAAGGCACAAACTTAAGGATGAGGGACAAGAGTAACATTTATACCTGTCAATGGCATTGATCAACTAGCGAAATGGTGCAACCGCTGTGAGGATAAATGAGTGCAGTGATACAGTGTCCATTCTTAAGAATGAAGATGGATCGGTTGGTCAAGTATGGTGTTGATTTGAGCCTACCTATAAACTCTTTACAGAGAAATTACAATGATTCCCTCATAATAAAGATTTATAAAGTTTTAATGGCCTGGGTTACAGGCCAGTTAATTAGATTACAGTGATTATTCTTCTCCCACTCAGCATAATTCACTCTAATGTTATTTTAATAAAGTACGAACATGTATAACATATGGCCTCTGCATTGTGTTCTTTCATCTTCAATGAAATCGGAGCTGGTTCTAAGAAAATTACATCCCTTGTGAAAGGCCAAACAAAACTAGAAAGTCATCTCCGAGCAATCGTAAACACATCCATAAAAACTGCGGAGGGCCCTGCTATTGGCGATTGGAAAGACCCTGAAGACCCAGCCGGCAATGGACTTCCACCAAATGGATGGGCCACTGTCAGACAAAGGTAGAAAAGCACCCCTCTGAAAGAACAATATATGGGCCCTTTACAGTACAATAGGTCATCTTAATGCACAATTCCACCAGATTTGGAGGTGGTAGTGGCCCTCTTACCTCTTGGGCCCCTGTGTGGATGCACAGGTTGCGCCAATGATTTGTCCGCCCCCGGAATGTGACTGACCACTTTACTGCAATTTCCAAATTTTTCTCTTTTCTCATGTCCACCATCAAGAGACTGTCAGGCTTTTTTGCAGATTATGAATTGGTGTATTTGCCAATCCCAATGAAATCGGCCATTTTAGACTTTTGCCTAATGGGCCAATTTTACTTGTGAGAATGATTAGATGGTATAGGTAAGGCTAGATTCACTTGCTTTTCTTTATCTCTGGAACCAGGTTCTTTACATGATAAGAAAAAAACAGTATCGCATGAACACTGTTGACAGTAATGGGGCCGGTTGGTTTCCTTCATAGTATCCATCAGTTTATCTTGACCTGCAATGAAGGTTCCTAAAGGAGTCTTAGATGTCATCCTAGCCTAATTGTTTGATTATGTACATGGACATATTAGGACTCATTCCTACCAGGTTTGTCAACTTGACTTTTTATTTTTTTTCTGGACAGGCTATCAAAAAGTCATAGATAGATGTAATTATTTACGGACACATTGCAGAACCATAACAAATCATTACGATTATCAGTGCTCCATGTCTACAGCCCATCATTCTGATATGAACACACTATTTGCATTCATTGTAAACTATATAATGATGATTATTACAGTCATAATAATCTGTGTAAGTTTCTTCTGCTTCTAAAACATAGCAGACCCCTTAATTTTTTTTTATGGACAGGGCAAATAGAGTCCAATTTTTACGGACTGTCCTGGAGCTTTTTAGATGGTTGAAAACCCTAATTCAGACACCAGTTTTTCACATACATGTTCTATCACCGATCTGTACCAATTATAATCTATGCGGCTATTTGCATTTTGCATTTTTTTGGGGGGACCAAGAAGTTCACATCAAAACATTGGAGATGTGTCCGATTTTGAGCCGAGTTAAGGATCAAACTCGCCAATGCTAGTCTATGAGTTCTTGAAAAATTGGACAGCACTCGGATGTGATCATTGTGCCGTCTGTGTGTTTGGAGAAGCTTGAGAATCTTCCTCAGTTTATCTTTGCAGACAAGAAAAACTGATGAAACTCTGATGGCAAAAACTGTCCAAACACTGATGAAAATTTGATTTAACGCACTGAAGAAAATTGTTCAGATTTTTGCTTAAGGCCGGGGTCACACTTGCGAGAAACTCGCACAAGTATCGTGTCTCAATACCCGGCACTGCCGCCGGTACTCGGGACTGGGGCATCTCAGCTGCACACTCCGGTCCTGAGTGCCCGCGGCAGTGCCGGGTATTGAGACACGATACTTGTGCGAGTTTCTCGCAAGTGTGACCCCGGCATTAGAGAAAAATCACTGACGCCTGAACAAGGCTTAAGACCTAAAAGTGCTTGACCTAAAGTTTTTCCATTGTGCTTCTACTGTGGGGCTCTATAAAGCAGTTGGGGAGCACTTCCCACTTCATTAGAGATCAGCAAATCGTTCCCTAATTAATCAAGTTCATTACAAACTTCCGCAACCTTTCAAATTCTACAAATCCAAAGATGAGATCTGAGTGCAGTCCAATGTTTTACACATACCCATAGACTCGTATGGGTGCGCGCCGTCCGATATTCCCTGCCAATCTCAGCAGGCAGCAATTTTTTTTTAGCATGCTAACTCAGCGTGAGAAACGCTAGTCGGCACTGCTCAATAGTATAACATTGGAGCGCGTGTTACCCTATGAAACATTGGGCAGCACTCATCTGATTTATACGCTGACCACTCACCAGTGTGAGCGAGCCCTTATAGCCCCAAACTTATTTTTATGGTTACATCTGGTTTGCACTTAAAGGAAGAAGAGCAGCTCTGAAGCACAAACTACTGCTCTACAAATTACACTCTATGGAGTCCATTTGCTTTTTTTCCATTTCAAATGCACATTTTATTTCAAAATGACAAATTTAATTTTTAAGATCTCCTATTTCAAGCTTTTTTTCATTGTGTTTTTACAAGTATTTTTGGAGTTTATTTTAATAAATATATTTATTACATGTGATTTTTGCCAAAACTGCTTGCCATAAGTACAGCACGCTGCTTTTTGATAAAATTGGATTGAAAACTTTGCCCTTAAAGAGGACCTATCAATTGCCAAAAATATGCATTTTTTTTAACCAAGTGTAAATGCTGCCGTTCATCTGAATCCATCGCTGTTTTCCTTTTGTTCCTGCTCCTCTCTATTCCTGAGATATGGTTTCATCTTCCCTGTACATAAATATAGTCTTGTTAGCCATGGGGGCGTGGTGCTCAAGAAGACTCCTTTAGAGAAGAGTCGAAGAACACACCCATTTGGAAAAAAAGACTAGATGTCTATACAAGAAAAATATGCCATATCTTAGGAACGGAGAGGAACAATAACAAAAGAAAAACAGCACCAGATTCACGAGAACAGCGGCATATACACCAGGTAAATAGGACATATTTAATGCAACAGTCAAATCATTTTAAAGGGGTTTCAAATCTCAGTTATTTATGGTATATAAATGTCTGAAACATCGGGGTCCATCTCTGGGAACCTGACCCTTCTACAGAATTAACCCCCTCTTGCTTCTTTGAGAATGAAGAGGTGACCCCACTTGTGATCCTTTTTCCACTCACTTCTATGGGAGTTCTGAAAATTGGCAATGCTTGTGCTTTTGGCCTCAATAGAATAAATTAATCAAGGCATTCCAAGATATTCAATCAGGAAACGATTTGTAGGCCAAGATCACACATGCGAGAAACACTGCCGAGTCTCGCATGTTAATACCCGGCACTGCCGCCGGCACTCAGGAGCGGAGCGTTCATGTATTACTATGCGGCCGCACGCTCCGATCCAAGTGCTGGCAGCAGTGCCGGGTATTAACATGCGAGACTCGGCCGTGTTTCTTGCATGTTTGTGTAGTAACGTGAGCCGACTGGGGGTGGTCCCTTTTTCGCCGCAAACAGACTGGAGACAGAAACCGGTGTACATTCAACAGGTCCTCTTTAATGGCTGTGTGGCGCCCCCAGGAGTACGGTCACCACAGTGGCATTACTTTCCTCCTAGGGAGTGTGATGTCATGCTTGGAATTCATTAAAGGATCTCTCTGTCAGGTAAATACAACACACAGCACAGTTCCCACTCCAGACCAGCAGAGGGAGCTCTGAACCAAGACTGGGGGAAGATCTGCTCTCTGGTGGCCAGGAAGGGGAAGTTTAGTCAGTTTGTGTGAAGAGGGAAACGTGTGTGGACGTGAGGAGAGGAGCTGGAAGATTGAGCAGAGTTCAGGCTCACTTCTAGCTGTAGCGCATAGTCTGGAGTCCAGTCTCCAAGGTTGTATGGATACTAATGTTCCTGCAGCAGAAACCGGAGGAATAGGAAGCTGTAAATGCTCTGTTCCCACATAAGACTCGGAGGCACAACAGCAACATGTGAGCCAGAAGAAGAAGGCTACAGCTGTCTGCCATACGAGGGAGTTCTAAAAGAGAACAAGCAAGTGGAACTTCAGTGTAACACAGTACTGCAAGTACCTCAGATAAGCGCTAGAAAGGAGACTACACAACCCATCTGCATAGAAAGATTCCTAAGTTGCTTCCAGGCTGGCCAGCCTCTGTTCCATCTGTAATCTGGATCCTGGACTGCACTTACAAAGCACAGTAAAGGTAACGGAAACTGCACCCTGTTGTGTCATTGCTTTCTTCCTGCAAACCCTCCAGCACTGCTACATCTCTGTGCCAGACACTACACCCTCTTCCTCAACACCTATTCTCACTGCCCTGGGACTACAGCTCTACCTGTGGGGAGCTATTACATCTTGCTGCCTTATACCATCTGTCCCAGAGGATCTGTCTGCAGCGTCGGCTTAACCCCTTCATTGCCGAGCACCACAGGTGGCGTCACGTATCATCCACTTATAAACTTTAACCAGCCACGCTTAACCCCTTTTACATGGATGCCCAGGGCCACGCACCGGGTCACCGCTACTGTGACACTTCCCTCTGAGATACCGGCCCGGTACCGAGTACCCCACTGCCCTGGCGGGCGATCCAGCTGTCCTCCCAATGACCACAGCAGCATGACAGATTCTGTACACACAGGCCTGGGTACCTTTCACCTTCTTCTCTTTCCTAAATTGATGTCCCTCGCGGTTCTATTGCTGTGGCTGCTCTAGGCTTACCACCACAGCACTTCGCCTGTCCGAGTCTGTCCGTCTGGTACCCCCAGGCTTCCTCTGTCCTGTGGCTATCCTGTCAGGGCCACCCCCCTGACTGTCTCTTCTTTCAGTCCCTTCTGGAGCTCTTCCTCTTTCAGTCTCTTCCTCCTACAGTTTCCTTCCTCCGCTAAACTCCTCCTCCTGGACTGGCTTCCATCTGGAACTCTCTCTCCCTTTTTATTCCCCTGCCTGGGAATTCCCCTCTGGAGTCCGCGTAACTCTGCCCACCATGACTATGCGGTATCTCAAGCATTAGCTGCTGTTAAGTCCTTTCCTTGATTTCTTCTGTCTCCCTCTAGTGACCAAACTGATCCTATTCACAACAACTAACATTAGCCATGGAGCATTCCTACGGTGGTCCTAGACGCCTCTTCACAGCCGGAGAACTAAATAAGCCTAAAGAAAGAAAGGGGAAATCTAAACTGCCCCAGAGCAGATCCCAAAGCAATAGACAGCCCCCAACATGTATTGTCGGTGAAAACAGATGAAAACACAAACACAGACAGAAAGACAGGCAGAGCAAATGATGGGGCCCAACTAACTAGATAGGAAAGGACAGAAAAGATGCTGGCTGCAATCCGCAAAAACCCTACCAAAAATGTCCCAACACGTCTGATAGGAAAAACGGCCCTGAAGTCACTAGACTTCAAAATCCCTATATCAGCACTCCAATATATTCTGAAGACAGAGCAAAAGAGATTTAACCGATCAGGGACAAAAATAGAAATTCAGCAGAGCCCCAGCCGGGGCTGGCAGAACACAAAACTAAGCAAATCAGACAAAATCTCATGGAACAATAACAGAGCAAAACTTAGCTTTAGAAGACAGGAACTGAACTGGAGGCCAGAGCTCAGAGCAGAGAAATCACCAGCAACCCTACAGGGCGTTGGCTGCCTTATATCCACTCAGAGATTCCGGATGTCCAATGGCAATCCACCTGTTCAGGTGACAGGTTTCTCCCATCCAAATCAGTTTCACCACCTCCTTTCACCAGCAGAGGGAGTTCATCGGACATCAAAGGTGAACGAGAAAATGAGCTCACAACAGCACTGTCTCCTTTTCCTACTGTTCTTCGTCTCCCCCTAGTGGCCTAAACCCAGTACTTCACCATCTTTCACTATTTCTAGCTGTTTCCCCTCATGTATATACAGATTCACTTCAAGTATGTTTACTGCACATTCTCCATTCACTGTTCCTCTTCAGACAGGTCTATAGGTCAGTCCACTTCCCTACATTTGATCCCGGCTGTAGATCTATTATAGTGTCAGTATGTGTAGCACCAACATGTCCAGTCTTTGTAAGGTGATGTTCACATGTTGATTTTTGTATTGTTTTTTTCTTCCTGCATTTTTTTTAATGCAAATTAAAAGTTGCTTTTTACAATTCAAGCAGCAGTTATAAAATATCAGAAATCTCGTGCCCATGATTGCCTTTTCTCCCTGACTGAATTGGAAAACTGCTGTATTTTTGAAAATTGCAATTTTTCAATAGATTCAGCGTTTTTGCAGCATATAAAGCAATGAGGAAGTACCAAAATGCTGAAAAAAAACACATCCATGCATTTTGTTGCTTTTTGGTAATTAAAACTAACTTTATTAAACATGTAGTGTAGACAAATGGCACATACTGGGTAATTGGCCTCAAGAATCAAAGCAAAAAGAGGCAACACAAAATCAGAAAACAAGCATCAAGATAAGGCAACACAAATGCAGAAAAAATGCGGCAAGAAAAGGCAACACAAAAGCAGAAAAAATGCAGCAAGAAAAGGCAACACAAAAGCGGAAAAAATGCAGCAAAAAAGGCAACACAAAAGCAGCAAAAAAGGCAACACAAAAGCAGCAAAAATGCAAAAGTACAGCAAAACCTAATTTTTGTGAAAAGCTTCTTTACTGCCAATAGAGCACCGAAAAAGCAATGTGTGAACATAGCCTAAGGATGGGATCACACATGCGAGAAAATCGGACGAGTCTCAATTCTTAATACCCGGCACTGTTGCCGGCACTCAGGACCGTAGAGCTCAGCTGCGTAGAAATAAATGTAGTCGCACACTCTGCTCCTGAGTGCTGGCGGCAGAGTTTCTCACATGTGTGATCCCGGCCTAAGGGACTAACTCTTGCTGTGCTGCCCTCTGAAATGCCCATAGAGACAACTGCTTTCAAAAGTGGCTGACGGGGGGTTCAGCTCCTGCCTTAAGTTGATTCCTCTGGATTCTGCCCCGAACTCCTCAGGCAAACGTCTTATTTTTCCAACCAAGCTTTTTTTCGGCATGAAATAAATCTTTTTTTAAAAAAAAAACAGCGCTGAAAAGAACGTCAGGGAAAGTAAAATGCAAGTTCCAAAATGTGTTTGAAAGCAGCCAATGAGCTAAGAAGATTTCTTCGTAGATTGTTTTGTAGCAATGGAAGGAGGCCCGAACGAGTTCATTATGAGTAAATCACTATTTACTATTTTTAAAGACCAGACGTAAATCGGAGACGACGGAACCACTTAATGGAAAAACATAAAACCACAGTTTACTAGAAAACGTTGCCGAGGCCTCTTACCGAGTTATTATGTTATTATGTGATATTCTGTAAATCGGCAATTTCCTACTAAATGTTTTTTCTCCAAGTGAAACTATCTAATAATTATGGCCACAACTTGGGCACTCGGAGCGGTGGTTTAATGAGCGCCTTTGGTTTTATAATACAGGTGGTAATCCCTTGCCAATTAGCACCTCCATTCAGACACGAGAACAACATGAACGGTATTCTTATCATGTGGATAAGCCGAATTTTTGTGTCGTTCAGGAAACATTCTGTTTGTTGAATGAGATTTATGAGTAACCGCACTACAAGGCCGCTTTATAACAGAGAGCTCTTTATCAGGAAAAAGCAATTTCCTTTGTGAGAAAGCCGTAAGGTTAAGAGTAAATAAAATGCATTGATCCAAATAAACCATTAGTCGCCGGTAATTACAGAGCATTAACACCCAATTCTTAAACCAAAAACCATAATTATCCTGGGAAAAGTTAAAAGAAAAACCAGTATACGCAGGCTTCGCCTGATAACAGGGAGGGAGCAAAAAACTGAATTCTTAAAGAATTGTTTAAGAGGTTATTTTGCGGATTTTGGGAAACACTGATGAGGTTAATGCACACATCCTTGTAACTTTTCCGTTTTTTTCTAGGAAAGCACGCAAACTTATATTGTTTTATAGATCCATAGTCACATCCGATTTTAAAACAGATCCGTGTCTCCGGTTCATCAGACCCAGAGGATGTCCTATTCTCAACCATTTTTGATCCACGTTTCATTTATTTTTCACTGACCCATTGTTAAGAGTCAATATATGAATAAAAGTTCAGTCAGTCTGCTTTTTTCTGATGTAAAAATAGACAGGGATGAATGAATGTTACCTAAGGTTATGTTCATGCTTTGCGTTTTTACTGTATTTTTACCATGTGTTTTTGCTACAAAAAATACAGTGTTTTACTGTACCAGCAAGATGACTGAGATTTCTGAAATCACGTGCGAATGCTGGTTATTTTTCCTTGCACATGTGACAATTGACCATAAGAGCTTACACTGTACAGGAGAGAGAGGATCCCACTGACCATAAGAGCGTACACTCTACAGGAGAGAGAGGACCCCGCTGACCATAAGAGCTTACACTCTACAGGAGAGAGAGGACCCCACTGATCATAAGAGCTTACACTCTACAGGAGAGAGAGAGGACCCCACTGATCATAAGAGCTTACACTCTACAGGAGAGAGAGGACTCAGCTGACCATAAGAGCGTACACTCTACAGGAGAGAGAAGACCCCGCTGACCATAAGAGCTTACACTCTACAAGAGAGAGAGGACCCCGCTGACCATAAGAGCTTACACTCTACAGGAGAGAGAGGACCCCACTGACCATAAGACTTTACACTCTACAGGAGAGAGAGGACCCCACTGATCATAAGAGCTTACACTCTACAGGAGAGAGAGGACCCCACTGACCATAAGAGCGTAAACTCTACAGGAGAGGATCCTGCTGACCATAAGAGCTTACACTCTACAGGAGAGAGAGGACCCCACTGACCATAAGAGCTTACACTCTACAGGAGAGAGAGGACCCCACTGATCATAAGAGCTTACACTCTACAGGAGAGAGAGGACCCCACTGACCATAAGAGCGTAAACTCTACAGGAGAGGATCCTGCTGACCATAAGAGCTTACACTCTACAGGAGAGAGAGGACCCCACTGATCATAAGAGCTTGCACTCTACAGGAGAGAGAGGACCCCGCTGACCATAAGAGCGTAAACTCTACAGGAGAGGATCCTGCTGACCATATGAGCTTACACTCTACAGGAGAGAGAGGACCCCACTGATCATAAGAGCTTACACTCTACAGGAGAGAGAGGACTCAGCTGACCATAAGAGCTTACACTCTACAGGAGATAGAGGACCCCACTGACTATAAGACTTTACACTCTACAGGAGAGAGAGGACCCCACTGACCATAAGAGCTTACACTCTGCAGGAGAGAGAGGACCCCGCTGACCATAAGACCTTACACTCTACAGGAGAGAGAGGACCCCACAGACCATAAGACCTTACACTCTACAGAAGAGACAGGACCTCACTGATCATAAGAGCTTACACTCTACAGGATAGAGAGGACCCCGCTGACCATAAGAGCTTACACTCTGCAGGAGAGAGAGAGGACCCCACTGACCATAAGAGCTTACACTCTACAGGCATTTAACAAGCGCTCCCGGCCATCCGGCCAGAAATACGCTCACTGGTGACCCCCATCGTTCGTCGACATGACAGCCAGAGGTCTCCTTGAGATCTCTATGGTTGTTGATGCCGGATTGCTGTGAGCGCCACCCTGTGGTCGGCGCTCATAGAAATGCAGTAAATCTGCTACATAGAGGCGATTGAGCTATGGCAGCTTTCAGCCTCCCATGGAGGCTATTGAAGCATGCCAAAAGTAAAAAAAAAAAAGTTTTTAAAAATATGAAAAAAAAAAAAAAAAACATAAAAGTTCAAATCACCCCCACACGCCCCATTCAAAATAAACCAATAAAAAAAATCAAACATAGACATACTTGGTATTGCCGTGTTCAGAATCGCCAGAGCTATCAATTAAAAAAAAGGACTAACCTGATCGCTAAACGGCGCAGCAATAAAAAAAAATCAAAATGCGAGAATAACTTTTTTTGGTAGCCGCGACATTGCATTAAAATGCAATAATGGGTGATCAAAAGAACGTATCTGCATCAAAATGGTATCGTTAAAAACTTCAGCTCGTTGCACAAAAAATAAGCCCTCACCTGACCCAAGATCACAAAAAATGGAGACGCTACGGGTCTCGGAAAATGGCACAATTTTGTTTTTTTTTTAACAAACTTTGAAAATTTTTTTCACCACTTAGATAAAAAAGAACCTAGACATGTTTGATGTCTATGAGCTCGTAATGACCTGGAGAATCATAATGGTGGGTCAGTTTTAGCATTTAGTGAACCTAGCAAAAAAGCCAAACAAAATACAAGTGTGGGATTGCACTTTTTTTTGCAATTTCACCGCACTTGGATTTTTTTCCCCATTTTCTGTTACACGACATGGTAAAACCAATGGTGTCATTAAAAAGTACAACTCGTCCCACAAAAAATAAGCCCTCACATGGCCATATTGACGGAAAAATAAAAAGTTATGGCTCTGGGAGGAAGGGGAACGAAAAACGGAAACGCAAAACCAAAAAAAGCTCCTGTCATTAAGGGGTTAATAATCATGTAATTTTCTCACTGGACACTGGGGCTATATCAGATTATTGGTTCTTCTACTTCTAGGAAGCTCTTTATCATCAGAGGCAGGATTATGATGACATAGAACACCTCCTATACTCTGCAGATATGTCACGGCCCCCCTCCCTCTATAATGTCCTTTGCACACGCTCATTAGATGCCTTAATGATAGGGTCAGAGCCTGTTCATTGTGGCTAATGTACGTGTTGCTTCCTGAAAACAATAGGAAGTTACAATCTAAAATAGCCCAAGTGGATAGTGTGAAAATTGCAAATATTTCAATTTTTAATACAAATCATGATATGGAAATAAAAAAAATTGCTGAAAATGAAAATTTCTTAACCAAATTCAAGTTAATCAACCACATTTAAAATTCGGGAGATTTGCTTATCCCTATAGGTAGCCTTTCCTTGCTTGTAAAATGAGAAATGACCCCTGTGGCTTTGCTTATGCTTTTAATGGTCTGCAAAAAATGTATATCGGATGGCCAAAATTGTAATCCTGTGTTTTCCGAGGATCGCGCTCCCATCGAACTTCCTCTCTCCCACTTTAATCTTTCGACTTTTATAACCCCATAAATAATGTTCTTCTGTTGCTTCTCCCCAATGGTTCGGAGAACATCTCCTCTTACTGAACGCTCCTCTGCTTGTTTTCTTTATAAGAGATGGAACCATGAAAATGCTAGCGGAGCAGTACAGTGAGTGGTGTCCATTACATACAATGTGAACTACGCAGAGAAAGGGCTCATTGTAACCCAAATCCTGAAGTTCAGCGAACAGCAGAAATATGTTTGGATTAACATACAGCAGAGGTACGGTTACCAGATGGCTGCAGGTCATTAGGGAAACACTATGCTACTGGCTTTATGAGTCCAGAACACGTAAATCTGTCTCGTTAATAGTAGATCAGCATCAATAATTGGCAGTATTACAGACATGGCGTTAATATGGTGTCTATTATCCTTGCAAAAATTACTATATATGTATAATATGTGACACTTGCCATCGTGAAACCCCAGATTATGTGATTTTGATTGTGCAAGATAATGAGCAAGGTACTTTGCGTGTCACTTGCTAATTACTTAAATAAATGATTCAGCACTTTTTTCAATTTTTGTGCTAGAGATGTGGCTGAGCTTAGTTTGCCATCCAATGCTTTGGCCAGCCGTTGCATCACAGTTCAATTTAAGTGGCTAGCGTCAGCTACAGCGGCAGGAATTGGGACCTAACTGTCAGTGACAGCTGGACTTTTCATAGAGCAGGTTTAGCACCACTGCTGAATTCCTGATCACTGTATAAATGGAATTAATTGAATACAGCATATTCATTTAGTTAAGCCTGCATTTACATACAGTGCCTTGCGAAAGTATTCGGCCCCCCGGAACTTTTCAACCTTTTCTCACATATCATGTTTCAAACATAAAGATACCAAATGTTAATTTTTGGTGAAGTATCAACAACAAGTGGGACACAATTGGGAAGCTGAACTAAATTTATTGGTTATTTTAAATATTTTGGGAAATTCAAAAACTGGAAAGTGGGCGTGCAATATTATTCGGCCCCTTTACTTTCAGTGCAACAAACTCACTCCAGAAGTTCATTATGGATCTCTGAATGATCCAATGTTGCCCTAAATGACTAATGATGATAAATATAATCCACCTGTGTGTAATCAAGTCTCCGTATAAATGCACCTGCTCTGTGATAGACTCAGGGTTCTGTTTGAAGCACAGAGAGCATCATGAAGACCAAGGAACACAACAGGCAGGTCCCTGATACTGTTGTGGAGAAGTTTAAAGCTGGATTTGGATACAGAATGATTTCCAAAACTTTAAACATCCCAAGGAGCACTGTGCAAGCGATCATATTGAAATGGAAGGAGTATCATACCACTGCAAATCTACCAAGACCCGGCCGTCCCTCTAAACTTTCATCTCAAGCAAGGAGAAGACTGATCAGAGATGCAGCCAAGAGGCCCATGATCACTCTGGATGAACTGCAGAGCTCTACAGCTGAGGTGGGACAGTCTGTCCATAGGACAATAATCAGCTGTACACTGCACAAATCTGACCTTTATGGAAGAGTGGAAAGAAGAAAGCCATTTCTCAAAGATATCCATAAAAAGTGTCATTTAAAGTTTGCAACAAGCCACCTGGGAGACACACCAAACATGTGGAAGAAGGTGCTCTGGTCAGATGAAACCAAAATCGAACTTTTTGGCAACAATGCCAATTGATATGTTTGGCGTAAAGGCAACACAGCTCATCACCCTGAACACACCATCCCCACTGTCAAACATGGTGGTGGCAGCATCATGGTTTGGGCCTGCTTTTCTTCAGCAGGGACAGTAAAGATGGTTAAAATTGATGGGAAGATGGATGGAGCCAAATACAGGATCATTCTTGAAGAAAACCTTTTGGAGTCTGCAAAAGACCTGAGACTGGGACGGAGATTTGTCTTCCAACAAGACAATGATCCCAAACATAAAGCAAAATCTACAATGGAATGGTTCAAAATAAACATATCCAGGTGTTAGAATGGCCAAGTCAAAGTCCAGACCTGAATCCAATCGAGAATCTGTGGAAAGAGCTGAAAACTGCTGTTCACAAACAATCTCCATCCAACCTCACTGAGCTCGAGCTGTTTGCCAAGGAAGAATGGGCAAGAATTTCAGTTTCTCAATGTACAAAACTGATAGAGACATACCCCAAGCGACTTGCAGCTGTAATCGCAGCAAAAGGTGGCGCAACAAAGTATTAAGTTAAAGGGGTCGAATAATATTGCACGCCCCACTTTTCAGTTTTTGAATTTCCACAAAAATTTAAAATAACCAATAAATTTCATTCAGCTTCACAATTGTGTTCCACTTGTTGTTGATTCTTCACCAAAAATTTACATTTGGTATCTTTATGTTTGATGCATGATATGTGGGAAAAGGTTGAAAAGTTCCAGGGGGCTGAATACTTTCTCACGGCACTGTATGGGTGTAGTAGCTACCTGCCATGACGTGTATGTAAAAGGGATGAGTATAATGCATACTGTGATATATTTTCTGTTCCAATCATTGCGTCATGTGAAAAATCATATTTGCACACTACTACCTAGAGTAACATGGTGCACAAGGACTACTGACTGAATATCAGCTTGTCTGAACGGGGCCTTCAAAGGGAAAATAAATAACAAAAAATGTATGCAATGTTACAATGTCCTCCCCTATTATACACATTGTGTCCCATGTAAAATTTAAATATGTATTCTAGTACATATGGTGCTATAAAACACAGAAAGTGGGTTTTTTCCCCATTGAGTTCACTAATGGCCTAAAAATAATGCCCTGTACATGAGAGAAAGCACTACAGCTTTAAACCTGCATGTATTTAACAGGGGAATACTGTGAAGTCTGAACTTTCCATTTTCAACTTCAAGATTCTCTCGTGCTGCACAAATTCTATGGAATGCACTACCCCTGGCAGTGAGAATAAAAATCAATATTCACAGTGTTAAGGTTGCTCTAATGTCTTTTTTGGGAAGGGTTTCACTCTTCTCAATCTTACTTCTACCTTTTACCCAATTCTTCAAACCAATCACTTTCATCTTATGGACACCCCTATTTCCTCATGAATTGTATGAGTATGGTCCTCACTCTCATTGCACTGGTGATTTGTTTCTTACTCTGTAGAGTCTGATTTTCTTGTTAAATTTGGCCTCTGAATTTTAAAGTGCTGCAGAATATGTTGATATAATATATTATACTAAACAGATGTAATAAAATAGATATTGGAGCTGATGCATTAAGACTGGCTTTGCACATGCCAGTCTTAAAGGGGCTGTCTGGTCCTAGGCTATGAGTCTGCAGTCTGCAATCACTTTACGTAACTGCAGACTTTTGACTCCACGCATTTTGAGGATTATCCGGTGGGCTATCAATTACTACGAGTGTGCGGTTTCCACACCTCAGGTCACATTCTGAATAGACTGTATCTGGTCCTGTTCAATACACTTGCATTGAGAAACGCCGAACCCATATATTCAGCACTTGATCTCATTAATGCAAATCACATACTTGCGGTCACTCGCCGACACCGGAGAATCCTCACAAGGCTCATTTTTATCCTCTTAATATACTGCAGTCATGACATCATGTAGCACTGTGCACTTACAATTTCTCATTTTGCCTTTCTACTCAGCTAATTCTTCTCTTTCACATTAGCTCTATGACATCACGTGATTAATAACTGACTAGCTGAATACTTCTAAGCTCTATGTAGAAACAGGAGGTCAATTTTCCCTGCATGAGTCATGAATCACTGCAAAAGTCCCTGACAGGAGGAGGAGGGAGCAGCTGGGTCGGGAGTTGAAGAGGGGAATGATAAATGTAGGGACAAGTTACTTCCTGTTTCTACATAGAGCCAAGAAAAGAGAAGAAATGAGAAAGGCAAAATGAGCAATAGTAAGCACACAGTGCTATATAACATGGCAATTGCAATATATTAGGAGGATAAAAATTTTGATGGGAGTGCTTCCTTAAGACCAGACAACCCCTTCAATCAAGGTCTTGCTGGAGTACAATGTGCCAAATTCTGTAAGAGGTGCTCGCCACTTAATGAATTTGGCTCATCTTCTTTGTATAGTATCTCGCCAAAAATGCTACTCTAGATAGGGACTGGAGTAAGATTTCCGGTGCAAGAAATTTTTAATGAACTTGACGCTCTAACTATTTTTGTGGAGATGTTTCAAACTGGCGTGAATACAACGCTTTGTTGCTCCAAATTCTTTTTACGCCAGAACGTACAGTTAGGTCCATATATATTTGGACAGAGACAACATTTTTCTAATTTTGGTTCTAGACATTACCACAATGAATTTTAAACAAAACAATTCAGATGCAGTTGAAGTTCAGACTTTCAGCTTTCATTTGAGGGTATCCACATTAAAATTGGATGAAGGAGTTTCAGCTCCTTAACATGTGCCACCCTGTTTTTAAAGGGACCAAAAGTAATTGGACAGATTAAATAACTGTAAATAAAATGTTCATTTCTAGTACTTGGTTGAAAACCCTTTGTTTGCAATGACTGCCTGAAGTCTTGAACTCATGGACATCACCAGACGCTGTGTTTCCTCCTTTTTGATGCTCTGCCAGGCCTTCACTGCGGTGGTTTTCAGTTGCTGTTTGTTTGTGGGCCTGTCTGAAGTTTAGTCTTTAACAAGTGAAATGCATGCTCAATTGGGTTGAGATCAGGTGACTGACTTGGCCATTCAAGAATATTCCACTTCTTTGCTTTAATAAACTCCTGGGTTGCTTTGGCTTTATGTTTTGGGTCATTGTCCATCTGTAGTATGAAACGACGACCAATCAGTTTGGCTGCATTTGGCTGGATCTGAGCACACAGTATGGCTCTGAATACCTCAGAATTCATTCGGCTGCTTCTGTCCTGTGTCACATCATCAATAAACACTAGTGACCCAGTGCCACTGGCAGCCATGCATGCCCAAGCCATCACACTGCCTCCGCCGTGTTTTACAGATGATGTGGTGTGCTTTGGATCATGAGCTGTACCTCGCCTTCGCCATACTTTTCTCTTTCCATCATTCTGGTAGAGGTTGATCTTGGTTTCATCTGTCCAAAGAATGTTCTTCCAGAACTGTGCTGGCTTTTTTAGTTGTTTTTTTTAGCAAAGTCCAGTCTAGCCTTTTGATTCCTGATGCTTATGAGTGGCTTGCACCGTGCAGTGAACCCTCTGTATTTACTTTCATGCAGTCTTCTCTTTATGGTAGATTTGGATATTGATACGTCTACCTCCTGGAGAGTGTTGGTCACTTGGTTGGCTGTTGTGAAGGGGTTTCTCTTCACCATGGAGATTATTCTGCGATCATCCACCACTGTTGTCTTCCGTGGGCGCCCAGGTCTTTTTGCATTGATGAGTTCACCAGTGCTTTCTTTCTCAGGATGTACCAAACTGTAGATTTTGCCACTCCTAATGTTGTAGCAATTTCTCGGATGGATTTTTTCTGTTTTTGCAGCTTAAGGATGACTTGTTTCACCTGCATGGAGAGCTCCTTTGACCGCATGTTTCCTTCACAGCAAAACCTTCCAAATGCAAACACCACACCTCAAATCAACTCCAGGCCTTTTATCTGCTTAATTGAGAATTACATAACAAAGGGATTGCCCACACCGGCCCATGAAATAGCCTTGGAGTCAATTGTCCAATTACTTTTGGTCCCTTTAAAAACAGGGTGGCACATGTTAAGGAGCTGAAACTCCTAAACCCTTCATCCAATTTTAATGTGGATACCCTCAAATGAAAGCTGAAAATCTGAACTTCAACTGCATCTGAATTGCTTTGTTTAAAATTCATTGTGGTAATGTCTAGAACCAAAATTAGAAAAATTTTGTCTCTGTCCAAATATGGACCTAACTGTATGTTTGTGTGTCTAAAACTATATTATAAGCCCCACTAGGGACATGAATAATGTCTGAAAACTACTTTCTGCACAATAAAAACGTTACTTTTTCACATTATTCTACGTTTTGGAATGTCACAATTATCACTATAGAGAAATTCGGGTAAGCAGGAAAATTTTCCAGCAATGGAAGAAATACTGTGTCAAAGGTTGACGTAGCCGACCCTACAGGAATGAACACTACAACTCCTAGTGTAATGTAGGGCTGAGACAGGGGGCTTGAGTGATATCTGATCAGGGGGATGTGCCTCATACACGACTCATTTGTATTTGATTATTTTCCTTCAGTTGTTTTCATTCCTGCTTTTAATATACCAAGGCTTTGTAGAAATTCATGACAGAGACCTTAGAGATTCTCGGCAAGGTCATGAACTTTTCATATATTTCATCTACGTTACTGTCACCTGCAAATTATTGGATTTTTTTCCATGAATTTAGATCAGTAGGGTAAAAGAAAAAAAATCGCAAATCAGAAAATGCCCAGAGGAATCTTTTATTTTTCCAAGTTTTTCTTTACCCTCATATACAACTTTGTAGTTAGATTTTTTTTATCCAACGCATGAACTGTAGACAACCAAATCCTCACAGATGAGGCCATGCTGTATTCCTGAAAATACTGTAAAAAAACTACATCTAATAATAAATTTTATTTCTATAGCGCCGACATATTCCGCAGCACTTTACATTTCAGAGGGGATTTGTACAGACAATAGACATTACAGCATAACAATAATCACATAGATCATAACAAATCCAAGAGGAATGAGGGCCCTGCTCGCAAGCTTACAGTCTATGAGGAAAGAGGTAGACACGAAAGGTGGGTGGTAACAGTTGCCCTGATTGTATGGACCAGCCATAATGTTAAGTGTGTAACAGTACAGACACAGAGGGCTAATGGATGCATAAAGCATGTGGGAACATGATGCGGGGAACCTGGTTATGGTAAAACATTTGGCTGTGCCACACAGGGATAGATTAGGTTAATGTGTTGAGGCGATAGGCCAATCTGAATAAATGCGTTTTCAGGGCACACTTAAAGTTGTGGGGATTGGGGACTAATCGTATTGACCTGGGAAGTGCATTCCAAAGATTTGGCGCAGCACATGTAAAGTCTTGGCGACGGGAGTGGGAGGTTCTGATTATTGAGGATGCTAACCTCAGGTCATCAGCAGAATGGAAAGCGCGGGTAGGATGGTATACTGAAACAAGGGAGGAGATGTAGGGTGGTGCTGAGCCTTGTTGGGGGTTTGTGGGTGAGGGTAATAAGTTTATACTGGATTCTGGAGTGGATGGGTAACCAGTGTAATGACTGGCACAAGGAAGAGGCATCGGTGTAACGATTGGCGAGGAATATGATCCTGGCTGCAGCATTCAAGACAGATTGGAGAGGGGAGAGTTTGGTAAGAGGGAGACCGATTAGAAGAGAGTTACAATAGTCGAGACGAGAATGAATAAGAGAAACAGTAAGTGTTTTTGCAGAGTCAAAAGTAAGAAAAGGTCGAATTCTAGAAATGTTTTCGAGGTGCAGATAACAAGAGCGAGCCAGTGATCGGATGTGGGGGGCAAAGGAAAGCTCGGAGTCAAGTATGACGCCAAGACAGCGGGCCTGTTGCTGGGGAGTAATAGTGGAACCACACACGGAAATGGCAATGTCGGGTATAGGTACATTAGTAGAGGGTGGAAACACAAGGAGTTCAGTCTTTGACAGGTTCAGTTTCACATATAGTGAGGACATGATGTTAGACACAGCGATGTTTACCTTTTATTCCCTGGATTGATGGAGTGCCCAGAGACCTTAGATATTTGTCTGTTTGTGACTATGTCCATGATTTTTGGGCTATGTGTTAATGATATGTTATAGATAGTTGTTGCATCAATCTCAGTTCCATAGTATTTGCCATAAAAGGTTAAACTGTTTTTTCTCTGACCTCTGAAGTCTTCATCAACACCTACATACACTAGCAGAATACTAGAGAGATGACTGAATATGCGCCGGTGCACTCTATTACATGAACCTATAGACTACAATGGGAACATGAAACCAACTCTCCTAATAATCTTCCCTTTTGCCCTCTTTTCTTGACTTTCTGTTGTTGAACTACCAGTAATCCAGATGTAACCAACAGCACATTTAACAGTACAATGCAATGACAGACTTTTAACGTTTTTTTAACTCTGGTAGCTCAGATTTCGTGGTTTTGGTGAGTTTGACCCTGTCTGTTTCCCTTTTTTCTACAATCAATGCCATCTAATCCACAGCCTCCAAGTGACTTCACCACCAAACACCGACCTCCCCGGGGTAAATCCCGAAAAGAGATCAGGGATGATTTCCATAATCTATTAATCACATGTAACCACACGGCCATGAATTATTTCCCATTCGATGGCGTTTGCAGAAATATAAGTGAAAATATGACACTTCAAGACTAAAGAGAATCAACCAGGGGAAATTCTCGAGCTAAATACGCAGATCGGGGCTATAATTGCCTTTAATTTCTAGAACAAATGATGCCATAAAATACATAAAATTACAGCTATTTAGAGCTCTCTATCAAAGAGTGCAGCCTGAATTTATAGCATGACACCGGGTGCCTGGGCCGCATTTCTGGTAACATCTGCTGTCCTCTTCTAACCCACAAATACTGAGTCATTTGAAAGGATTATTATAGTAATCTACGGTATTTTAATAATTATGTGCCATGAGCTGTATCATATTCATGTAAGCCTGCATCTGAGAATAATCTCCTGTTGTAAGCATGATTCCTGCTTAAAAGTGAAAAGAAAATGTACCTTTCAAGATGGCAGAAACAGGAAGTGGGAGTTTGATATGGTCTGAGGTTCTATATGGGGGGTAACACCGATGCTGAAACCAAACAGAAATGTTCGGCGTATATTCCGGACAGTCAGTGTTTGGGCCTGAATGCCGAACATGGACTTTCTGCTGAGGTCCAGTGCAGTGTTCAGGGTAAGTACCAAACTTTCTAAAAAGTTCGAGTCAGGTACCAGAACCCAAACTTCCACCGGTGCAACCCATCCCATTCCTTCCCACAAAATATACAATGCTCCAATAAAAGGCCATTCATCATAAGCCTTCATTATAAAAAACGCTGCACAAAGAGGACTAGCACACACACAGTGTTTATCAGTGGAGGCTTTTTGTTCTTCATCTCAGGTCACAGACTCTTACATCAGGCGACATGATTACGTCCGGTGGCAGCGGAAGTCAGCTGAGTATTACAGCTAGCACTCTGCTGCAACGGCCGGGATTTGAGATAACGCTGATTCCTACTGTTTAAAACTTTAGATGCCAAAGCCAATAGAGTCCACTGCATTTAAACCCTTGACCACCTTGCAATTTTCCGTTTTTTCCACCCCTTTTACCAAGAGCCATAACTTTTTTATTTTTCTGTCAATAAAGCTGTATGAGGGCTGTTTTTTGCAGGACGAGTTATACTTTTGACTGACACCATTCATTTTATTATGTGATGCATTGGAAAGAAGGAAAATAATTCTCCAAGTGTGTTGAAATTGCCAAAAAAACGCTGCAATTCAACAATTGTTTTGGGGATTTCTTGGTTACCATGTTCACTATATAGTAAAACTGTCCTGGCAATATGATTCCCCAAGTTAGGATGAGTATGCACTTACCAAACATGCATAGTTTTTTATTTAAGTGTTAAAAAAAATTCAGAAAATTGTATGAAAAAACTTTTTTTTCGCCATTTTGCCATGATATTGTGCCACCACGACATGGGGCTATGTGATGGCTTATTTTTTGCACCCTGAGCAGATGTTTTTACTGATATAATTTGGGGTAGGTACGATGTTTTGATTGTCTTACATTGCATTTTGTTGCAATGTTGCAGAGGCCAAAATAAAAGTGCCAATTAAATCAGCCACCATGTACTGGGAAAGATGGCCCGCAGGGACCCAAAATTTGACATGCAAATACCTCAAAAGTCGTGAAGGGGTTAAGGGTTTTTCATGAATTCAACACAAACTTATAAAAGCCAGCATGGCTGAAGAGTGTCAACTCAAGTCTGTGAATCGGGGAAAATTACGTAAAATACATGGGTGGCATCTGTGTGTCATCATTACGTTGTCTGTATTTAATTGCAAAAAATAGAAGCTTTGTCATTTATTTATCCATCCATGAGAAACACTGACGACACTTTGATCCAAAACCCTGATGACTCCGGTACCAATTTTTGCCTGCGTGAAGCATATTCACGTCTCAATGATACCATAGCCTGAGTGCTACGCCACCTCAAGTACCCCAAAATGAGTCCAATGGAAATGTAGGCAAGCCCTTTCACAGATGGAAAAATAAGTAAATTATATACGGCTCCCAGAAGGTGGGATTAAAAGAAAAACAAACAAAAAGAAAAACAAAACACTGTGTCCCGAAAAACAAATTAGGCTGCATCCTTAACAGATAAGAAATTACTAATTTGCTCTTTTTTTCACAATTTGCCAGAATAGATATATTCAATATTTTGGGATGAATCCGTCATATCGGTGATTTTCCTTACGACATCACATAGTGATGACATCCGTGGCGCTTCCTTATAATACTCCCAACCTGGAATGAAACCTATCAGGACAGTTGTACCTTACATCGCATCCCCCCAATATTACTGAAGATTTGTTTGGAGAAGAGCCGCCTCTTGGGTTTCCTCCTCCCGGCATGGAGCTGCTTTCACAGGTGCAGAATGATGAGACTGAAATGAAATAGGTTGTCTGAAAAATAAATCCTCCGTTTGCTGTCCGCACTGGGAGGGTAAGAATTTTACCTTCAAGTGAACATCAAAGCCCACCTGTCAATCATCGTTCCATTTTATTTATACTTTTTTTTTTTTGGCACCTTTTGCTTTTGACAGTTTTAGAGGTAGCAGATGTTGGCATAGACTACAGAAAGAGAGAGAAATGTAGTAATGCTGACTTTGCTCGCTATTTGTGGTTTTACATAGGCATGCTGTTTGTCTAATTAACATTGGAATCTGCAATTTTATTAATATTTCTTAACCTTAGATAGAAAAAAATAACTAAAATAATCACTACACTGGTCTCTATTTTTTAGTTCACCGGTGATACCTCTCATTGTTTCCAAGCGTTCACATGACTGCTGAAGCCAATCAGAAGCCTCATTATGAAAGCGATGATGCTATTAATTTGTCACATGACAGCTTAGGCTTCTGATTGGCTGCTGTGGTCATGTGTTATCCCCTTGAAAACTAAAACTGTGTAGCCAAATAGATCTATGAGTGAAAAAATTGGAGTATAGGGGTTTTATTTTGTCATTTTGTAACATCTATTTTTTTTTCATAATCCCTTAAATGTTTTGGCGTTTTACATTTTTTTGTCATTTGGTTGTACTATGAAACGTGAAAATCCCTTTCCCATTGCTATCTGGAGACTGTCATCAAGCAGATTGACTGTTATTAACATCTTATGCTTTTATTTATTTTTTTTTTAATTCTAGAATGTGTCCCTTAAAGGAGTTTTCCTACCATAGGAAATGATGACATCACTTTCTGTTTGGGTCAACTCTCGGGAACTCACGATTGCCAAGAAATCAAACAGATTCTATCTGTAGAGAGAAGATTAAAAGTTAAGAATAACATTTTTATCATTGATAAAGGTTCGGAGTTAGGCCACGGCCACACGTTCAGTATTTGGTCAGTATTTTACATCAGTTTTGTAAGTCGAAATCAACTGTGGAACAATCAGAGGAAAAGTACAGGGAGGGCCATTTATATGGATACACCTAAATAAAATGGGAATGGTTGGTGATATCAACTTCCTGTTATGGATGAGTCACCGAAGGAGGAAAATACAAAAATAACAGCTAAGTCCAGAAAACCAGAGAGGTTGGCAGCTATCGGATTGCAGACCGCTGAACCTATCCACAACAACTAGCAGTAGCCGTGGGGGGTTCCTACGGTGCCCTAGACCCCTCAATCACAGCCGGAGAACTAAATTAGCCTAAAGACAGAAAGGGGAAATCTAAACTGCCCCAGAGCAGACCCCAAAGCAATAGGCAGCCCCCAACATATAATGACTGTGAAGCAAGATGAAAAACACTAACACAGATAGAAAGATAGGTTGAGCAAATGATGGGGCCCAAGCTAACTAAATAGGACAGGATAGAAAAGCTGCTGTCTGCAATCCGCAAAAAACCCTATCCAAAAATGTACCAACAGACTGATAGGAAAAACAGGCCCTGAAGTCGCTAGGCTTCAAAAAGACTATATCAGCACTCAGGTATATTCTGAAGACAGAGCCAGAGATCAACAGATCAGAGACAAAAATGGAATTCTGCTCACCCCCGGCCGGGGATGGCTGAACTCCAAAAAACAAGGCAAACAAAACCAGAACTAAAGTGTACAAAAGGCAGAGCAAAACTTAGCTTTGAGAAGCAGAAATCAGACTGGTCTCCAAGAATCCAGCAGGAAAATCACCAGCAAGGCAGCAGGGCGTCGGCTGCCTTATATCCAGTCATCAGTTCCTGTGACACAGTCATCATCTACCTGCTCAGCTGTTTGGTAATCAGCCTCACTACCTTCCTTCGCCAGAAGAGGGAGTTCATCAGACCTCACTGGTGAAGGGAAAAATGAACTCACAACAACTTCCTGTTTGTGGAACATTAGTATATGGGAGGGAGAAACTTTTCAAGATCGGTGGTGACCGTGGCGGTCATTTTGAAGTCGGCCATTTTGGATCCAACTTTATTTTTTCCAATGGGAAGAGTGTCATGTGACACATCAAACTTATTTCACAAGAAAAACAATGGTGTGCGTGGTTTTAACGTACCTTTATTCTTTCATGAGTTATTTACAAGTTTATGACCACTTATAAAATGTGTTCAAAGTGCTGTCCATTGTGTTGGATTGTCAATGCAACCCTCTTCTCCCACTCTAGACACAGTGATAGCAACACCGCAGAAGAAACGCTAGTCTAAAGGGATCAGATTCCTTGTAGGAATGCTCAGACCAGACACCCATAATGTGGTGGTGCACCATCTTTCTGGAAAAACTCAGGGAACGTGCCATCTTCAGTGCATAAAGAGGGGAACACATCATCATGTAGCAATTTCAGAGATCCAGTGGCATTGAGCTTTCCATTGATGAAGAATGTCCCCACTATCTTTGTACCCCATATACCACACCATACCATCAATTATGGATGTCAGGTCCAAGCATTCGTACATGAACAGTTTCCTGGAAAGTGGATTGGTCGTCGTGGGCCAGTTGAATGGCCATCAAGGTCTCCTGATTTGACCCCCTTAGACTTTTATCTTTGGGGGTCATCTGAAGGCAATTGTCTATGCTGTGAAGATATGAGACATGCAGCATCTGAAACAATGGATACTGGAAGCCTGTGCTAGCATTTCTTCCGTTGTGTTGCTATCAGAGTGTCAAGAGTGGGAGAAGAGGGTTGCATTGACAATCCAACACAATGGACAGCACTTTGAACACATTTTATAAGTGGTCATAAATTTGTAAATAACTCATGAAAAAAAGGAAAAATGTTACATTAAAACCAAGCACACCATTGTTTTTCTTGTGAAATTCTCAATAAGTTTGATGTGTCACATCACCCTCTTCCCATTGAAAAAATAAAGTTGAATCCAAAATGTCCGACTTCAAAATGGCCACCATGGTCACCACCCATCTTGAAAAGTTTCCCCCCTCCCATATACTAATGTGCCACAAACAGGAAGTTGATATCACCAACCATTCCCATTTTATTTAGGTGTATTCATATAAATGGCCCACCCTGTATAATAGAAACATGTCACCATTTCTGCATTTTTCACCCACTCCTGGTTTTAGCTTACAAATACTGATATAAAATACTGACCAAATACTGAACGTGTGTATGTGGTCTAAGAGTTGTATTAAAGTAGAAAAAGATTCTTGATTTATGAACGGAGCCACCTTCCTGATGGGTCATGTCTGGTATTGCAATGCCGCCCATTCACATGAACATAGCATTGACTTCAGAGTGCTGATCCAGATGTATTTCCTCAAATTTTATGAAAGCAGAATGATGTTCATGCAATATCCTCCAACATAAGGACCTGTGTACACGATTCTGCGCCTAAACCCACCTAAAAAACTGCAAACTAAATGCTCAAAACAATGCGCAGATGAATTTCTATGTACAAACCACTTGCTGTTCTTGAATACAGTCTCCAAAGAGCTCCATGTGAATGGAGTGGTGGTCTATCATGCGCACTGCCGCTTCATTTATTCTTAATGGGACCACTGAATATAGCTGAGCACTGCACTCGGCTGGTCTTCAGCTCTCCCATAAGTATGAATGGAGCAGCAACATATGGATGGACCATCAACTTTCAAACTTCAAAATGCCCCTTTGACCTGTAAATTTGTTCCTGTCTAAAACCCAATCTTTTATGGTTACAGTTTGTAGTTATAATATTTCATAATGTAACTAGCTACTAGAGAAATAATCGTGATGAGCAGATGGGCAGAGAACAAAGTCTGGTGTCGTGTGAGCTTCTTTTTCAGCGCAATTCCTCACTCTTCATCTTCTGTTCATTCAACAGAGCTTCTGCCTGTATAAAATCTCAGTTTGCCAAACATTTCTATCTGGAACTTCATTAAAATCTTCAAATTTTATTTAGCGGCTTTAAAAATACTCCCTAGAGTCAGAAGCAGTAGGGCGACATGTTTCAGACGAGCACACCCTTGGCCATGACCTGAGCTAGGAGATTGCACATACTCCCCCGAAATGTGTTGGCCTACTGTTGTTGACCGTAACTCTTATATAGTCCATTTTTTAATCTTCTTAAATAAAGTTTCTGATTTTTATGGAACCTTTTTTTCTGGTGATTTTCTGAAGTTTTTCTTTTTGGCAGTTTAGAGTTAATCATTTTTGGCATTTAAAAGGGCACATTCTGGACTTGGCCAATCCCTTAACACAATACAAAAAAGCCGCTATCTAAAATCAATTAATCTAATTTTGAACTTATTTTTTATTGTGATCCTCTCCGGCTCCGGTCTTATGTGAACCATTTCTCCGAATCGTTATTATTTACAGTCGACTTCACTTGGAAAGTATTAGAAATAATATTTGTTCAAGCAAAGAAGCCTTGTGTTATCTGTGAAACATTGGAAATAATTATTAATCTGCACAGATAAGAAGTCTGCATTCTGAAGCATTTGTTCCGCCAAACGATAACTCATGATGTCCCGCGACTTTGTCATGCTAATCTTGGTCTCTGCTAAGATACATGGGCCAGAAAACTGCTCTTTGCTTCAACCCTGTATCAGTCTTTATGGCATAAGTGCACTTAGATTGGATTTATTAGCATCGAGACGAATAATCTCTGGTCTCCCACAACCCTTTGCCAAACCTTAAAGGCAACGGCTGCCATATTTTTCCGCTGATCGGATTTCCGGAATACAATTGTAAGATTTTTGACTCTTAAAAAATTATTGAACTTACTTCAAGGATTTTTCCCTTTCTGGTGATTATTGTGTTCCGTGGCATTAAAATAAGAAGTTATGCCATGATGTAATAAAATCACATAGCATATGCCGAAACGTGACAAACAAATAATTATCTTTAGATCGAAAAATGTAATTCGTGTTTTTTTTTATTGAGAATATAACATCGCTGATGATGACCTATCCTCTTACTTGGCAGTCAATGCTTGGACTGGCGGGAGATTGATTCCTGGGACCTTTGATGATCCAAAAATTAAGGGTTCACAAAGTTTATTCAAGTGTGTGATTTTGGGTTGCTGTACCAGGCCAGAGCTTGAATTTGATGATGAGCCATTGATTTTAAAGGAGAATTCCACAGAACTGGATTGTACGGGTTCATTGACAATAATTAAAGTGGTGGTGAGCATGCTCATTCGCTGCCCCTTGAGATTGTGTGAATGGGTGAGAAGCCTTTCTTACTGGAATACCCCTTCAATGGTCAACTTGTCACTTGCCCGTAGTAGTGATTGTGCTGACTGCCCATCAAGAACCAGCAACTAATGCCCATGATGTTGGCAACTATCTGGTCAAGCACCATTGCCACAGTCCTGCCCTGACCTTCATATACAGATCAATATTCGCCTTGCCACCTACCGGCTTCCACATCTGGTAATATGTTTTTTTTTTACGGGATTTCTTTTATTCCACACTGGTTTAGCAGAGGTGGTGAATAGAGTTGAGCGAAATGGGTCGAAAAAATTCAAAAGTCACCGACTTTTGGCAAAGTCGGGTTTCATGAAACGAAACCCGACCCTAGGATGAGGTCGGCCACGAGGTCGGCGACTTACGCGCCAAAGTCGCGTTTCAAAAGTTTGTTTTGCGCTCTTTTTCAGCCAATCAGGATCCACGGACACTGTGGGCAACGTGATGACCTAGGCACGGGTCACCACCATCTTTCAGAAGGGCATGCAAGTGATTGGCTTGCTTTGGTGGGCGTCACAGGGGGTATAAAAGGGCGTGCACGCTGACCGCCATCTTACTTCTGCCGATCTTAGTATAGGGAGAGGTTGCTGCTGATTCTGTAGGGAGAACGTTGGGCAGGGAAGAAGACAAAAGAACTGCTTCTGCTGCTAGCGATTTGGCCTGCACAACACACAAGTCACTGTGTGTGCAGTGCAAGGGGAGGCTATATTGTGGTGTATCAGTGGTGTTGGTTGTTGGGCTGCCTTCTAAGGCTTCCTGACACGCTGGCATTGCTGTTTACCCACTGCTCCGCAAACTGCTTTTTTAAAAGCAATCCAATCTCCCTTATCCTCTAGTCACTTTGGTCACAGCTGTGCCATCGAGCGTGTCACATAGCGCTCAGATATCAGTGGGCCTCACACAATCCACAAGTGTCCAGTGTCCAAAAGTGTACGCAGAGATTCAAAATCTCCATTATCCTCTCGTCACTTTGGTCACAGGCAGCTGTGCCATCGAGCGTGTCACATAGCGCTCAGATATCAGTGGGCCTCACACAATCCACAAGTGTCCAGTGTCCAAAAGTGTACGCAGAGATTCAAAATCTCCATTATCCTCTCGTCACTTTGGTCACAGGCAGCTGTGCCATCGAGCGTGTCACATAGCGCTCAGATATCAGTGGGCCTCACACAATCCACAAGTGTCCAGTGTCCAAAAGTGTACGCAGAGATTCAAAATCTCCATTATCCTCTCGTCACTTTGGTCACAGGCAGCTGTGCCATCGAGCGTGTCACATAGCGCTCAGATATCAGTGGGCCTCACACAATCCACAAGTGTCCAGTGTCCAAAAGTGTACGCAGAGATTCAAAATCTCCATTATCCTCTCGTCACTTTGGTCACAGGCAGCTGTGCCATCGAGCGTGTCACATAGCGCTCAGATATCAGTGGGCCTCACACAATCTACAAGTGTCCAGTGTCCAAAAGTGTACGCAGAGATTCAAAATCTCCATTATCCTCTCGTCACTTTGGTCACAGGCAGCTGTGCCATCGAGCGTGTCACATAGCGCTCAGATATCAGTGGGCTTCACACAATCTACAAGTGTCCAGTGTCCAAAAGTGTACGCAGAGATTCAAAATCTCCATTATCCTCTCGTCACTTTGGTCACAGGCAGCTGTGCCATCGAGCGTGTCACATAGCGCTCAGATATCAGTGGGCCTCACACAATCTACAAGTGTCCAGTGTCCAAAAGTGTACGCAGAGATTCAAAATCTCCATTATCCTCTCGTCACTTTGGTCACAGGCAGCTGTGCCATCGAGCGTGTCACATAGCGCTCAGATATCAGTGGGCCTCACACAATCCACAAGTGTCCAGTGTCCAAAAGTGTACGCAGAGATTCAAAATCTCCATTATCCTCTCGTCACTTTGGTCACAGGCAGCTGTGCCATCGAGCGTGTCACATAGCGCTCAGATATCAGTGGGCCTCACACAATCCACAAATGTCCAGTGTCCAAAAGTGTACGCAGAGATTCAAAATCTCCATTATCCTCTCGTCACTTTGGTCACAGGCAGCTGTGCCATCGAACGTGTCACATAGCGCTCAGATATCAGTGGGCCTCACACAATCCACAAGTGTCCAGTGTCCAAAAGTGTACGCAGAGATTCAAAATCTCCATTATCCTCTCGTCACTTTGGTCACAGGCAGCTGTGCCATCGAGCGTGTCACATAGCGCTCAGATATCAGTGGGCCTCACACAATCCACAAGTGTCCAGTGTCCAAAAGTGTACGCAGAGATTCAAAATCTCCATTATCCTCTCGTCACTTTGGTCACGGGCAGCTGTGCCATCGAGCGTGTCACATAGCGCTCAGATATCAGTGGGCCTCACACAATCTACAAGTGTCCAGTGTCCAAAAGTGTACGCAGAGATTCAAAATCTCCATTATCCTCTCGTCACTTTGGTCACAGGCAGCTGTGCCATCGAGCGTGTCACATAGCGCTCAGATATCAGTGGGCCTCACACAATCTACAAGTGACAAGTGTCCAAAAGTGTACGCAGAGATTCAAAATCTCCATTATCCTCTTGTCACTTTGGTCACAGGCAGCTGTGCCATCGAGCGTGTCACATAGCGCTCAGATATCAGTGGGCCTCACACAATCCACAAGTGTCCAGTGTCCAAAAGTGTACGCAAAGATTCAAAATCTCCATTATCCTCTCGTCACTTTGGTCACAGGCAGCTGTGCCATCGAGCGTGTCACATAGCGCTCAGATATCAGTGGGCCTCACACAATCCACAAGTGTCCAGTGTCCAAAAGTGTACGCAGAGATTCAAAATCTCCATTATCCTCTCGTAACTTTGGTCACAGGCAGCTGTGCCATCGAGCGCGTCACATAGCGCTCAGATATCAGTGGGCCTCACACAATCTACAAGTGTCCAGTGTCCAAAAGTGTACGCAGAGATTCAAAATCTCCATTATCCTCTCGTCACTTTGGTCACAGGCAGCTGTGCCATCGAGCGTGTCACATAGCGCTCAGATATCAGTGGGCCTCACACAATCCACAAGTGTCCAGTGTCCAAAAGTGTACGCAGAGATTCAAAATCTCCATTATCCTCTCGTCACTTTGGTCACAGGCAGCTGTGCCATCGAGCGTGTCACATAGCGCTCAGATATCAGTGGGCCTCACACAATCCACAAGTGTCCAGTGTCCAAAAGTGTACGCAGAGATTCAAAATCTCCATTATCCTCTCGTCACTTTGGTCACAGGCAGCTGTGCCATCGAGCGTGTCACATAGCGCTCAGATATCAGTGGGCCTCACACAATCCACAAGTGTCCAGTGTCCAAAAGTGTACGCAGAGATTCAAAATCTCCTTTATCCTCTCGTCACTTTGGTCACAGGCAGCTGTGCCATCGAGCGTGTCACATAGCGCTCAGATATCAGTGGGCCTCACACAATCCACAAGTGTCCAGTGTCCAAAAGTGTACGCAGAGATTCAAAATCTCCATTATCCTCTCGTCACTTTGGTCACAGGCAGCTGTGCCATCGAGCGTGTCACATAGCGCTCAGATATCAGTGGGCCTCACACAATCTACAAGTGTCCAGTGTCCAAAAGTGTACGCAGAGATTCAAAATCTCCATTATCCTCTCGTCACTTTGGTCACAGGCAGCTGTGCCATCGAGCGTGTCACATAGCGCTCAGATATCAGTGGGCCTCACACAATCTACAAGTGACAAGTGTCCAAAAGTGTACGCAGAGATTCAAAATCTCCATTATCCTCTCGTCACTTTGGTCACAGGCAGCTGTGCCATCGAGCGTGTCACATAGCGCTCAGATATCAGTGGGCCTCACACAATCCACAAGTGTCCAGTGTCCAAAAGTGTACGCAAAGATTCAAAATCTCCATTATCCTCTCGTCACTTTGGTCACAGGCAGCTGTGCCATCGAGCGTGTCACATAGCGCTCAGATATCAGTGGGCCTCACACAATCCACAAGTGTCCAGTGTCCAAAAGTGTACGCAGAGATTCAAAATCTCCATTATCCTCTCGTCACTTTGGTCACAGGCAGCTGTGCCATCGAGCGCGTCACATAGCGCTCAGATATCAGTGGGCCTCACACAATCCACAAGTGTCCAGTGTCCAAAAGTGTACGCAGAGATTCAAAATCTCCATTATCCTCTCGTAACTTTGGTCACAGGCAGCTGTGCCATCGAGCGCGTCACATAGCGCTCAGATATCAGTGGGCCTCACACAATCTACAAGTGTCCAGTGTCCAAAAGTGTACGCAGAGATTCAAAATCTCCATTATCCTCTCGTCACTTTGGTCACAGGCAGCTGTGCCATCGAGCGTGTCACATAGCGCTCAGATATCAGTGGGCCTCACACAATCCACAAGTGTCCAGTGTCCAAAAGTGTACGCAGATATTCAAAATCTCCATTATCCTCTCGTCACTTTGGTCACAGGCAGCTGTGCCATCGAGCGTGTCACATAGCGCTCAGATATCAGTGGGCCTCACACAATCCACAAGTGTCCAGTGTCCAAAAGTGTACGCAGAGATTCAAAATCTCCATTATCCTCTCGTCACTTTGGTCACAGGCAGCTGTGCCATCGAGCGTGTCACATAGCGCTCAGATATCAGTGGGCCTCACACAATCCACAAGTGTCCAGTGTCCAAAAGTGTACGCAGAGATTCAAAATCTCCTTTATCCTCTCGTCACTTTGGTCACAGGCAGCTGTGCCATCGAGCGTGTCACATAGCGCTCAGATATCAGTGGGCCTCACACAATCCACAAGTGTCCAGTGTCCAAAAGTGTACGCAGAGATTCAAAATCTCCATTATCCTCTCGTCACTTTGGTCACAGGCAGCTGTGCCATCGAGCGTGTCACATAGCGCTCAGATATCAGTGGGCCTCACACAATCTACAAGTGTCCAGTGTCCAAAAGTGTACGCAGAGATTCAAAATCTCCATTATCCTCTCGTCACTTTGGTCACAGGCAGCTGTGCCATCGAGCGTGTCACATAGCGCTCAGATATCAGTGGGCCTCACACAATCTACAAGTGTCCAGTGTCCAAAAGTGTACGCAGAGATTCAAAATCTCCATTATCCTCTCGTCACTTTGGTCACAGGCAGCTGTGCCATCGAGCGTGTCACATAGCGCTCAGACATCAGTGGGCCTCACACAATCCACAAGTGTCCAGTGTCCAAAAGTGTACGCAGAGATTCAAAATCTCCATTATCCTCTCGTCACTTTGGTCACAGGCAGCTGTGCCATCGAGCGTGTCACATAGCACTCAGATATCAGTGGGCCTCACACAATCCACAAGTGTCCAGTGTCCAAAAGTGTACGCAGAGATTCAAAATCTCCATTATCCTCTTGTCACTTTGGTCACAGGCAGCTGTGCCATCGAGCGTGTCACATAGCGCTCAGATATCAGTGGGCCTCACACAATCCACAAGTGTCCAGTGTCCAAAAGTGTACGCAGAAATTCAAAATCTCCATTATCCTCTCGTCACTTTGGTCACAGGCAGCTGTGCCATCGAGCGTGTCACATAGCGCTCAGATATCAGTGGGCCTCACACAATCTACAAGTGTCCAGTGTCCAAAAGTGTACGCAGAGATTCAAAATCTCCATTATCCTCTCGTCACTTTGGTCACAGGCAGCTGTGCCATCGAGCGTGTCACATAGCGCTCAGATATCAGTGGGCCTCACACAATCCACAAGTGTCCAGTGTCCAAAAGTGTACGCAGAGATTCAAAATCTCCATTATCCTCTCGTCACTTTGGTCACAGGCAGCTGTGCCATCGAGCGTGTCACATAGCGCTCAGATATCAGTGGGCCTCACACAATCCACAAGTGTCCAGTGTCCAAAAGTGTACGCAGAGATTCAAAATCTCCATTATCCTCTCGTCACTTTGGTCACAGGCAGCTGTGCCATCGAGCGTGTCACATAGCGCTCAGATATCAGTGGGCCTCACAAAATCCACAAGTGTCCAGTGTCCAAAAGTGTACGCAGAGATTCAAAATCTCCATTATCCTCTCGTCACTTTGGTCACAGGCAGCTGTGCCATCGAGCGTGTCACATAGCGCTCAGATATCAGTGGGCCTCACACAATCTACAAGTGTCCAGTGTCCAAAAGTGTACGCAGAGATTCAAAATCTCCATTATCCTCTCGTCACTTTGGTCACAGGCAGCTGTGCCATCGAGCGTGTCACATAGCGCTCAGATATCAGTGGGCCTCACACAATCCACAAGTGTCCAGTGTCCAAAAGTGTACGCAGAGATTCAAAATCTCCATTATCCTCTCGTCACTTTGGTCACAGGCAACTGTGCCATCGAGCGTGTCACATAGCGCTCAGATATCAGTGGGCCTCACACAATCCACAAGTGTCCAGTGTCCAAAAGTGTACGCAGAGATTCAAAATCTCCATTATCCTCTCGTCACTTTGGTCACAGGCAGCTGTGCCATCGAGCGTGTCACATAGCGCTCAGATATCAGTGGGCCTCACACAATCTACAAGTGTCCAGTGTCCAAAAGTGTACGCAGAGATTCAAAATCTCCATTATCCTCTCGTCACTTTGGTCACAGGCAGCTGTGCCATCGAGCGTGTCACATAGCGTTCAGATATCAGTGGGCCTCACACAATCTACACGTGTCCAGTGTCCAAAAGTGTACGCAGAGATTCAAAATCTCCATTATCCTCTCGTCACTTTGGTCACAGGCAGCTGTGCCATCGAGCGTGTCACATAGTGCTCAGATATCAGTGGGCCTCACACAATCCACAAGTGTCCAGTGTCTAAAAGTGTACGCAGAGATTCAAAATCTCCATTATCCTCTCGTCACTTTGGTCACAGGCAGCTGTGCCATCGAGCGTGTCACATAGCGCTCAGATATCAGTGGGCTTCACACAATCCACAAGTGTCCAGTGTCCAAAAGTGTACGCAGAGATTCAAAATCTCCATTATCCTCTCGTCACTTTGGTCACAGGCAGCTGTGCCATCGAGCGTGTCACATAGCGCTCAGATATCAGTGGGCCTCACACAATCTACAAGTGTCCAGTGTCCAAAAGTGTACGCAGAGATTCAAAATCTCCATTATCCTCTCGTCACTTTGGTCACAGGCAGCTGTGCCATCGAGCGTGTCACATAGCGCTCAGATATCAGTGGGCCTCACACAATCTACAAGTGTCCAGTGTCCAAAAGTGTACGCAGAGATTCAAAATCTCCATTATCCTCTCGTCACTTTGGTCACAGGCAGCTGTGCCATCGAGCGTGTCACATAGCGCTCAGATATCAGTGGGCCTCACACAATCTACAAGTGTCCAGTGTCCAAAAGTGTACGCAGAGATTCAAAATCTCCATTATCCTCTCGTCACTTTGGTCACAGGCAGCTTTGCCATCGAGCGTGTCACATAGCGCTCAGATATCAGTGGGCCTCACACAATCCACAAGTGTCCAGTGTCCAAAAGTGTACGCAGAGATTCAAAATCTCCATTATCCTCTCGTCACTTTGGTCACAGGCAGCTGTGCCATCGCGCGTGTCACATAGCGCTCAGATATCAGTGGGCCTCACACAATCCACAAGTGTCCAGTGTCCAAAAGTGTACACAGAGATTCAAAATCTCCATTATCCTCTCGTCACTTTGGACTTTGGTCACAGGCAGCTGTGCCATCGAGCGTGTCACATAGCGCTCAGATATCAGTGGGCCTCACACAATCCACAAGTGTCCAGTGTCCAAAAGTGCACGCAGAGATTCAAAATCTCCATTATCCTCTCGTCACTTTGGTCACAGGCAGCTGTGCCATCGAACGTGTCACATAGCGCTCAGATATCAGTGGGCCTCACACAATCCACAAGTGTCCAGTGTCCAAAAGTGTACGCAGAGATTCAAAATCTCCATTATCCTCTCGTCACTTTGGTCACAGGCAGCTGTGCCATCGAGCGTGTCACATAGCGCTCAGATATCAGTGGGCCTCACACAATCCACAAGTGTCCAGTGTCCAAAAGTGTACGCAGAGATTCAAAATCTCCATTATCCTCTCGTCACTTTGGTCACAGGCAGCTGTGCCATCGAGCGTGTCACATAGCGCTCAGATATCAGTGGGCCTCACACAATCCACAAGTGTCCAGTGTCCAAAAGTGTACGCAGAGATTCAAAATCTCCATTATCCTCTCGTCACTTTGGTCACAGGCAGCTGTGCCATCGAGCGTGTCACATAGCGCTCAGATATCAGTGGGCCTCACACAATCCACAATTGTCCAGTGTCCAAAAGTGTACGCAGAGATTCAAAATCTCCATTATCCTCTCGTCACTTTGGTCACAGGCAGCTGTGCCATCGAGCGTGTCACATAGCGCTCAGATATCAGTGGGCCTCACACAATCCACAAGTGTCCAGTGTCCAAAAGTGTACGCAGAGATTCAAAATCTCCATTATCCTCTCGTCACTTTGGTCACAGGCAGCTGTGCCATCGAGCGTGTCACATAGCGCTCAGATATCAGTGGGCCTCACACAATCCACAAGTGTCCAGTGTCCAAAAGTGTACGCAGAGATTCAAAATCTCCATTATCCTCTCGCCACTTTGGTCACAGGCAGCTGTGCCATCGAGCGTGTCACATAGCGCTCAGATATCAGTGGGCCTCACACAATCCACAAGTGTCCAGTGTCCAAAAGTGTACGCAGAGATTCAAAATCTCCATTATCCTCTCGTCACTTTGGTCACAGGCAGCTGTGCCATCGAGCGTGTCACATAGCGCTCAGATATCAGTGGGCCTCACACAATCTACAAGTGTCCAGTGTCCAAAAGTGTACGCAGAGATTCAAAATCTCCATTATCCTCTCGTCACTTTGGTCACAGGCAGCTGTGCCATCGAGCGTGTCACATAGCGCTCAGATATCAGTGGGCCTCACACAATCTACAAGTGTCCAGTGTCCAAAAGTGTACGCAGAGATTCAAAATCTCCATTATCCTCTCGTCACTTTGGTCACAGGCAGCTGTGCCATCGAGCGTGTCACATAGCGCTCAGATATCAGTGGGCCTCACACAATCCAAAAGTGTCCACTATCCACAAGTGTGTGCAGAAATTCTAAATCTCCCCTGTCCTATAGACACCTTTTACCTTGTTTTACATTACTATATAGTTTGTTGGATTTTGTCTACATTTCTACCAAAAATGAGGAAGGCTGGTGGAAGAGGCCGTGGAATTGGGCGGGGGTTGGCAGCTGGTAATGATGGTGTTGGTGGTGGATCTGATGGTAGTGGCAAGAGCAAAATAGGACCGAATGCAGGAGGTGCTGACCCTGCGTTATCGTCTGGCTACATAAGGCCTCGAACGCTTAGTTTTCTAGGAGTTGGCAAACCGCTTTTAAAGGCAGAGCATCAGGAAAAAGTTTTGTCTTACATTGCTGACTCAGCCTCCAGCTCTATCGCCTCCTCTTCTTCAGTTGTAAAAAGTAAAAGCACTGAGTCGTCATTGGAGGCTTATGTTCATGAACCACACCTTTCCTTGTGTCCTTCACCCCAACCAAGATTGAAGGATGACGCAGGCCATACTTTTTAGGCGTCGGATTCCTGGCACTGCACAGCAGGAATCCAGAGCCAGACATCCTGCGGTCTCCCATTCTCCTCCGACCGCTCGGACTCCTGCTCAGCAATCTCGGCGAACCAGGCATTCCCCGCAGACTCGTTCTGTGAGCCTGGATGTTGCTGCCACCTCTGGTGCAGCAATGATAACGCAATCTGCTTTGCAGGGAACTGCTCTAGAGGCTAAGTCCTCGCGCCGTGCGACTGTTCATGCCCGCAACTTGTCCTCTCAGTGGAGAGCAGGGGTCACATGTGAAGGTCCTATGTCGGATCTGATTGGTCCTTCCTATAGTACTGGAAGGTCCCGGAAGCGCATGGCTATAAAAAGCCTGCATGGCGGCTCGGCCATGCGCTAGTGTAGCATATTATGCTGTGTGTGTATGGTGATGGATGCATGGACTGGTGTCTGACTTATTATGAAACCCCTTCCCTCGGATATTACGAATGGTGACAGTATGTTGGGTTAGTCAGCTCCAGATTGTGGCAGGCTACACGCCACTGAGCCTTCCTCACCTACACTAGCGTCCGTCGGTGCCCGGCTCCTCCGGCATCGTCGCTTAGCGGCTTCAGTTACGGCCGCGCTGCAGTAGTAGCAGCTTTTGGTGTTCGCAGCTGCGACGCCACACGCCGGCTGACCTGTGCAGCTAACAGGTTCAGCCTTTACGTCTAGTTCATACTTTGGCGTCTCTGTGACTAAACAGAGTCCGCTCTCAGGCTCTCGGGTGACGTTAACCCGAGCGCTGTTTCGCACTTCTAGCGTATCTGCCATTGTCCAGCAGCGGTCTTGTCATCTACCGCACGGTGGACCCCGGGCGGCGAACGCGCCTTCCATTATTTATATCTGGTGCGTTCTGCCGACCCTAACAATACTACTGATTACTCCATGGAGCTGTTTTCACATACCATGCCTGGATTATCAAGTCAAATGGTGAATTACCCAGGCCAAGATGAATCTGACATGGAGTGCACTGATGCACAGCCGCTGATGGATGATTCTGCTGGTACATTCACTCAGAGCACTACATTGTCCTCGCAGTGTACAGAGCCAGATTTTGACCCTGATGAGACTCAGGTGCCCCTTCCCGCACACTATACCACCATACACGGTGACACAGAGAAAGGTGCACATGACATAGAAGAGGAGGTGATGGATGACCCAGTTGTTGACCCAGATTGGCATCCATTGGGGGAAGAGGGTGCTGCTTCCAATAGCTCAGATGAGGAGCATCCACAGCAGACATCGACATCGCAACAGCTGTTATCTGGCAGGCCCGGAGCACTCCAAAGACAGGTTCCAAACATCAAAAGAGTTGCTGGACAGCTTGTCCAGAGGGTCAAAAGATCACAGCGTGCTAGGCCGCAAAATGTCTGCCAAAGTAGGAAGAGTGCAGTGTGGCAGTTTTTTGAACAAAATCCTCATGATCAGGCCAAGGTTATCTGTAAGAAGTGCGCAAAGACCTTTAGCCGAGGGAAAAATCTGAAAAATTTGAATACCAGTTGCATGCTTAGACATTTAACCAGCATGCACTTGCAAGCGTGGACACAACACCAAACCTCAAGTGCCACATGTGCAACTGATCACAACGAAGGTAGTCAGCAACGCTACATTGTTTCCCCCACTGTAAGCACACCGGTTAGCACAGCAGCAAATGTTGAGGTGTCGTTGCAAGGCCACAGCAGTCAGGGAATCCCACTGTTATATCAACGAAAGACTGATTCTAGGCCATCAGAAAGAACACCAACTCCATCACCATCATCAACCCTCTCTCAGTCCGCCCTGTCCACCGCTACTTCCACCATATGCAGCTCTCAAGTCCAGCTCACCCTCCCAGACACTATGAGTAGGTCAAGAAAGTACTCAGTCTCTCATCCGCGTACACTGGGTTTGAACGCCCACATTACCAAACTAATCTCGTTTGAGATGATGCCCTTTCGGTTGGTGGAAAGCACAGCTTTCCGCGAACTCATGGCCTATGCAGTACCACGCCATGACCTACCCAGTCGCCACTTCTTCTCTCGCAAAGCCATCCCAGCCCTCCACCATAATGTGAAAGACCGCATTGTCCATGCACTCAAGCAGTCAGTGAGCGGAAAGGTGCACCTCACAACTGATGCATGGTCCAGTCGGCATGGCCAGGGCCGTTACGTGTCCATCACTGCGCACTGGGTTAATGTGGTGGATGCAGGGTCCACAGGGGACAGCGGTGGTGGGACAGTGCTGCCTAGCCCACGGTCTAGGAAACAGTTGGCTGTAGGCGTTCGACCCTCCTCCTCCTCCTCCAGAAGCGACAGCTCGTCCACAGAGCGCAGTCGTACGAGCACTCCATCTGCAGCTGCCACTGTTGCACACGATGTGTCCCCCTATCGAGCAGCTAGTGGAAAGCGTCAGCAGGCTGTGTTGCAGATGATGTGTTTGGGCGACAGACACACCGCCGAGGTGCTGGCCGAGTACTTGAAGCGACAAACTGAGTCATGGCTGGGCAGTGTACATCTTGAGGCAGGCAAGGTAGTTAGTGATAACGGCCGTAATTTTGTGGCAGCCATAGCCCTTTCAAAACTCAGCCACATACCTTGCTTGGCTCACACCTTGAACCTGGTGGTGCAGTGCTTCCTCAAAAATTATCCGGAGTTAACAGCCCTGCTCCAGAAGGTGCGAAGACTGTGCGCGCACATCCGCCGGTCGCCTGTACACTCCGTTCGTATGCAGAAGCTGCAGCGATTGCTCCACCTTCCCAACCACCGCCTCACTATCGACATTGCAACAAGGTGGAACTCCACCCTGCACATGGTGGAGCGGCTGTGCGAGCAGAGGCAGGCCATAATGCATTTGTGGGAGGATACACGGCCAGGCACTTTGAGAGCAGACATGGAGTTGACAGGCGTGCAGTGGTCGAAGCTGAAAGACCTTTGTAAAGTCCTTCAGTGTTTTGAGGAATGCACACGGCTGGTAAGCGCAGACGACGCCATCCTAAGCATGAGCATCCCACTTATGTGTCTGCTCATGCAAACTTTGACACACCTTAAGGAGCAGGCGTCTGCAGCCAATGTTGATGAGGAGGAAGAGGAGGAGGGAATCCTTGATGACATTCAGCCATTGTCTGCTCAGGGACCTCTCCTGGACGAGGTGGAGGAAGAAGAGGAGGAGGAGGAGGAGGATGATGGGGATGATTACTTAGGGGAGGAGGATGCATCTCGTGGGGCAAGTGAAAATGTTGGCGTGGCAAGGTCTGGTACAGGGTTTGTGCGTGACTGGAGGGATGTGGATTTGCCAGAAAGTGCTCCTCCACCCAGCACTCGCAGTGCATCATTGACACCGGGAACATTGGCCCACATGTCAGATTATGCCTTGCGGATCCTAAAAAGGGACCCCCGCATTGCCAAAATGATGAACGATGACGACTACTGGTTGGCCAGCATCCTGGATCCACGCTATAAAGGCAAATTACAAAACATCATGCCACAGGAGAACCTTGACCTAATATTGGCTAATAAACAAGCAACTCTGGTAAATCGGTTGCTTGAGGCATTCCCAGCACACAGCAGCGGTGATGGTTCTCACACGAGCCGTACGGGCCGGGGGCAGCTTGGCAGAGGTGTTCGTGGTGCACACAGCAGAAGTGGCGTTGGAGACAGGGGTTTCATGACAATGTTGTGGACTGATTTTTCAAATACCGCTCACACAACTGGTAATACTGCATCGATGGAAAGTGACAGGAGACAGCAGTTGTCAACTATGGTTACAAACTACTTTTCCTCCCATATCGATGTTCTCCCACACAGGTCATTCCCCTTTGACTATTGGGCCGCTAAACTGGACACCTGGCCTGAATTGGCCCAATATGCCTTACAGGAGCTCGCTTGCCCAGCTGCAAGTGTGCTATCGGAAAGAGTCTTCAGTGCAGCTGGATCAATCCTGACAGAAAAAAGGACCCGTCTGTCAACCCAAAATGTGGATGATCTAACCTTCATTAAAATGAACCACGCATGGGTTTCCAAGGATTTTGTCCCACCTTCCCCTGATGACACATAGGGTGACAGAAAAATGGCTTTCTTTGGTCCACCTCTTCCTGGTACTTCACCTATTTCGCCTTTTGCATCAGTTGAATGTCCAACATCAACATATGCCACTTTCTAAAACTCCCTAACTGTGCTGCCTCCCCCCCATGGCCGGGGTCACCACCTAGCGCACGACACCATGCGAGTGCCGTTGCCCTGGACAGGTGGGTAGGCCGACTCTTGGGCGCGGGCACTGGCACAGGGTCCCTCATAGTGCAATCAAGTGTCTCTGACGGTGGTGGTGCACACCCGCCATCAGACACACCGCTGTACTATGAGGGGCCCAGTGCCAGTACCGACACCCACGAGTGGGCCCCCCTTGCTTGGCCAGGGCCCCAGCATTTGCAATCTTTACCTCTCCCTGCTCCTCCGCTGTGTAATCTGGGCCGTCAAATCCATACTGTGCCTGACACCGTCTGAGCCTGCCTCCTGATGTATAGACATTTATTTTGAATGTGTACGCTATCCATACATGTTATCCGGGGATACGGTACCCCTTCTAACCTTTGTGCAATGACGTGCAATCCATACTGGGCCTAACACCGTCTGAGCCTGCCTCATGCTGTATAGACATATATTTTGAATGTGTACGCTATCCATACATGTTATCCGGGGATACGGTACCCCTTCTAACCTTTGTGCAATGACGTGCAATCCATACTGGGCCTAACACCGTCTGAGCCTGCCTCATGCTGTATAGACATATATTTTGAATGTGTACGCTATCCATACATGTTATCCAGGGATACGGTACCCTTTCTAACCTTTGTGCAATGACGTGCAATCCATACTGGGCCTAACACCGTCTGAGCCTGCCTCATGCTGTATAGACATATATTTTTAATGTGTACGCTATCCATACATGTTATCCAGGGATACGGTACCCTTTCTAACCTTTGTGCAATGACGTGCAATCCATACTGGGCCTAACACCGTCTGAGCCTGCCTCATGCTGTATAGACATATATTTTGAATGTGTACGCTATCCATACATGTTATCCGGGGATACGGTACCCCTTCTAACCTTTGTGCAATGACGTGCAATCCATACTGGGCCTAACACCGTCTGAGCCTGCCTCATGCTGTATAGACATATATTTTGAATGTGTACGCTATCCATACATGTTATCCGGGGATACGTTACCCCTTCTAAACTTTGTGCAATGACGTGCAATCCATACTGGGCCTAACACCGTCTGAGCCTGCCTCATGCTGTATAGACATATATTTTGAATGTGTACGCTATCCATACATGTTATCCGGGGATACGGTACCCTTTCTATCCTTTGTGCAATGACGTGCAATCCATACTGGGCCTAACACCGTCTGAGCCTGCCTCATGCTGTATAGACATATATTTTGAATGTGTACGCTATCCATACATGTTATCCGGGGATACGGTACCCCTTCTAACCTTTGTGCAATGACGTGCAATCCATACCGGGCCTAACACCGTCTGAGCCTGCCTCATGCTGTATAGACATATATTTTGAATGTGTACGCTATCCATACATGTTATCCGGGGATACGGTACCCCTTCTAACCTTTGTGCAATGACGTGCAATCCATACTGGGCCTAACACCGTCTGAGCCTGCCTCATGCTGTATAGACATATATTTTGAATGTGTACGCTATCCATACATGTTATCCGGGGATACGGTACCCCTTCTAACCTTTGTGCAATGACGTGCAATCCATACTGGGCCTAACACCGTCTGAGCCTGCCTCATGCTGTATAGACATATATTTTGAATGTGTACGCTATCCATACATGTTATCCGGGGATACGGTACCCCTTCTAACCTTTGTGCAATGACGTGCAATCCATACTGGGCCTAACACTGTCTGAGCCTGCCTCATGCTGTATAGACATATATTTTGAATGTGTACGCTATCCATACATGTTATCCAGGGATACGGTACCCTTTCTAACCTTTGTGCAATCACGTGCAATCCATACTGGGCGTGAGAACGGCTGGCGAGCTGTTAAGCAAGGATTCCCTAGCGAGGAGACTTATTTGATTGTTTTCTATGTTGGGACAGCAATTTTTGGGGAGCACTATACTCTGGAGAATGATAGATGGGGCCCACCATACACTGGAACATTCCAAAGGTGGACATCAGACACTGGAGCAGCATTTACAGGGCCCATTATACACTAGAGCATTAGAAATGGGGCCCATTATGTTTGGAGCATTATTTGGGCCCATAAGACAGTGGAGCTTCATCCATGGGGACCAACATATACTGTAGCATTATGTGGAGCTCATCATATACTGTTTCAAACATTATATGGGACCAATGATTTTGTATGGAGAAATAGATGGGCCTCGTCATGAGATGTAAAAAGTGAGGTATTTTTCATTGTACTATACCGCTATTTCTCTTCCGTATCGGAGCATGATGAGTTGTGGTATGTGTTAAAGGGGCGCTCTTTCGCCCAGGGCACATGAAAACCTGCAGCCAGCCCTCCCCCCCCACAAATTTAGCCAAATAACCCCCATTTTTCAGTGCGTAACTTGTATTATGAAGTTAATTAAGGTTGACAAGCTTAAGTAAGAAGAATTGATGCTTTTGGCATTCAAATGGGCACTGTAGGTGTGTTTCCTGTCCTCCTCTCACTGCCGACTTTTATTCCCCATTGACTTACATTGGGTTTCGTGTTTCGGGACGACCCCGAATTTTCCCTATAATCGGACGATCTTGCTCGACCCGACTTTTGGAAAAGTCGGGTTTCACGAAACGAAACGCGACCCTAAAAAAGCAAAAGTCGCTCAACTCTAGTGGTGAACCATTGGGTTCCAGGTTCATCCAATTTTGCTACTTAGAGTTGGATGGCTCTATCATGCGTTACAGAAATGTCATGATCCCAGTGCAGGTTTTTAGGCTGCACACCGGGTGTTAATGTCTGGAGCTCTGTGCAGGTTTTGATCTGCACACTTGGGGTTAATGATTGTGGCCTCTTTCTGGTTCAGGGAGAGCTTCATAAACCTCTGGGTAGCTTCAATCCCTGCCAGTTATACTTTTGCCTTTGGCCTAGTGTGCTGACCCCCGTGTGCCTGTTTGTTGCTATAGCTTGTTTATATGGTTCTGACCCGGCTGTGTTTCCCGTTGTGAGTTTGCCTGTTGTTTTTGTACTGCGTTATTATCTGTGTATGACTCATTGCCTATGACCTGATTACTTTCTGCTCGCCCCTCTTGTACCTTGCACCTATCTGTGTATGACTCATTGCCTGTGACCTGACTACTCTCTGCTCGCCCCTCTGGTACCTTGCAGCTATCTCTGTGTGTGACTCATTGGCTACGTCCTGACTATTCTCCCTGTCTATGACCCTTGGTAACTTTGTCTCGCAGTTACTCTGCTAGGAATTGTCTTGCAACTCCTAGCTCTGTGGAGTTTAGGCCACGCCTCTAGCAGTCACGTGCTTCAGGTCCTGCGGCTCTGAAGTACGCATCTCGGTCAGACCTCATCTGGAATATTGTGTCCAATTTTGGGCACCACATTTTAAAAAAGACATCAACAAACTGGAGCAAGTTCAGAAAAGAGCGACCAGAATGGTGACCGGTCTGCAAACCCTGTCTTATGAGGAAAGGTTGCAGGATTTGGGAATGTTTAGTTTGCAAAAGAGAAGACTGAGAGGAGACTTAATAGCGGTCTACAAATATCTAAAGGGCTGTCACATTGTAGAAGGATCAACTTTATTCTCATTTGCACAAGGAAAGACTAGAAGCAATGGGATGAAGCTGAATGGGAGGAGACACAGATTAGATATTAGAAAAAACTTTTTGACAGTTAGAGTGATCAATGAGTGGAACAGGCTGCCACGAGAAGTGGTGAGTTCTCCTTCAATGGAAGTCTTCAAACAGAGGCTGGACAGACATCTAACTGGGATGATTTAGCGAATCCTGCTTTGAGCAGGGGGTTGGACCAGATGGCCCAGGAGGTCCCTTCCAACTCTACGATTCTATGATTCTATGATTCTATGATCTATTCGGTTGCTGCCCGCTCCACAGGTAGCTTTGAGCACGCTTTCGCTTTACTCAGGGCACGCGAACTGGCTCAGTGAGCAAGTTCAGTGCGGTGTCTTTGACATTATAACTGGCCTACAATTTTTTTTTCTCTCCTCACTTCTGCAGCATGGACCTAATGTGTGCTTTATCTGAGCAGGTGAAAAGCTTGACTCAGTCACTGCAGAAGCTTAGTTTGGAACACCAAGCTCTGGCCCAGTCCCAGCGGCGGGTTGAGGACTCAGTTCAGGGGGTACTTTCTGCTGGCTTCCAGCAGGTGGGGAATAGAGATGTCATTTTAGTCCCACCTGAATCCCCGGTTAAATTGCCAGATATATTTTCTGGTAACAAGGATGATTTCAGGGCATTTAAGGAGGGCTGTAAGCTTTTTTTTTCTTTGAGACCCAGCTCCTCTGGGGATGAGAAACAGAGGGTGGGGGTGGTGATGTCCCTGCTTAGGGGGTCCCCACAAGCCTGGGCATTCTCACTTTCCTCTTCTGCCCCTGAGAGAATGTCTGTGGATGCATTTTTTGAAGCCTTAGGGCTTATTTATGATGAGCCTGATAGAGTGCGGTTGGCTGAGGACAAAGTGATGAGTGTCTGTCAGGGGGAGCACTCGGCCGAATGGTTCTGTACTGAATTCAGACGTTGGGCTGCGGAGATTTCCTGGAGTGACGCCGCCCTGTGGGGGCTGTTCCACAGAGGCCTGTGTGAACGTCTGAAGGATGCTTTGGCACTTCATCCTCCGCCTGACTCCCTGGAGGATGCCATGGTCCAAGCAGTTCGCATGGATCACAGGCTGCGGGCTAGAGGCATTATGCAACAGGAAACACCCTTATTCTTCAGTGGAGATGAGACCCAGACTCTTCCTATGGCTATGGAGGTGGGCACTGTCACCTGTGAGGGAAAGGAAAGAAGACACCGCCGGGAAAAGCAGTTGTGCTTCTATTGTGGGAAATCTGGACATTGGAAGAAGGACTGCCCCTCCTGTCCGTCATCCTCCAAGACGGCGGGAAACGACTAGGTCTGGGTAGTAGGCTACCCAGACCTTCAGGTACAATTTTCCTCATGTGCAAAAATGGTGCTGCAGGTGGAACTGGAACTTGGTTATGGTCCTGTTCAGACTACTGCTTTTATTGACTGCGGTTCGGCTGTGAACCTGATTGATACCAAGGTTATGACTCTTTATAAGATAGGGACAGTCAGGCTTCAGGATCCTGTTAAACTTGTGGCAATTGACTCATCTCCTCTTACCCAAGACGGTATCTGTTGCAGGTCTGAACTTTTTTCTCTAAAAGTGGGTTCCACTCATGTGGAGAAACTAAGTTGTCTGGTGGTAGATAACTTGCCTGCAGGACTGGTACTGGGATGCCTTGGCTTCAACGCCATAATCCTACCATTGATTGGGTTACAGGGGAAATCACTCAATGGGGATGCAATAGTAAATGTGGTAACCGGGGACATCTTGTTAACGCTGTTAAATCTGTGTCTGTGTCGTCTGTCGATCTGGAAGGTATTCCGGAGTACCTGAAAGATTTCAAAGACGTTTTTTCCGAAAGTGAGGCTGAGGCGCTGCCACCACATAGACCCTATGATTGTGCCATTGATTTAGTACCCGGAGCCAAGTTATCTAAGGCTCGATTGTTCAATTTGTCTGGGCCTGAGCGCCAAGCCATGAAGGAGTACATAGCTGAGAGTCTCCGCAAAGGGCATATCAGGCCTTCTGTGTCACCTGTGGCAGCAGGGTTCTTCTTTGTGAAGAAAAAAGACGGTGGTTTGCGGCCGTGCCTCGACTTTCGGGAACTGAACAAGATAACGGTTAGGAACTCTTACCCGCTTCCCCTCATCCCAGACTTATGTAACCAGTTAGCTGGGGCCCAATGGTTCTCCAAGTTAGATCTGCGGGGGGCCTACAATCTGATAAGGGTTCGGGAAGGGGACGAGTGGAAAACGGCATTCCTCACATCAGAAGGACTCTTTGAGAACCTGGTAATGCCATTTGGGTTAACTAATGCACTCGCTATTTTCCAAAATGTCGTCAATGTTGTGTTTTCTGATCTGATAGGCCATTTTGTTATTATTTATTTGGATGATATTTTGGTGTATTCCCCGGACAGTCAATCTCACTTGCAACATCTAAAGACTGTTCTCCAGAGACACAGGGAGAACCAATTGTTCGCCAAATTGGAAAAATGTTCGTTTTTTGTACAGGAGCTGTCTTTTTTGGGGTTGATTGTGTCCTGTGAGGGGTTTCGTATGGATCCTAAGAAGGTGCTGGCGATCGCTGACTGGGTTCAGCCTCGAGATCTCAAGGGGCTCCAGCGCTTCTTAGGATTTGCGAACTATTACCGGAGATTCATTAAAGGTTTCTCACAAGTGGTTAAACCACTCACGGATCTTACCCAGATGGGAGCTGATGTAAAAAATTGGTCTGTACTCGCTAAGGAATCCTTCTCAGCAATTAAGAAATGTTTTATGTCTGCCCCGGTGTTGGTGCAACCTGACCCGTCCAAACCATTCATTGTGGAGGTGGATGCTTCTGAAGTGGGGGTGGGGGCTGTGCTGTCCCAGGGTCCGGCCACCCTTACCAATCTCAAACCCTGTGCCTTCTTCTCCAAGAAGTTCTCTTCAGCTGAGAAAAACTATGATGTAGGCAATAGAGAACTTCTTGCGGTCAAGCTGGCATTTGAGGAATGGAGGCACTTTTTGGAAGGGGCGGCTCACCCTATCACGGTTGTCACGGATCACAAAAATTTGGCATACCTTGAATCTGCTAAGAGGCTTACTCCTAGACAGGCCAGTTGGTCACTTTTTTTTTCACGATTTCAGTTCTCAATTACTTTTCGACCGGGGTCCAAAAATGTTAAAGCGGATGCCCTGTCCAGAAGTTTTGATCCAGTGTCTCCCCCTGAGCCGCCGTCCTCCATTCTTCCCCCAGGGGTGGTAGTGGCGGGGGTCTCAACTGAGTTGGAACAAGAAATCCTAAGGGCTCAGGCCCTAGCTCCGGCAACCAGGCCAAGCGATAAACTGTTTGTTCCAGATTCATTGCGGCCTAGACTTCTGCAGGAGTTTCATGATTCTAGGCTGAGTGCTCATCCAGGTATCACGGCCACTAGAGAGGCAGTAACCAGGGGTTTTTGGTGGCCTTCTTTAAGGTCCGATGTCAAGGAATTTGTTTCTGCTTGTGGCATGTGTGCCCGCTCCAAAAGCTCGCATAACCGACCGGCTGGGGAACTCATACCTTTACCGGTTCTTGATAGGCCATGGACTCATCTTTCCATGGATTTTATTACCGGCCTTCCACCTTCCAGGGGCAATACCGTGATCTGGGTGGTGGTGGATAGGTTTTCTAAACAGGCCCATTTCATTCTCTTGGCAGCATTACCTTCAGCAGAAACATTGTCAAGGTTGTTTGTGCAGCATGTGGTCCGATTGCATGGGGTACCCCTGAATGTGGTGTCTGACAGAGGTGTGCAGTTTGTGGCCAAATTTTGGAGGGCGTTCTGTATGAAATTGGGCATCTCACTCTCCTTCTCGTCAGCATATCACCCAGAGAGCAATGGTCAGACGGAACGCACCAATCAATCCCTGGAACAAATTCTCAGGTGTCTGACCTCCGCCAGACAGGAGGATTGGTGTGATGTGTTACCGTTGGCTGAATTCGCTTTTAACAACCGGGTGAGTCAGTCCACCAACATGTCCCCATTCCTGATTAACTATGGCTTTAATCCGCATTTTGGGGAGTTTTCTCGGGTGGATTCCGGTTGTCCAGGAGCAGAGGGGTCCGTTCAACGGCTAAAAAACCTCTGGGCTGAAGTCCGGCGTAATATCTCTCGGGCCCAGGGGAGATACAAATATTTTGCGGACAAAAAGAGAGCCTCGGGAGACATGTTTCAGGTGGGAGAGAAGGTTTGGCTCTCCACACGTAACATCAACTTAAAGGTACCATCAGTTAAGTTGGGACCAAAGTTCATTGGTCCGTACGAGATTATGGAGATAGTCAACTCTGTGGCATATAGGTTGCGTCTCCCCGCCTCCTTAAAAATATCTAATGTGTTCCATAAGTCTCTGTTGAAACCAGCAGGATATGTCAAAGAGAACTCTGAGACTGTTGTTCCTCCAGTGCTGGTGGAGGGTCAATTGGAGTATGAGGTCGGACATATTGTGGACTCTCGGCGGGTGCGCCGCTCTTTGCAGTACCTGGTCCATTGGAAGGGATATGGACCAGAAGAGCACTCATGGGTCCCTGCTCGTTCGGTACATGCAGATCGCCTGGTTCAGGCGTTCCATGCCAAGTACCCGGGGAAGCCTGGGGGTCCAGAGGCCCCCCGTTGAGAGGGGGGTACTGTCATGATCCCAGTGCAGGTTTTTAGGCTGCACTCCTGGGGTCAATGTCTGGAGCTCTGTGCAGGTTTTGACCTGCACACTTGGGGTTAATGATTGTGGCCTCTTTCTGGTTCTGGGAGAGCTTCATAAACCTCTGGGTAGCTTCAATCCCTGCCAGTTATACTTTTGCCTTTGGCCTAGTGTGCTGACCCCCGTGTGCCTGTTTGTTGCTATAGCTTGTTTATATGGTTCTGACCCGGCTGTGTTTCCCGTTGTGAGTTTGCCTGTTGTTTTTGTACTGCGTTATTATCTGTGTATGACTCATTGCCTGTGACCTGACTACTCTCTGCTCGCCCCTCTGGTACCTTGCAGCTATCTCTGTGTGTGACTCATTGGCTACGTCCTGACTATTCTCCCTGTCTATGACCCTTGGTAACTTTGTCTCGCAGTTACTCTGCTAGGAATTGTCTTGCAGCTCCTAGCTCTGTGGAGTTTAGGCCACGCCTCTAGCAGTCACGTGCTTCAGGTCCTGCGGCTCTGAAGTACGCATCTATTCGGTTGCTGCCCGCTCCACAGGTAGCTTTGAGCACGCTTTCGCTTTACTCAGGGCACGCGCACTGGCTCAGTGAGCAAGTTCAGTGCGGTGTCTTTGACAAGAAATGTTTTTATTATTTCTTATGCTTTGCTTATTTAGCGCTAACATACATTATTATCGCTACCCCCATTGGGGCTCACAATCTAAATCCCATATCAGTAAGTCATCGGAGTGTGGGAGGAAACCGGAGTACCAGGAGGAAACCCACGCAAACATGGGGAGAACATACAAACTCCTTACAGATGTTGTCCTTGGTGGTATTTGAACCCAGGACCCAAGTGCTGCAAGGCTGCAGTGCTTACCACTGAGCCACCATACAGTGCTAACCACTGGGCAAACAGGCAGTGCTAACCACTGAGCCAATGAGAAATTGAATCATTCAACCTGTTACTGTCTTCTAAATTCTCTACAAATTCACAACCACGTGATTAATGAAGGGGGTCAGTTTTATAAAACTATCCCCAGTATATATTTATGGGGGGTCTAATTCTCAAGGCCCCTGTCGATCAGATGTTTAATGGAGATGTGGTGTTCAAAGCATCAAAAGTGGCAATGCCAAAGATATACACTGTTTGGCCAAGTGTCATGGATCGTTGGAACAGCTAATCATGGTTCCCTTGCCAAACTTATATTAATGGTCTTCTTTGAGTATTTAAGAGTAGCAGGATGATTACTATGTGAAAGACAATATGCAAACCACAAAGGTGTCACTTTAAGTTCTTAGACATCCTCAAGTACCACGTGCCACATACTGGCATTTTGTTATGTGGCAGAGGAGTCTTTTGGCCTCTGAAGATCCAGGGTCCAGGTACACTCGCTATACCTAAGTCTTGGTCCATGGATTATTGGCTTTTTTTTTCTCCTGAACTTTCATTTTCACGTTGATTTTGTTTCCATAAAAAGTATTGTGTAAATGAGTTTCCCTGTAAAGCTGAAAATGATTTCCCACAATCTGACATGTTCTACACTGTTCTGTTTTATCTGCGCTGTAGCAAATAACAAATCATTATGGCTCTAACTCATTTTTATCTCTTGCCCAAATAGTAATCATTCTTCAGTTGGAAAAAAAATGATCAGCAATTCATCTGGTGCTTGGCAGCGGCTCCGTAAATCACAGCTAAATCTGGTATGTTCATGTTTTAAGAAAAAGCCTAATCCTATCAGCATAGTGGAAAATCCAGGTCTTCATGGAAAATAAGCACTGGGCCTGCAGGACCGGGGGTGTGTGGGTGCAATGAGGTGGTTATTATTTGCCGGTATATAGCTATCTAGATGCACCAAATGCTCAAAAGTTGTATTATTGGATCAGAAGCGATCAATTAATGAGTCGGGGGACGAACCATGTGTCAATCTTTTGTCATTTTCTTATTGTATTTTTTGGGCTGGAGTTGCAGCATTTTTTTACACCATATTTAACTTTTTCTTCTGTATACTGCTATATAACAGTATTGTAGTATATGGTTAAAAATTGTATTCTCCTATGAAGTGCAGCCATGGGCTGGGCTTCATAGAACAACAGAAATGGCATCCATAGGAGCCTTCAGTAGGCCGCTGATCACACTATTTAAATGCCGCTGTGTTATGAATGAGTCACCGAAGGAGGAAAAAACAAAAATACAAGCTAAGTCCAGAAAACCGGAGAGGTTGGTAGCTATCGGATTGCAGACCCCTGATCCTATCCACAACAACTAACAGTAGCCGTGCCGGGTTCCTACGATGCCCTAGACCCCTCGATCACAGCCGGAGAACTAAATAGGCCTAAAGAAAGAAAGGGGAAATCTAAACTGCCCCAGAGCAGACCCCAAAGCAATAGGCAGCCCCCAACATATAATGACGGTGAAGCAAGATGAAAACACTGACACAGATAGAAAGATAGGTTGAGCAAACGATGGGGCCCAAGCTAACTAAAAAGGACAGGATAGAAAAGCTGCTGTCTGCAATCCGTAAAAACCCTACCAAAAAATGTCCCAACCGTCTGATAGGAAAAAACAGGCCCTGAAGTCGCTAGGACTTCAAAAAGACTATTTCAGCACTCAGGTAAATTCTGAAGACAGAGCAAAGAGACAAACTGATCAGAGACAAAATGGAACTCAGCACACCCCCGACCGGGGATAGCTGAACTCCAAAAAACAAGGTAAACAAAACAAAACTAATAAGCTCAATAGCAGAGCAAAAACTTATCTTTGGGAAGCAGGAATCAGACTGGTCTCCAAGAATCCAGCAGAGAAATCACCAGCGACTCAGAAGGGCGTCAGCTGCCTTATATCCAGTCAGAATTTCCTGTTACCCAGTCATCATGTACCAGATCAGGTGTTTGGTAATCAGCCTCACTACCTTCCTTCACCAGAAGAGGGAGTTCATCAGACATCGATGGTGAAGGGGAAAATGAACTCACAACACCGCTGGTAGACATTGGCAACGGCCGTCGTTCTCTCCCTCTCTCCTGCACACTCCGTGCCTTCCACTTAGCTCGTCTTTGTTCCAATGGATTGGAAATAAAGGATTTTTGCATCATATACCTGGTTCTGCTTTTCATTTTTTTTACATGGTTGCACCTCTCCCTGGTATGGTGCTGGCTCAAGATCTCCATACACGGGGACCCGACTTGTGAATGTACTATTTCGGGGAGAAATTAAGGGGATGCTTTTGACAAGCTATTGGCGAGCAAAAGACCGAGATAAACCATAGACTGGAACCTGTGATATAAACTATCAAATGATTATTTCCAAAATATAAAATTATACCCTATCCTTAGAATAAGGAATAACTTGCTGATCGAAGGAGGTCTGACAGATGGAACCCAAGAGCTTTGCTATTTCTGGTAGTTCCATAGACAATGATAGCGTAGAGCTTGAGCATGTGTGCTCAATTCAAGATAGGATATGCAGAGCTGGTCCTGTATTGCAGAGCCCCGATCGCTGAATCGTTGGGGGGTCCCAGCGGTTGGATCCCCAGCATTAAATAAGTCATTCCCTATCTTGTAGAATAACCCTTCAAGGTTCATCCATTTCGTGTTTTGGCAATATACATCTGCATACAATATAATCTTTAGGTTTTTATTTCTTGTTTATTTAGATTCTGTTATTCTAAGGTGTAAATGGAAGCCAGTAACAGACCCGGTGTGACACAGATCGCATTGGCTAGAAGAGGATCTGTTGGGTTTAGATTGTATAGCCGGTCATAAGACTATGTCCCTATCCACAATGGCGGCTCCATCTGGCCAGAAAGTACCTGCAATATTTTTTTCCAACGTGATGGAGCCTCTTGTGCAGATGTGAACATGTTCTTATAGTTACATAATTCGTTGCACCATCTGCTCCACGATAGACCCACAAGTAGATATTACCGATCACTTTGACACAAATCCATAATTTGGCCTTGTCCACTAAGCCTTCGTTATACAGCATTTACTGCTTCAAAGGTTTTCTTTCTGGAGTTCAGTGCCGCTGCGCGTGTTAGGATTCTCGGTCGGCTCAATAAGACCAGCCATTCATTGGGCTTACAGGAAGTTAGTGGCCCGCTGCCAAATAAATATAGCAGTTTGCGCTTGGCAAAGGCTCGTCTAATTACAGCTATGAAATATTTGTACAGCATTTACAAACAAAACACTAATTTAATCAAACATTTTATTATTTTATTTTTATGGAACTTTACAAAAACACAGCACGTAAAAACTGCCGAGAATTACAATTTCAGAAATATCTTGTTTAATTGCCGTTTCATCCGTAGTTTCCACAAATTAGGGATCCTTGTTATTTTTTTTTGCAAAATTTGTCAAACTTATTGAAGGAAGCTGTTTAATAAATGTTCTGTTTTTCTTTAATGCTGTCCTTGGAAAACTCTCAATGCAGCGCCAAGGTCCGAGGGCAGCACAGAATTACACATTCATTCTACGTTGGCAAAAAACAAGCATTTTACAGGTGTAAAAGCTGCGCGGTCCTTATGACATAAATAACTTGAATTAAACATGAGACTAACAACTTTGAAATCCAGAAAAGTTAAGGAAAAAGCTCTCATTATAGAGAAAAAGACCACGGAAATCTCTTACAATTTATCCTTTATGCTTTAATTTTATTTAATGTGAAATGTTTAATTTAATGAATCTTTTGAAATTTGAATTTGCGTGCTGCGCCAAATGTTTCACAAAAATTTGATTTGTGGCAAATGACACTTTGTGGTCTCCTAGGACTTTCTCCAGTACATTTGAAGCTCTTTAACATAAACACATCCTCAGTAATGTCAAAGCAATCTCCACATACTGTATATGGCTATGGGTCCTCTCACTATTCAGATTCACCACAAAATAGCTGCTGCAGTTCTTACTCTGGCTTTTATACAGGCTATGATAGTTTCAAGTTATTGGCTGTATTCTACCATGTGATGTGGTTTAAAGCTGATGTAATTTGAGGTGGCCTAGAAATTAAAATGAGCTGGTCAATAACCTCCTTAGCACACAATACTGATCACATACTGACACAGAACACACTTTCTTGTGGCAAAAAAAGCTGGAAATGGAGCTGCTGGGACTTGGAACTAACACTGATATCTCAAAATCAGGTCACCTTTTTAATCTGAAGTATATTAGTAATTTATATATTTTGCTATTTTAAGCAGCTTTCAAGATGATTTGGTTGAGTTGGACAACCTCTGTAAAGTTTAAGCCCCATCAGGTGCAGCCCCTTAGCCATTTTCTCTAACCTTCTTAATGCTCATGAACTCGAGAGGTAGCTATGTTAGGAGACAGGACTTTATGGCTGCTCGAAAAAGACATGATGTTGTTTGATTTACAGATTTGTACAATGACGAAAGGGATGTCATTCTTATTCCCCCTGTAGTAAAGCCAGGTAGGCTAGGGTTAAATCCTGGCACTACAGGGTCAGATTATATGCACCTGGATAGCTATGACTAGAACCAGGCAATGTGTTCACTGATCAGTCAGCTGGGGGAAGCTGAACAGACTGGATTGTGTTGATGCTGGATAGAGACTAGCCAGAATCTCTCTAAGAAGAGACTGCACAGCCAGTATGCACCAAATTGCAAGTATCAGTGCTTGCTGTGGACAATAGCCATTTTGTGTGCCTGAACTGGGAATAGCTCAGCTGTGTATAAATTGCCAGGGTCTGTATTGTTTAGGTAGTGCCTGGACAAGGCTAGGGATTTTATGTTTATGGCTTTCTTTTCGGTACTGTGCAACCTATGGAAATAAATACTATTCCATGCGCAATATAAAAACCTGTTGCTTCTTGTAACAAGTGGCTACATGAGAAAGTGAACAGCTACACCCCATTATAGGAGGCATCATATTTTACTTGACTGATGTATTTCTGAGGTCGCATTGATAATTTTTGTGATAAATTATTTGGTATTGCTTATTGAGCAATCTATGCTCATAAATGTACGTGCCGTATCTTAACTCTGTTCTAAAGGGGTTTATTGCATCTTGGGTACGACATATGACTCACTGACGTGAAAGTGAACAGAGTGACTGACAATTGGGTATGTGTGATGACTGTGTGGTTGCAGTATGAAGTAAGTTAGTAGTCATGTAGTACTGAAGAGAAAGTGCATAGAGAGGAGTGCAGTCATTTTAATGATCCAAGGATACCACCATCCTACAGGGAAGAGTAGTGGCAGAGTTGGAGTAATGTAGGAAGCAGGATCTAGAGCTAGGGCTGTAATCCACAGCAAGGTGATTTTTATACACGGTACTGTGCTGGTGTCATCAGAGTTCTGCAAAGTGGCTCCTGATCAATGGGGATCTGAAAATAGGCCAGTACTGGAGCAGAAACCAGACAAGGGCTTCAACTATCAGAGGAGATGGGTGTAGTCCTATTGAAACGGTCAAGAGCGAGAAAGATGTGGGTCTCTCTTGTGTTGTGAGTGTCTGATGCAAAATCTGTACGTACGTGGAGTCGGTCACACTGGCTACAATGTGTTTGGTGACAGCGACGGAAGAAAAGTACAGGTGATGGTGCAAGTGCAGAACAAAACCTGGGTTCATCTGTAAATAACATTCTGTTTGAATCATTTACAAACATACCTCCGTCACTGTCTTGTCAGGGAGCCATAATGAGTGGTAGTTCTTGACCCCACCGACTGAAGACCTTCAGATCCAGAGAAGAAAACATCTCGAGGAGCAGAGGGGATATCGCACAAGAAAGTTGTACATGGCATGTTGTATCTACTATAGCATTCAGTCAATGAACTTTAAGACAATCCTTTACGCACTCGGCCAATTTCAGTGATTTGCACTGATGTCACCTTGCTTTTTTCTTTTATTTAAAAAAAGAAGAAAAATTTAGGAAAGCCAAAGTTTTACTGTTCAAAAACTTTGGTAATCTGTTTAATTCTTCTGCAGAGCGTTAATGGGGCTGTTGTTTGTCCATTTTGACAGTTACTTTATATTGCAACATATTTGTTGTTTTTAAGTAACAAAGGGAAACAATATCCCTGAAATGAACTTCTTGCTTAATGCCTCTAAGGATGGATGGGCTTCCAAAATGATGTGTCGCTCATTAATGTTGCTTTTATGCCAGAACTTGTAGATAGAGCTGATGGGAAAGCACTGGCTGAACTTTTCATAGTTCCCAAATCTTATAGAGCTTCACAAACCAGATCGACATCGGCTTCAGTGTGGACGTTTAACATTAGTGTTACAGTTTTTTTTTTTAATGGAGAGAGGCAGTTAATTAAAAAAAAAGAGAAAAAAAGAAAAGAGAATAGAAACAAATGCATACATTCTGTCTACAGCTCTGTCATTTTTCTCCCAAATATGATGCTACTCCATGTTTTTCTCCGGGGGTTGAGGGGAGATTAGGAGAGTCAAGGAATTAGCTATAGTAATAGATGTAGACTAAACAGTGCACAATGCCAACCAGCTGCTTATAAGGCCAGGAAGATACTGTTATGCATTTAAAAAAACTTGACATGGTCTTATCAGTTTACAAAGCAGTTAGACAACCTCATCCTGCAGACATAGCTCTGTTATGGACACGAGTACATAAAAGGAGTTAGAAGGTTAAAAGATAAAGAAGGACAATAAATGACGAAAGCGCATGGAGAAAACCAGCTATGGAAAAAGATTGAAATAGTTTAATGTATTCACATGTAAAGGGGCCAATATGATCAATTAGTTCACATACATAGATGGTCCATATGCAAGATTGCAGGTGGATGGTGATAAGAACTCAAGGGCTTGAAGGTTCAAAGTCTTTGGACGTCCATGAGATTACTTGTGCTGGACATCGGGTGATCTTGTGTTTGGGTTTGGCAGAGCTCTCCATTTGGTTTTTGCTCCTGACTTGGACTCATTTTGTCTCTCAATGTGGACAAGTCCTTTGGCGAGCAGCGATCTCTCTGTGTTTTGTGTTGTCTGGCTGTGTGTTTTTAGTACTGTTGCTGGAAATTCTTGGCCTCTTCTTCTGAACAGGCAATCTCAGAGGAAGAGGCTACGCTGGCTGGTTCCCTAGGTTTTCTCCTCCACTCCGTTCCACTGTTCTTTTTTGTGTTTACAGCTGCCTGCTCAAATCACTTGTAGAAGCAGACTAACCTGACCATTTTGTATCGCTCCCATAAGACTCTTTCCAGGACAAACAAAGCATGTGCACCAGATGTCCATGTTGTAGCGAGGCATCTCTTTACCACCCCATCGCACATTTTTCAGTGTGTCCATGTATTTAAAACACACATTTTGGTATGCAAACTTTTGAACTATTAGACTATGGCACAATTTCATATTTAAAAGATATAAAAAAATTGGGTATTTTGAGCTTGCTTTGCAATAATGCTGAAACAAAAGTCCACAATATAGCAAGTGCATCAACAGACCAGACAGCTTCCCTTTAAACAACATTTGAAATGCTGATGTGTGTAGAAACCTCTTGACGCTCCCCAACCGATAATGTCAGGGAAAGCAGGATTGATAACGTGAAATTTTCAATCCTTTTGTTCTCAGGTGAGCTAAGTCATTGCCAGAGATGCCTTGCTTGTACTCTTCTCCCATTGAGAGTACATGCAGCTCAACCAAAGTAAATTTACGTGTATGCCTAAAGGAGGAGTGCAAAAAGTGGTTTGCCAAAGGGCTCGTGCACACGACCGATTTTTATTGTACGATTGCTGTCTGTGGTTTTCACGGATAGCACTTACACCCAAGATATTCTATGGGGCTGTGCACATGTCCAATTTTTTTCCTTGAAAAAAAAAATTGGAGTTGTTCCATTTTGATCTGAGTGTCAGATCAAAATCGGCAATGCAAGCCTACGGGTCCATGGAAAAAATCAGACCGTAGTCGATGACAAACTTTTTTTTTTCTCTCCACATCTGAGAAAAACTGATGACATTTTGGTTATATTCTAATCAAAGTCTGATCAGAGTAATCGGACCGTTTTTCTCAGCTGTGGAGAAAATGGAAAATGGTGGTGTGACCGTACCCCAAGGAGCATTTGACCGACAATTATAGAAAGTCAATGATAACTTTTAGACCATAAATTGGGTATTGCTGTATGAAGAAAGCCACAACTTTTTGCAAAGTGTTGGGCAAACGGTGAAAGCTTAAGGCCCCCGTCACACAGAGAGATCGCTAGCGAGATCGCTGATTTTGTGATGCAACAGAGATCTCGCTGTGTGTGACACGCATCACCGACCGGCCCCCACACCGGGTATCGCTGATCGTTCAGGAATGTCCTGGACCATTTTTTGATCGTTAGTCTCCCGCTAGCCATCACGCATCGCGTGTGGCAGCGGGAGATCAACAAACAGCGAGCTCCCAGTGCTGTAAGCAGACGCTGGGAGCTGGTATCTAAGGTACATATCGGGTAACTAAGCACGCGCGTCGCTTAGTTACCCGCTGTGTACCTTGGATACCTGCGTGCTCGCGCTGGGAGCTGGTTTCCAAGGTACACAGCGGGTAACTAAGTGATGCGCATGCTTAGTTACCCGATATTTACCTTGGATACCAGCTCCCAGCGCGAGCACGCAGGTATCCAAGGTACACAGTGGGTAACTAAGCGACGCGCTCGCTTAGTTACCCAATATTTACCTTGGATACCTGCATCCTCGCTGGTGCTGATCGCTGGTGAAATCTGCCTGTTTGACAGCTCACCAGTGATCATGTAGCGAGGCACCAGCGATCCTGACAAGGTCGTATCGTTGTCGGGATCGCTGGTGCATCGTTTAGTGTGACGGGACCCTTAGTAACCATTTATGAGTCAGTCCGGTGATAAAGAATAAAATATTTAGACTTGCACATTAATTTATCAGAAACTATGCTGCATAGATAATGCCAATTTTATAACGAGTCTTCCCCAGTAATTCATCAATTTGAATATTACTGGAATTTCCATAAATGAACATTTATTTTTTACTGAACCCAAAAATATTACAGTTTTTCTATAAAGCACCTAGTATATTCCAGTGAATATGCCAAAGTGTCTGACCCTCTCCAGAAACCAAACAGCCAAACATCTTACGAGAAATGTTATTACAGCAATTTATTACTGTGGATATCTAGACTGTGCCAGCAGCGAGGATATGTACCAGCTACCTGTCATTCTCATTCCAACTTTCGCTGCCCATCCAGAATGTACAATGTTTTTCCATAACCAGAAATAGACAAAAGGATAAACAGTACACTCTATATTTCAGAGAAAAACCATTGCAGCCACATGTTCCATTGACATGTAGCAGTGCTGAAGCCATCTGTGTGCAAGCGGGTTATGGGATATGTTTGTATAAAGTAATGGTTGTGCATGCATCTAAAAACGTTCAACTTAATTTCCAGTAATACAGATTGATTCTGTAGTCTAGAAGTACATAGCAAAGTTAATCAGAGCTCAATCACTACATTGACGAGGACATAGCAAAGTTAATCAGAGCTCAATCACTACATTGACGAGGACTGATGGGGGAGAAGAGCTCAGATTCCGCAAATAGTTGTTAAATCGATTGCCAGTGGGCCACATTGATCTTCAATGTTCAATGAATGGTCAGTCTACTGGACTTCCAAGCAGAAAACTATAAGCTAATACCAACATCTGGTAAACTTGGGTAAATGCTGGCTGGGCCCACTTTGAAATTTGTGACATTCGCCTTTTATGTCCGGTGAATGCATGCACTACAAGTCTTGAGCGGGCTCAGTACTTGAGCTCGCTCCATACAGCTTTCGACCGCTGGCACCTGAGAGTATCTGCTGATATTAGAGATAGCATCAATCACAGCAGTTTAGCCTGTTAGTTGCCATTGACAATCACAACAGAAGTGGATAGCAAATGGGAGGAGATATCCCTTCTGACACTCATTGGCCTCTCGCAACATGATTGCAGGGTTTCAATGGCATTCTCTTGGCTACTGTGAGACCTACTGAAGGCCTCTTTGTCATCATGTTTGTATACTTGTGAAGCCAAATTGGTACCGTAAAAACTACAGCTCTTAGGCTACTTTCACACTTGCTGTTTTTTGCGCTGCGTGCGCAGTGCAAACGCACATAAAAAATGCATCATGCATTTTTTATGCGTTTTCTTGTTTTTTGCCAAAAAATGCATGCTTTTTTTGCGCTGACGTGCACATGACCATGTGCACATCAGCGCTCCCATAGACTTTAATGGGTTTTTTGGTGAATTTCGTGCACACTGCGTGTGCATGCGTTTTTTTGAGACAGGTCGGACGCACAAAAAATGCAACAGGATGCATTTTGTGTGCCCAGGCGCACACTACAAAAAACGCATGCGCGTACAAATGCATGACAATGCTCACCCATGTTAAGTATAGGAAAAAAAACTCATGCGCATTTATGCGCAAAAACACAGCGCAAAAAATGCAAGTGTGAATCCAGTATTTTTATTTATTTATTATTATTTATTATTATAGCGCCATTTATTCCATGGCGCTACACATGGGAGGAGGGGTGTACATAATACATACAAGTACAGTAATCTTAAACAATACAAGTCATGACTGGTACAGGATGAGAGAGGACCCTGCCCGCGAGGGCTTACAATCTACAACGGGACGGGTGAGGATACAGTAGGTGAGGGTAGAGCTGGTCGTGCAGCGGTTTGGTGGATCGGTGGTTAATGCAAGTTGTAGGCTTGTCGGAAGAGGTCGGTCTTCAAGTTCTTTTTGAAGGTTTCCATGGTAGGCGAGAGTCTGATGTGTTGTGGTAGAGAGTTCCAGAGTAGAGGGGATGCGCGGGAGAAATCTTGTATGCCATTGTGGGAAGAGGAGATAAGAGGGGAGTACAGAAGGAGATCTTGTGAGGATCGGAGGTTTCGTGCAGGTAAGTACTGGGAGACTAGGTCACAGATGTACGGAGGACTCAGGTTGTGGATGGCTTTGTATGTCATGGTTAGGGTTTTGAGCTGGAGTCTTTGGGTAATGGGGAGCCAGTGCAGCGATGGACAGAGGGGAGAGGCCTTGGAATATTGGGGGGACAGGTGGATTAGTCGTGCAGCAGAGTTAAGAATAGATTGGAGGGGTGCGAGAGTGTTAGAGGGGAGGCCACAGAGCAGGAGGTTGCAGTAGACAAGGCGGGAGATGATGAGGGCATGGATTAGGGTTTTTGCAGATTCTTGGTTGAGGAATGTACAGATCCGTGAAATATTTTTGAGTTGAAGTCGGCAGGATGCGGAAAGGGCTTGGATACGTGGTTTGAAAGAGAGATCAGTGTCAAGGATAACCCCGAGGCAATGAGCTTGTGGGACTGGAGAGAGTTGGCAGCCGTTTACTTTAATGGATAGGTCTGTTGGGGGAGTCACGTGAGATGGGCGAAAGATGATTAATTCTGTTTTGTCCATATTAAGTTTTAGAAATCTAGCGGAGAAGAAGGATGAAATAGCAGACAGACATTGAGTGATTCTGTTCAGTAGGGAGGTGATATCTGGTCCAGAGATGAAGATCTGTGTGTCATCAGCATAGAGATGATACTGAAAGCCATGAGATTCTATGAGCTGTCCAAGGCCGAAGGTGTAAACGGAGAAGAGCAGGGGCCCTAGGACTGAACCTTGCGGGACTCCAAAAAAAATAGGGGGCATGATGAGGAGGTGGTGTGCGAATGGGAGACGCTGAATGTCCGGTCTGCTAGGTATGACGCAATCCAAGATAGGGCCAAGTCTGTGATACCAAGAGATGAGAGGGTCTGTAGTAATAGGGAATGGTCCACTGTGTCAAAGGCAGAGGACAGGTCCAGGAGAAGGAGGACAGAGTAGTGTCGCTTGGCCTTGGTGGCTAGTAGGTCATTGGTGACTAGAGTTGAGCGATACCGTCCGATACTTCAAAGTTTCGGATCGGAATGAATCGGCCGATCTTAAAAAAAGTATCGGTATCGCCGATTCCGATACCGGAAGTCCCATTCAAGTCTATGGGACTTCCGGTATCGGAATAAGAAAAATCCTGTTTTTCCCTTGTACAGCCTCTCTGGGGTTTGTACGGGCCTTTCGGGGGGCTGTGCCGGCCTGCCAGGGGGGTCTGTGCAGGCTCCGGTGGTCTGTGCCGGCCTGCCGGGGGGCTGTGCAGGCTCCGGTGGGCTGTGCCGGCCTGCCAGGGGGCTGTGCCGGCCTGCCGGGGGGCTGTGCAGGCTCCGGGGGGCTGTGCCGGCCTGCCGGGGGGCTGTGCAGGCTTCGGGGGTCTGTGCAGGCATCGTCCGATGGGACTACAAGTCCCATCGGGCGATGCCTGCTACCATGACAGTGATTGACACATTAGCCAATGATGGGACAGTAGTAGTCCCATCATCCGGCTAATGTGTTGAATGTAAAAAAAAAAAAAATTACATGCTACATACATGCTACATACATGCTACATACATACAACATGCATACTACATACATGCTACATTCATACTACATACTACATACATGCTACATTCATACTACATATAAACTACATGCAACATACATACTACATATATACTACATGCATGCAACATGCATACTACATATATACTACATGCTACATACATACTACATATATACTACATGCATGCTACATACATACTACATACATACTACATATATGCTACATACATACTACATATATACTACATGCATGCTACATACATACTGCATGCTACATACATACTACATGCTACATACATACCACATATATACTACATACATACTACATGCATGCTACATGCTACATACATACCACATACATACTACATACATACTACATACATACTACATGCTACATACATACTACATATATACTACATGCAACATACACACTACATATATACTACATGCATGCAACATGCATACTACATATATACTATATGCTACATACATACTACATATATGCTACATACATACTACATATATACTACATGCATGCTACATACATACTGCATGCTACATACATACTACATGCTACATACATACTACATATATGCTACATACATACTACATATATACTACATGCATGCTACATACATACTGCATGCTACATACATACTACATGTTACATACATACCACATATATACTACATACATACTACATGCATGCTACATGCTACATACATACCACATACATACTACATACATACTACATGCTACATACATACTACATATATACTACATGCATGCTACATACATACTACATGCTACATACATACTACATATATACTACATGCATGCTACATACATACTACATGCATGCTACATACATACTACATGCTACATACATACCACATATATACTACATACATACTACATGCTACATACATACTACATATATACTACATGCATGCTACATACATACTGCATGCTACATGCATGCTACATACATACTACATACATACTACATGCTACATACATACCACATATATACTACATACATACTACATACAATACATTCATACAATACATACATAGACATACAGTACATATAACATAGAGTAACATACTTACCCTTACTTGTCACATTGTTCCCCGAAGCCATTGTCTTTTACGGAATAAATATTAACATAACAAACCACAAAAATACTCACCCACGATCCGAAGCAGTCCACGAGTGTGTCCCACGACGATCTTGGGTAGAGAACTGCAGCATCAGCTGTTGCTGCCGTTCTCTATGGGCTGCAGGAATCCAATGACGGAAGGTAGGTATCCTTCCGCACTGTATTCCTCCGCCACTTAAAAAAAAAAAAGTCCCTAGTCTCACTTTATGCCATTGCTGTGTGGGAAATTCTAGGGACTTTTTTTTTTTTAAGTGGCGGAGGAATACAGTGCGGAAGGATACCTACCTTCCGTCATTGGATTCCTGCAGCCCGTAGAGAACGGCAGCAACAGCTGATGCTGCAGTTCTCTACCCAAGATCGTCGTGGGACACACTCGTGGACTGCTTCGGATCGTGGGTGAGTATTTTTGTGGTTTGTTATGTTAATATTTATTCCGTAAAAGACAATGGCTTCGGGGAACAATGTGACAAGTATTGGTAAGTATGTTACTCTATGTTATATGTACTGTATGTCTATGTGTGTATTGTATGAATGTATTGTATGTAGTATGTATGTAGTATATACACTCACTGGCCACTTTATTAGGTACACCTGTCCAACTGTGTGTTAAGACTTAATTTCTAATCAGCCAATCACATGGCGGCAACTCAGTGCATTTAGGCATGTAGACATGGTCAAGACAATCTCCTGCAGTTCAAACCGAGCATCAGTATGGGGAAGAAAGGTGATTTGAGTGCCTTTGAACGTGGCATGATTGTTGGTGCCAGAAGGGCTGGTCTGAGAATTTCAGAAACTGCTGATCTACTGGGATTTTCACGCACAACCATCTCTAGGGTTTACAGAGAATGGTCCGAAAAAGAAAAAAAATCCAGGGAGCGGCAGTTCTGTGGCCGGAAATGCCATGTTGATGCCAGAGGTCAGAGGAGAATGGGCAGACTGGTTCGAGCTGATAGAAAGGCAACAGTGACTCAAATTGCCACCCGTTACAACCAAGGTGGCCAGAAGAGCATCTCTGAACGCACAGTGCGTCGAACTTTGAGGCAGATGGGCTACAGCAGCAGAAGACCACACTGGGTACCACTCCTCTCAGCTAAGAACAGGAAACTGAGGCTACAATTTGCACAAGCTCATCGAAATTGGACAGTAGAAGATTGGAAAAACGTTGCCTGGTCTGATGAGTCTCGATTTCTGCTGCGACATTCGGATGTTAGGGTCAGAATTTGGCGTAAACAACATGAAAGCATGGATCCATCCTGCCTTGTATCAACGGTTCAGGCTGGTGGTGGTGGTGTCATGGTGTGGGGAATTTTTTCTGGGCACTCTTTGGGCCCCTTGGTACCAATTGAGCATCGTTGCAACGCCACAGCCTACCTGAGTATTGTTGCTGACCATGTCCATCCCTTTATGACCACAATGTACCCAATATCTGATGGCTAGAGTTGAGCGATACCGTCCGATACTTCAAAGTATCGTATCGGATGGTATCGGCCGATCTTTAAAAAAAGTATCGGTATCGCCGATTCCGATACCGGAAGTCCCATTCAAGTCTATGGGACTTCCGGTATCGGAATAAGAAAAACCCTTTCCTGCCCTTGTACAGCCTCTCTGGGGTCTGTACGGGCCTTTCGGGGGGCTGTGCCGGCCTGCCAGGGGGTCTGTGCAGGCTCCGGTGGTCTGTGCCGGCCTGCCGGTGGTCTGTGCAGGCTCCGGGGGGCTGTGCCGGCCTGCCGGGGGGCTGTGCCGGCCTGCCGGGGGGCTGTGCCGGCCTGCCGGGGGGCTGTGCAGGCTCCGGGGGGCTGTGCCGGCCTGCCGGGGGGCTGTGCCGGCCTGCCGGTGGTCTGTGCAGGCTCCGGGGGTCTGTGCAGGCATCGTCCGATGGGACTACAAGTCCTGCTACCTGCTACCTGCCAGTGATTGACACATTAGCCAATGATGGGACAGTAGTAGTCCCATCATCCGGCTAATGTGTTAAATGTAAAAAAAAAAAATGTAAAATGTAAATGTAAATGTAAAAAAAAAAAATGTAAAATGTAAAAAAAAAAAAAATTACATGCTACATACATACAACATGCATACTACATACATGCTACATTCATACTACATACTACATACATGCTACATTCATACTACATAAATACTACATGCAACATACATACTACATATATACTACATGCATGCTACATACATACTGCATGCTACATACATACCACATATATACTACATATATACTACATGCATGCTACATGCATGCTACATGCTACATAACATAACACATATATACTACATGCATGCTACATACATACTACATGCTACATACTACATATATACTACATGCATGCTACATACTACATGCTACATACATACTACATATATACTACATGCATGCTACATACATACTGCATGCTACATGCATGCTACATACATACTACATACATACTACATGCTACATACATACTACATATATACTACATACATACTACATACATACTACATGCATGCTACATACATACCACATACATAACACATATATACTACATGCATGCTACATACATACTACATGCTACATACATACCATATACATACTACATGCATGCTACATACATACTACATGCATGCTACATACATACTACATGCTACATACATACTACATATATACTACATGCATGCTACATACATACTACATGCTACATACATACTACATATATACTACATGCATGCTACATACTACATGCTACATACATACTACATACATACTACATGCTACATACATACCACATATATACTACATACATACAATACATTCATACAATACATACATAGACATACAGTACATATAACATAGAGTAACATACTTACCAATACTTGTCACATTGTTCCCCGAAGCCATTGTCTTTTCCGGAATAAATATTAACATAACAAACCACAAAAATACTCACCCACGATCCGAAGCAGTCCACGAGTGTGTCCCACGACGATCTTGGGTAGAGAACTGCAGCATCAGCTGTTGCTGCCATTCTCTACGGGCTGCAGGAATCCAATGACGGAAGGTAGGTATCCTTCCGCACTGTATTCCTCCGCCACTTAAAAAAAAAAAAGTCCCTAGTCTCACTTTATGCCATTGCTGTGTGGGAAATTCCCACGCAGCAATGGCATAAAGTGAGACTAGGGACTTTTTTTTTTTTAAGTGGCGGAGGAATACAGTGCGGAAGGATACCTACCTTCCGTCATTGGATTCCTGCAGCCCGTAGAGAACGGCAGCATCATCTGATGCTGCAGTTCTCTACCCAAGATCGTCGTGGGACACACTCGTGGACTGCTTCGGATCGTGGGTGAGTATTTTTGTGGTTTGTTATGTTAATATTTATCCCGGAAAAGACAATGGCTTCGGGGAACAATGTGACAAGTATTGGTAAGTATGTTACTCTATGTTATATGTACTGTATGTCTATGTATGTATTGTATGAATGTATTGTATGTATGTAGTATATATGTGGTATGTATGTAGCATGTAGTATGTATGTAGTATGTATGTAGCATGCATGTAGCATGTAGTATGTATGTAGCATGCATGTAGTATATATGTAGTATGTATGTAGCATGCATGTAGTATATATGTAGCATGTATGTAGTATGTATGTGGTATGTATGTAGCATGTAGTATGTATGTAGCATGCATGTAGTATATATGTAGTATGTATGTAGCATGTAGTATGTATGTAGTATGTATGTAGTATGTATGTGGTATGTATGTAGCATGTAGTATGTATGTAGCATGCATGTAGTATATATGTAGTATGTATGTAGTATGTATGTAGTATGTATGTGGTATGTATGTAGCATGTAGTATGTATGTAGCATGCATGTAGTATATATGTAGTATGTAGTATGTATGTAGTATGTATGTGGTATGTATGTAGCATGTAGTATGTATGTAGCATGCATGTAGTATGTATGTAGCATGCATGTAGTATGTATGTAGTATGTATGTAGTATGTATGTAGCATGCAGTATGTATGTAGCATGTATGTAGTATGTATGTAGTATATATGTAGTATGTATGTAGCATGTAGTATGTATGTAGCATGCATGTAGTATATATGTAGTATGTATGTAGCATGCATGTAGTATGTATGTAGTATGTATGTAGTATGTATGTAGCATGCAGTATGTATGTAGCATGTATGTAGTATGTATGTAGCATGCATGTAGTATGTATGTAGCATGTAGTATGTATGTAGCATGCATGTAGTATGTATGTAGCATGTATGTAGTATGTATGTAGTATGTATGTAGCATGTAGTATGTATGTAGCATGCATGTAGTATGTATGTAGTATTTTTTTTTTTTTTTTAACATTTAACACATTAGCCGGATGATGGGACTACTACTGTCCCATCATTGGCTAATGTGTCAATCACTGTCATGGTAGCAGGCATCGCCCGATGGGACTTGTAGTCCCATCGGACGATGCTTGCACAGACCCCCGGACATCAGCACAGCCCCCCGGCAGGCCGGCACAGCCCCCCGGCAGGCCGGTACAGACCCCCACAGGGTGCACAGACCACCGGCAGGCCGGCACAGCCCCCCGGCAGGCCGGTACAGACCCCGGGCAGTCCACACAGCCCCCCGGCAGGCCGGCAGAGACCCCCGGAAGGCCCGAAATGACGGCGCATCATGATGCGCACACACCGCGCATCATGATGACGTCAGGCCGTCAATCAACTGAACTTCCGATTCCGATGCCGAATTCCGATATTTGAAAAATATCGGAAGTCGGTATCGGAATTCCGATACAGCAAGTATCGGCCGATACCCGATACTTGCGGTATCGGAATGCTCAACACTACTGATGGCTACTTTCAGCAGGATAATGCGCCATGTCCTAAAGCTCGAATCATCTCAGATTGGTTTCTTGAACATGACAATGAGTTTACTGTACTCAAATGGCCTCCTCAGTCACCAGATCTCAATCCAATAGAGCATCTTTGGGATGTGGTGGAACGGGAGATTCGCATCAGGGATGTGCAGCCGACAAATCTGCGCCAACTGTGTGATGCCATCATGTCAATATGGTCCAAAATCTCTGAGGAATGCTTCCAGCACCTTGTTGAATCTCTGCCACGAAGAATTGAGGCAGTTCTGAAGGCAAAAGGGGGTCCAACCCCTTACTAGCATGGTGTACCTAATAAAGTGGCCAGTGAGTGTATGTGGTATGTATGTAGCATGTAGTATGTATGTAGTATGTATGTAGCATGCATGTAGCATGCAGTATGTATGTAGCATGCATGTAGTATATATGTAGTATGTATGTAGCATGTAGTATGTATGTAGTATGTATGTGGTATGTATGTAGCATGTAGTATGTATGTAGTATGTATGTAGTATGTATGTAGTATGTATGTAGCATGTAGTATGTATGTAGCATGCATGTAGTATATATGTAGTATGTATGTAGCATGTAGTATGTATGTAGCATGCATGTAGTATGTATGTAGTATGTATGTAGTATGTATGTGGTATGTATGTAGCATGTAGTATGTATGTAGCATGCATGTAGTATATATGTGTTATGTATGTAGCATGCATGTAGTATGTATGTAGTATGTATGTAGTATGTATGTGGTATGTATGTAGCATGCATGTAGTATGTATGTAGTATGTATGTAGTATGTATGTAGTATGTATGTAGCATGCAGTATGTATGTAGCATGTATGTAGCATGTATGTAGTATGTATGTAGTATATATGTAGTATGTATGTAGCATGTAGTATGTATGTAGCATGCATGTAGTATATATGTAGTATGTATGTAGCATGTAGTATGTATGTAGCATGCATGTAGTATGTATGTAGTATGTATGTAGTATATATGTAGTATGTATGTAGCATGTAGTATGTATGTAGCATGCATGTAGTATATATGTAGTATGTATGTAGCATGTAGTATGTATGTAGCATGCATGTAGTATGTATGTAGTATATATGTAGTATGTATGTAGCATGTAGTATGTATGTAGCATGCATGTAGTATATATGTAGTATGTATGTAGCATGTAGTATGTATGTAGCATGCATGTAGTATGTATGTAGTATGTATGTAGTATGTATGTAGTATATATGTGTTATGTATGTAGTATGTATGTAGTATGTATGTATGTAGTATATATGTGGTATGTATGTAGTATGTATGTAGTATGTATTTAGTATGTATGTAGCATGTAGTATGTATGTAGCATGCATGTAGTATGTATGTAGTATGTATGTAGTATTTTTTTTTTTTTTTTTTAACATTTAACACATTAGCCGGATGATGGGACTACTACTGTCCCATCATTGGCTAATGTGTCAATCACTGTCATGGTAGCAGGCATCGCCAGATGGGACTTGTAGTCCCATCGGACGATGCTTGCACAGACCCCCGGACATCAGCACAGCCCCCCGGCAGGCCGGCACAGCCCCCCGGCAGGCCGGTACAGACCCCCACAGGGTGCACAGACCACCGGCAGGCCGGCACAGCCCCCCGGCAGGCCGGTACAGACCCCCACAGGGTGCACAGACCACCGGCAGGCCGGCACAGCCCCCCGGCAGGCCGGTACAGACCCCGGGCAGTCCACACAGCCCCCCGGCAGGCCGGCACAGCCCCCCGGCAGGCCGGCAGAGACCCCCGGAAGGCCCGAAATGACGGCGCATCATGATGCGCACACACCGCGCATCATGATGACGTCAGGCTGTCAATCAACTTTGAACTTCCGATTCCGATGCCGACTTCCGATATTGAAAAAATATCGGAAGTCGGTATCGGAATTCCGATACAGCAAGTATCGGCCGATACCCGATACTTGCGGTATCGGAATGCTCAACACTATTGGTGACCTTAGTTAGGGCAGTTTCAGTGGAGTGGAGTGGCCAGAAGCCGGATTGCAAGTGGTCAAGGAGAGAGCAAGAAGAGAGGTGGGAGGATAGTTCACGACGGACGTGTTGTTCCAGTAGTTTTGAGTTATAGTGGAGAAGTGATACAGGGCAATAGCTAGATACAGAGAATGGGTCAAGAGAGGGCTTTTTGAGGATAGGTGTGATTGAGGCATGTTTAAAGCTTGAGGGGAAAGCACCAGTTGTTAGTAATAGGTTGAAGAGATGGGTTAAGGTTGGGATGAAGACTGTGGTGAGGTTTGGGATGAAGTGGGATGGGATCGGGTCAAGTGCACAGGTAGTGAGATGTGATCTTGAGAGTAGAGTGGAGAGTCGATCTTCTGTAATGGTGGAGAAGTTGGTTTTGGGGGAAGAGGGCAGGGCAGGTAGGAGGAAGGGCACTGGGGTTGTTGACCAAAACTGTCTCTGATGTTATCAATCTTCTCCTTGAAAAATGAGGCAAAGTCTTCAGCTGAGATGAGTGGAGAGGGAGGAGGTGCTGGGGTGCGGAGGAGACAATTGAAGGTGCTGAATAACTGTTTAGGGTTGTGAGACAGGGAGGATATGAGAGATGCGAAGTAGGTTTGTTTTGCTGCAGCGAGTGTGGCCTTGAAAGTAGTGAGGGACTGTTTGAATGTGATGAAGTCCTCATTGGAGTGGGATTTTTTCCATCTCCGCTCAGCAGCCCTGGAAGCCCGCCTCAGTTCTTTGGTCAGACTGGTGTGCCAGGGCTGTCTGTTGATTTTGCGAGTTTTGGTATGTTTGAGAGGGGCAAATGATTCCAAAGCTACAGTTATTGCGGTGTTATATAGAGCAGCAGTGGCATCCGCATTGTGTAGGGAACTTATGTCTGTAAGAGGGAGGAGGGATTCAGAAAGTGAGTGTAGATCGAGGTGTTGAAGATTTCTGCGAGGGTGTGCGAGTTTTTGAGGTGGGGATTGTGGACCTGAGGAGGAGAGGGAAGAGAATGTAAGTAGGTTGTGGTCAGAGAGAGGAAGAGGTGAGTTAGAGAGGCTAGATAGGGAGCAGAGGCAGGTGAAGAGGAGGTCTAGTGTGTGGTCATCTTTGTGAGTGGACCATTGAGTGAGGCCGAAGGAGGAAGTGAGAGATAGAAGTTTAGTGGCAGCTGAGAGGGAAGTGTCAATGGGGATGTTGAAGTCGCCCAAGATGATATTGGGGATATCAGTGGAAAGGAAATGGAGTAGCCAGGTGGTGAAGTGGTCAAAGAAGGTGGTGGCTGACCCTGGAAGGATGTATATGACAGCTAGTTGGAGGTTGTAGGGGGAGTAGATGCGCACAGAGTGCACCTCGAAGGAAGGGAGGGTAACAGAGGGCGGCAGTGGGATTGGGGTGAAGGAGCAGTTATCTGACAGGAGAAAGCCAACTCCTCCACCATGCTTGCAGCTGGGGCGGGGGGTGTGGGAAAGGTGGAATCCACCATATGAGAGTGCAGCAGGAGAGGCTGTGTCAGAGGAGGTGAGTCAGGTTTCGGTGATGGCAAAGAAGGAAAGTTTATTAGTAATAAAAAGATCATGGATGAAAGAAAGTTTGTTGCAGACAGAGCTAGCATTCCACAGAGCTCCTGTTAGTGGGACTGGGGAAGCTGGGGCTGGGCGAATGTGTATAAGGTTGGAGTGGTTACGGAAAGTTGTGATTGGGTGTGGATGGGAGGTAGAGATGACAGTGGGATTGTGGTGAGGAGGACCAGGATTTGGAGAGATATCACCGGCAGTGAGAAGGAGCAGAGAGAGTGTTAGCAGGTGGGAGCAGGAGCGGGCATGAGGGGGCTGTCTGTGTTTGGAGACAGAGGATTGTATGTTGAGGAACAGATCTGAGGAAGAGGCGAGATGGATTGGAAGGATTGAAGAGGAGATGAACAGTTCCTTACTAGGTGTAGGGATTAGTGGGGTTATCAGAAAGTGAAGGACTATAGGGGTTAGAGTGGAAACAAACAGAAACATTGTTTACAGTGACTCTTTCCAGTTACTTTCTGTTCCCTTCTGGTTCAATTCTGGATTAATTCATATTTTCATATCACCTCACACTTTTAAGATACACACTTCTAGGATACACACTGCAGACTAAAGTCTTGGCAGACTTGTGCTATGCAATATACAGTTGTGGCCAAAAGTATTGACACCCCTGCAATTCTGTCAGATAATACTCAGTTTCTTCCTGAAAATGATTGCAAACACAAATTCTTTGGCATTATTATCTTCATTTAATTTGTCTTAAATGAAAAAACACAAAAGAGAATGAAGCAAAAAGCAAAACATTGATCATTTCACACAAAACGCCAAAAATGGGCCAGACAAAAGTATTGGCACCCTCAGCACAACCTTTAGCCAAAATAACTGCAACCAACTGCTTCCGGTAACCATCAATGAGCTTCTTACAATGCTCTGCTGGAATTTTAGACCATTCTTCTTTGGCAAACTGCTCCAGGTCCCTGATATTTGAATTGTTCCTTCTCCAAACTGCCATTTTTAGATCTCTCCACAGGTGTTCTATGGGATTCAGGTCTGGAATCATTGCTGGCCACCTTAGAAGTCTCCAGTGCTTTCTCTCAAACCATTTTCTAGTGCTTTTTGAAGTGTGTTTTGGGTCATTGTCCTGCTAGAAGTCCCATGGCCTCTGAGGGAGACCCAGCTTTCTCACACTGGGCCCTACATTATGCTGCAAAATTTGTTGGTAGTCTTCTGACTTCATAATGCCATGCACACGGTCAAGCAGTCCAGTGCCAGAGGCAGCAAAGCAACCCCAAAACATCAGGGAGCCTCCACCATGTTTGACTGTAGGGACCGTGTTCTTTTCTTTGAATGCCTCTTTTTTTCTCCTGTAAACTCTATGTTGATGCCTTTGCCCAAAAAGCTCTACTTTTGTCTCATCTGACCAGAGAACATTCTTCCAAAATGTTTTAGGCTTTTTCAGGTAAGTTTTGGCAAACTCCAGCCTGGCTTTTCTATGTCTCGGGGTAGGAAGTGGGATCTTCCTGGGTCTCCTACCATACAGTCCCTTTTCATTCAGACCCAACAGATAGTACGGGTTGACACTGTTGTACCCTCGGACTGCAGGGCAGCTTGAACTTGTTTGGATGTTAGTTGAGGTTCTTTATCCAACATCCGCACAATCTTGCGTTGAAATCTCTTGTCAATTTTTCTTTTCTGTCCACATCTAGGGAGGTTAGCCACAGTGCCATGGGCTTTAAACTTCTCGATGACACTGCGCACGATAGACACAGGATATTCAGGTCTTTGAAGATGGACTTGTAGCCTTGAAATTGCTCATGCTTCCTCACAATTTGGTTTCTCAAGTCCTCAGACAGTTCTTTGGTCTTTCTTTTCTCCATGCTCAATGTGGTACACACAAGGACACCAGAGGTTGAGTTAACTTTAATCCATGTCAACTGGCTGCAAGTGTGATTTAGTTATTGCCAACACCTGTTAGGTGCCACAGGTAAGTTACAGGTGCTGTTAATTACACAAATTAGAGAAGCATCACATGACTTTTTGAACAGTGCCAATACTTTTGTCCACCCTCTTTTTTATGTTTGGTGTGGAATTATATCCAATTTGGCTTTAGGACAATTCTTTTTGTGTTTTTTCATTTAAGACAAATTAAATGAAGATAATAATACCAAAGAATTTGTGCTTGCAATCATTTTATCATTTTCAGGAAGAAACTGAGTATTATCTGACAGAATTGCAGGGGTGTCAATACTTTTGGCCACAACTGTATGTGCTACAAAGTGCATTCAGGTGTGAAGCTGAGAGGAGTGGTCTGTGCTCCTCTTGGTCAGATAATTAAGAGTGGACCAGATGCATATGATAAAGCCAAAGTAAACAAGGTCATAAATAATACTGGGGTAAAGCAGGGGGTTTGTTGAGAGACATACCAAGTGAATGCTATGTGCAGAGGTAAGAAGTCTTTTTGGAAAGCTGAGTGACGTACCAAGTGAATGCTATGTGCAGAGGTAAGAAGTCTTTGTGGAAAGCTGAGTGACGTACCAAGTGAATGCTATGTGCAGAGGTAAGAAGTCTTTGTGGAAAGCTGAGTGATGTACCTGTAGGGAGAATAGATAGACATGCTGGTTAGAGTGCGATGGTGGCAGATGAGAGGGCACAGTCTGTATGCATCATTCTGGATTAATTCATATTTTCATATCATCTCACACTTAAAATACACACTTGTAGGATACACACTGCAGTATCTCACACAATCCTTATTGAAAAAATGACTAGGTATGGAATGGACAAGGCAACTGTTAGGTGGATTCATAACTGGCTTAGTGATCGGACCCAAAGAGTGGTCGTAAATGGCTGCACATCCAGTTGGAAGAATGTCTCAAGTGGGGTACCACAGGGCTCTGTGCTGGGCCCTGTATTGTTCAACATCTTTATCAATGATTTAGATGAAGGAATTGAGGGTAAACTGATTAAATTTGCTGATGACACAAAGCTAGGAGGGATAGCTAATACTAGAGAAGAGAGAGAGAAGATTCAAAAAGATATAAATAAACTGGAGCAGTGGGCAGCAACTAACAGAATGGTTTTTAACAGGGAAAAATGCAAAGTACTACATCTGGGCAATAAAAATGAAAAAAGCATATACAGAGTGGGAGGAATAGGGCTAAGCAACAGCACATGTGAAAAAGACTTGGGTATACTAATAGATCACAGACTAAATATGAGTCAACAGTGTGATGCAGCAGCAAAAAAGGCAAATGCAATTCTAGGATGTATTAACAGAAGCATACAGTCTAGATCACGTGAAGTCATTATTGCCCTCTACTCCTCTTTGGTCACACCTCATCTGGAATACTGTGTCCAGTTTTGGGCGCCACATTTTAAAAAAGACATCAACAAACTGGAGCAAGTTCAGAAAAGAGCGACCAGAATGATGACCGGTCTGCAATCCCTGTCTTATGAGGAAAGGTTGCAGGATTTGAGAATGTTTAACCTGCAAAAGAGAAGATTGAGAGGAGACTTAATAACTGTCTACAAATATCTCAAGGGCTGTCACATTGCAGAAGGATCATCTTTATTCTCATTTGCACAAGGAAAGACTAGAAGCAATGGGATGAAACTGAATGGGAGGAGACACAGATTAGATATTAGAAAAACTTTTTGACAGTTAGAGTAATCAATGAGTGGAATAGGCTGCCACTCTAGTGGTGAGTTCTCCTTCAATAGAAGTCTTCAGAGGCTGGACAGATATCTGTCTGGGATGATTTAGCGAATCCTGCTTTGAGCAGGGGGTTGGACCAGATGGCCCAGGAGATCCCTTCCAACTCTCCGATTCTATGATTAAATGATTGGCTATGCGATGGTCCACCAGTTGGTTTAAACCGTCATTCTGTTCTGACAGAGTTCCTTTAACTGATCTGAAGGTTTCTCAGTTGGTGTAAAGATCTGTTTACACAGACTTTTTGGGGGCACTGAGTAAATATTTACTGATTGTCAGCCATTTAAAGGGAATCTGTCACCTATCTTTTCGACTATCAGCTGCTGACACCACCGTTAGGGGCTTATCTACAGCAATCTGCATTGCTGTAGATAAGCCACCGATGTTACCTGAAAGAGAAGAAAAACAAATTATATTATACTCACCCAGGGGTAGTCTGTGTCCGGTTTTGGTCCGATTGGTGTCGCGGTCCGGTCCGGTGCCTCACATCTTCTAGCGGTGATGGCCTCTTCTTTGCTTCCCGTCGCGGCTCTGGCGCGGGTGCACTGCTCTGCCTGTAACAACCCTGCTGGCATCACGGCATGGCCTCCCATCCCCAGCGCACCAACTTACTTTCTCCTTCAAACCATGCTGTGAAATCTGTCTGTTGCCAGCCCTGAGCTCCATGTGCTATGCCTCTTGTTTTCCTGCTTGCTCTCCATGTTTCCTGACTGTGTGTATAGGGGGGCGGCGCCTGAACTCTCTGGTTCTTATGCGGTCTGGGTGCACCTGTGTAATCTGTCCCTGACCAACCACCTGGAGCCCTTGACTATTTAGTTTCGCCACTCCCACTGAAACATTGCCTGAGCAATGTCTATACTCAGTTAGTATTCCGCTGCTGAGCTAGCCAGGCCCTGTTCTGTTTGTCTCCTTCTCTGGAGGATTCTCTAGTCTTGCTTTGTACCCTGTCTGCCTGCCGGGAGGCTGAATATCCTGGCCCCTGAGTCTTTGTCCCTGTGCCTCTGTCTGAACTCAGTCTTACCTCTGTCTGTCAGTCTCCTTGTTTGTGGTTCCTTCCCTGCCGTGTCTTTCCTTGTGTCCTCTTTATCTGTGCATCTGCACGGCTCCCTAGCCGCTCTGTCTGCACGGCTCCCTAGCCGCTCTGTCTGCACGGCTCCCTAGCCGCTCTGTCTGCACGGCTCCCTAGCCGCTCTGTCTGCACGGCTCCCTAGCCGCTCTGTCTGAACGGCTCCCTAGCCGCTCTGTCTGCACGGCTCCCTAGCCGCTCTGTCTGCACGGCTCCCTAGCCGCTCTGTCTGCCCCGCACTCCTGCGGCGCTGCCTGCTCCGCACTCCTGCGGCGCTGCCTGCTCCGCACTCCTGCGGCGCTGCCTGCTCCGCACTCCTGCGGCTCTGCCTGCTCCGCACTCTTGCGGCTCTGCCTGCTCCGCACTCCTGTGGCTCTGCCTGCTCCGCACTCCTGCGGCTCTGCCTGCTCCGCACTCCTGCGGCTCTGCCTGCTCCGCACTCCTGCGGCTCTGCCTGCTCCGCACTTCTGCGGCTCTGCCTGCTCCGCACTTCTGCGGCTCTGCCTACCTACATCTCCTGTGTGAACAGGTCCAAACCTGTTCTCTCATATACCACACCTTCCTGCTTATATCCATACCTGCATCTCCTGTGTGAACAGGTCCAAACCTGTTCTCTCATATACCACACCTTCCTGCCTAGATCCATACCTGCATCTCCTGTGTGAACAGGTCCAAACCGGTTCTCTCATATACCACTCCTGCTTGCCCTGTGTCTCCAAGCCGTGTCCGCTTGCCCAGTGTCTCCAAGCCGTGTCCAGTGTCTCCAAGCCGTGCCCGCTTGCCCAGTGTCTCCAAGCCGTGCCCGTTTGCCCAGTGTCTCCAAGCCGTGTCTCCAAGCTGTGCCTGCCTGCCAGTGTATCAAGCCGTGCCTGCTTGCCCAGTGTCTCAGCCTGCTTGTCACTCGCACCTGTCCAGGTGTCCTGTTCCCGAGTGGGATCAGCAGCCACAGCCAGACACCACCCTGGAGTGGCACCCGGCAGCTACCTGCCGCACAAGCCTGACCTCACCATCAGAGGCTCCAGTGAAGACCAAGGTAGCTGTCGCAGTCACGCCCCTTCCAGGGTAGTCTGGTCTGTGGCACAGTGGGGCCACAACCCCCGGCTCGCGCCATTCAGCCAAGGCGCGAGCGTGACAGTTTGCTCAGGCCATGGTCCCCGCTGAGTCCCATGTCTTTCCGCTTGCGGAGCATGATGAACTTTCTCCCTGCCAGTATGAGCAACCAGAGGAATTTGTTCCGTCCTGCGTGGTACCGATCGTGGAGACCTCTGAACCAATCATCATCTCCAATGCTCTCTACAATCAGCTCCTGGCCTATGAAGAGCACAACCCAGCAGACCCGCCTAGGTTCTATGGGGACCCTAAAGAGTGCCAAAGGTTCCTGAAGAGATGCCTGCACTACATCCTGCAGAATGCAGCTTGTTTCCCCTCTGATCGGGTCAAGGTGGGATACATCATGTCCTACCTAGCTGGTGATGCCTTGATGTGGATCTGTCCCCTTTGGGAAGCAGGGGATCCTGTCGTCATGAGCCTGGGGGCCTTCCTGGTGGCCTTCCGTAAAGTGTTCGACATGCCTCGTCCAGCTGCTCTTGAAAAGTCTTCCCCTCCAAGCTTCCAGAGACAAGAGGAACCTGTGGGTGAATCGTCTCAACCTCCTATGACTGTCCAGCCATCACCCGTTCCACAGTCTGCCGATGCGGCCACCCATGCAAGATCCAAGAGGTCTAAGAAGAAGAAGCGGGCCAAGTTGCAGCCGGAATCTGGCCTCTGCCCTGTGAAGCTCGTACTCCAGAACCCTGGGCCAGTAGGAGAGGCTGCCCCTGGTGAGAGTCCTCCCTCTCCATTAAAGCCTATGACTGTTTCGTTGCCTTCTGGGAGCTTTGGGGTGTTCGAGCCACCAGCCACACAGAGTCGCTGTGTGGTCTCCATTCTTCAGCTCCAGAACCCGGCATGGGCATCATCTAAAGGTGGCCGAGCCCTCTTTGAGAATAGTCTAGTCCTGCAAGGACAACTACAGCTCCAGGTCGGAGCTTTATACACGAAGAAGTTCATCTTCCACCTGCTGACTGGTATGCCCATGGGTCATTGTGATCCAGAGATTCTAGCACCCATTTATGTCTGGAAACCTAGCAGGGCACCGTGCTTGAAACAATCAAGTGACAAGAGGTGTCTGGTTCCCTTGCGTCGCATTCAGTCAAGGTCGTCTTCTTCGCCTGGTTTGCTAGTCGCCGAGTCAAGGTGTGAGGGTGCCTCTGAAGAGGGGGAGGCGGTCTCAGTCTCCTCACACATCCCCAGCGACTATACCAGTGTTCTGCTCCCAAGAGCACCCCTGCCTCTTGATTGTCTTCCCCAGGATAAAGGGCTGAAGATGGATCCAGAGTGTATGCCTTCAGCTCCCCTGTGGCCTAGGGGTGAGGGTCCCAAGACAGAGCTTCTCTCATCCTCTAACCAGAAGGATGTGGTTCAGTTTTTTCAGGGTAACAGACTGAAGTGGCTCCCTGTATGTATGCCTCCAGCTTCCATTTGGCAGGTGGGTGAAGAGGTTGGAACAGTGGCCTACGTATCTCCGTTCCTCACCAATCGGGAGGAGGAGGTCCAATTTTTCTGGCATGTTGGGCTGAAGTTAGACTCAGTGAGGGTGTCTGCTGTTTCTAGTTGGCCGGCTGATGTAGGGGTCAAGTCTGAGGCTTCCAGGTCCCTGCTTTCTTCCACTCTGGAGGAAGAGATCCAAGTCCTTATACCCTCGGTGTTGGAAGCTGACTCCATCGGGCACCAAGAAGCTTGGCACCCTGGGATTCCTGATGGCACACATATTCCACCCTACGTGAAGGATGTCGTGTCAACCTGGACTGTGTGTGGTCCCATACTCCTTCTTCAGGTCATTCTGGCAGGCTTGAGGAAGAGGGGCCGTAAAGGGGGGTACTGTAACAACCCTGCTGGCATCACGGCATGGCCTCCCATCCCCAGCGCACCAACTTACTTTCTCCTTCAAACCATGCTGTGAAATCTGTCTGTTGCCAGCCCTGAGCTCCATGTGCTATGCCTCTTGTTTTCCTGCTTGCTCTCCATGTTTCCTGACTGTGTGTATAGGGGGGCGGCGCCTGAACTCTCTGGTTCTTATGCGGTCTGGGTGCACCTGTGTAATCTGTCCCTGACCAACCACCTGGAGCCCTTGACTATTTAGTTTCGCCACTCCCACTGAAACATTGCCTGAGCAATGTCTATACTCAGTTAGTATTCCACTGCTGAGCTAGCCAGGCCCTGTTCTGTTTGTCTCCTTCTCTGGAGGATTCTCTAGTCTTGCTTTGTACCCTGTCTGCCTGCCAGGAGGCTGAATATCCTGGCCCCTGAGTCTTTGTCCCTGTGCCTCTGTCTGAACTCAGTCTTACCTCTGTCTGTCAGTCTCCTTGTTTGTGGTTCCTTCCCTGCCGTGTCTTTCCTTGTGTCCTCTTTATCTGTGCATCTGCACGGCTCCCTAGCCGCTCTGTCTGCACGGCTCCCTAGCCGCTCTGTCTGCACGGCTCCCTAGCCGCTCTGTCTGCACGGCTCCCTAGCCGCTCTGTCTGCACGGCTCCCTAGCCGCTCTGTCTGCACGGCTCCCTAGCCGCTCTGTCTGCACGGCTCCCTAGCCGCTCTGTCTGCACGGCTCCCTAGCCGCTCTGTCTGCACGGCTCCCTAGCCGCTCTGTCTGCCCCGCACTCCTGCGGCGCTGCCTGCTCCGCACTCCTGCGGCGCTGCCTGCTCCGCACTCCTGCGGCTCTGCCTGCTCCGCACTCCTGCGGCTCTGCCTGCTCCGCACTCCTGCGGCTCTGCCTGCTCCGCACTCCTGCGGCTCTGCCTGCTCCGCACTCCTGCGGCTCTGCCTGCTCCGCACTTCTGCGGCTCTGCCTGCTCCGCACTTCTGCGGCTCTGCCTACCTACATCTCCTGTGTGAACAGGTCCAAACCTGTTCTCTCATATACCACACCTTCCTGCTTATATCCATACCTGCATCTCCTGTGTGAACAGGTCCAAACCTGTTCTCTCATATACCACACCTTCCTGCCTAGATCCATACCTGCATCTCCTGTGTGAACAGGTCCAAACCGGTTCTCTCATATACCACTCCTGCTTGCCCTGTGTCTCCAAGCCGTGTCCGCTTGCCCAGTGTCTCCAAGCCGTGTCCAGTGTCTCCAAGCCGTGCCCGCTTGCCCAGTGTCTCCAAGCCGTGCCCGTTTGCCCAGTGTCTCCAAGCCGTGTCTCCAAGCTGTGCCTGCCTGCCAGTGTACCAAGCCGTGCCTGCTTGCTCAGTGTCTCAGCCTGCTTGTCACTCGCACCTGTCCAGGTGTCCTGTTCCCGAGTGGGATCAGCAGCCACAGCCAGACACCACCCTGGAGTGGCACCCAGCAGCTACCTGCCGCACAAGCCTGACCTCACCATCAGAGGCTCCAGTGAAGACCAAGGTAGCTGTCGCAGTCACGCCCCTTCCAGGGTAGTCTGGTCTGTGGCACAGTGGGGCCACAACCCCCGGCTCGCGCCATTCAGCCAAGGCGCGAGCGTGACACTGCCCTGTTGAGTGCAGAGCAGAGTGCTGCAGTGCGCAGGCGCCGGGAAAGGTCAGAGAGGTCCGGCACCTGCGCACTGCAGGACTCTGCTCTGCCCTCGACAGGGCAGAGCAGGGCACCTGCGCAGGGGCCGCAAAGGGAAGCAAAGAAGAGGACGTCATCGTTAGAAGGTGGGAGGTGCCGGACCGGACCACGACACCCATCAGACCAAGACCGGACCCGGACCTCCCCTGGTTGAATATAATATAACTCGTTTTTCTTCTCTGTCAGGTTACATCGGGGGCTTATCTACAGCATTACAGAATGCTGTAGATAAGCCCCTGATGGCGGTGCTGGCAGCTGAAAGTAAAAAAAAATAGTTGACAGATTCCCTTTAATATCCTGTTTACAAGAGTAGGCAGATCTTAAAGAGGACCTTTCACCAATTTTTTCAAGCTGAACTGGATACAGAATGTAATAGTGGTTGCAGACTGGAATAAAACTTATTTTTCTTTCAATTTTGCCCCTCTGTTGCAGCAATATTAGCAATTGAAGTGGTACCTAACAAGTTATTTTTTGTTAAATTCAAGTGAGTGCTATGAGTGTTTTCATTGGGGGTGTGTACTTTTCCCTGTTAGAGTTGCCCAATCGTAAGCAGGCAACAACAGAGGAGAAAATAACACACACCCACATTAGCTTAGGTTTCTCAGTGTGTGAGCTGTAAGGGTACAGCTCTGATTTCCTTGTCTCACCTTCTGCATGATTAAAAAGTGCTGAAAGATTAGAACATACATGAAAAAAAAAGTTTCATTCTGCTCTTCAGCCACTATTACATTATATATCCAGTTTAACTTGAAACATTTGGAGAAAGGTTTTCTTTAACAACATGCCTTAGCTCCAGGTTACGTCCTGTAACCACTCTCCTCTCCTAAGATCACAGTTCTGTCCTATGATCTTGGTCTTGTTTTATGCCCCATGTTGTTCTCCTGGCTCTACACTCCTATTCCATGCTCCATGCCTGATTCTGCTTTGTCTAATAATTACTACTATGTCCAGCTGCCACTTGGTGAGAGGTGTGCCTCTTTGTGGGGGGTTAAGAGTAAAAAATCCAAGACTCTGCTCCCCAATTTAGTCAACTCAGATTACAGTCACAAGGATCCGCTTGCCAAATCTATCCCCTTTATATGTGGCAACTGTCCTATTGGCATTGTTAGATTCAGGATTCTTGAACCATTGAAGGAAATTATCCTAAGGAACCATTTCCAAAATTCAGCAACTTTTCATTGGGTCAAAAGTCAGCTCAAAATTGGCTACTCTTTTGCTAGACCCTTTGGGCCCATTACTAAGTCAGATTTTGAGCCTGACAATGCCCATTGGGTAATTGGAAAATAGTTCTGGAATCTAGAAGTGGAAAATCATATAAACTCTATGGAGTAACGACTCATCCTGTTGATTTTATTTAACTACTCCCGTGGATATGCCATAAATGTACAAGATTGGACAATCCTTCAACCAGCCCCCCTTCCTCGCAAGTTGAATTTGTCAATATCTGGAAGATTAGTACAGAGGTTAATAGGGTCCATGTTAATTTAGCTAAGAAGATATAAGTAGCCATCATCTATTCCGGTTGTTGGGCTTGTACGAGACCCTGCCGGTGTTTATTTCCATGTGACAAGAAGCAGGACTGAAAACTGGATTATGCTGAGCAGATCCATGGAAAGCAACCTAAAGAGACTTCCCTGCAGAAGCTTCCCTTTTATGTTCAAGTGGTAGCTGTTTCCTACAAAACCACATTCAAATCAAACAGGATTATAGGACCCCCGTGTGGTAGTCACAGCAGGTCCACCCCATACATTATGCCTTAATTGTCTGCCGAGTGAAAAAGCCTTCAAAGCCAAGACGAAACAAGTGATCTGTTTCAAGAGCAAACTTTGGTTCAGTCATAATTCAATTAATGCCACATCCTGCTTTCAATCTGATTCCGTTCCTGTCTTTCTTGTGGGAAGCAGGTTAAATCCAGGAGAATAAAGGATGGCAAAATGATGCATCTGGCCTGGTGGATGTAGGGTCTCGCTGGGAAACAGTATAAGTAGTGTTCAGATGGAAAACAGGCTGAGGTCATTCCACATGTCTCTCCCTAGGCTGCTGATAGTCTCCCAGATGTTGCGGACATCCCCAGTTATGTCCATCTGGTAGAATCATGGGGAATGGGTGAATATTTTTACATTTTATTATATTTTTCACATTTGCCTTTTTTCTTCCAAAATATCCCTTATTACCCTTGTCTTTTTCTATATCGCATTAGAAGAGACATCATTTTTTTCCTTCAATATATATGAGTTGTTTTGGCGAGCTCCATTTTTGGTCCATGACTTATTGATTACATTCAATTCAGGAGAACAACAGTAAAAAAAATGGCAATTTTACCACAATTTGTTTTGCTTTTTTTCACTGTTAACTTATTATTTTAATTGCACAGTAATCTTTATTTTATGGTTGATAACAATAAAGCGATATCATTTTTTTTTGTTTTATTTGTGTGTCTGTGTCTTAGTACTTTTGAGCAAAAAAGTATTGCTTGTTCTAGGGGCTGGTCTCTGCATTTCCTGCTCACCTTACAATATGCACTGACAGTGCGCTCTATTGTAGGCTTGGCACTTCTCAGAGTCAGCGAGGGAGTGCACTGTCATTGTGAATTAAAAAAAATATTGCATGGTGACGAGATCCTATTGAGCATACATCAGAATTGATAACCAATGCATGCTCAGTAGGGCAGGAACTAACCCAGTGTCTTAAACTGAAATAACAGATGACGCAGCCTCTGCCCCCAATGATCCATTGTTTACATTAAATAGATAAAGATTTCGGATTAAATCAGTCTTAGTTTCAGACCACTCTTTTACATTTTACCACTAAGGTCACCACTAATATTTTCAAATCTACTTTTCATATCGGATACGTGAATATGTACCAGTGATATCGAGAGGAAGAGCAGGTGTGTGATGTGTCATCTCTTACCTCTTCCTGTAATCAATTATTGTATATTATTTCTGTCCGTTTCCTTTGGATTCAGAAGATCAGATGACATGAGAGCATACTGCTGTGATCAGAATGTACACACACATTGCAGCAATTCAGGTATCCATTTATCACTTTATATTATGATGGGGGAAATTTAGAGTCTTCTAGAGTCAGAATAATTGCTGAAAGTTATCAACACAAAACTTACATGATAAATATAAAAGATCCAATACATTATTGTATAAATATCATAAATCCATAAATAAGAGAATTGATTCAAAGTAAATCAAATCCACTTAATGTTTTACAAAAAATGCAGATTTGCCAGAATCCACATTTTTTTTACTATCCCGTTTGATTTTATTTGCTCGATTTGTTTTAGGACTGAGAAAATGTAAAGAAAACTTAAAAAGTAAATCAATAAAATGCTCACTGTTCTCCTGCCTTTGCCTTTTCTGTCATGCCTTCTCCTTGCGGCTCTGGTCACTATAGGTATTAGATAGATAGATGGATACATTATCTATCAATTAATCTATTATCTATTTATCAGTCTATCAATTAATGTATCAATTTATCTTTCCATCAATTAGATAAATAGATTAATTGATAGACTAATTGATAGATTGATAGTTAATTAACAGATGGATAATAGATAGACTAATAGATACGCCCCCCGAAGAAGCAAAGAAGCGAAACGCGCTTTGGGGTCCTCCTGCCCACATTTCAGCAAGGTTGGTCTTTGGCACTATATGCATCCATCACTTTACTTACCTCCATATACCTCCTCTATCTATTCTTATGGCCGGTATTACTGAACGCTACTTTTGCTGTCAGGCTATATTTTCTCTTATGCACTATTATTTGTAGGTCCATATTTTGGACCACTTATATTGCACTATTCCGCTTTATACTCAATAATTGAGAGATATTTGCTTATTCAACAACTCATAAATTTCTTATCTGGCGGCTATTGCTTGTTTACTTATATTGCTGTTCTCTTATGGCCAATTGTATATTTTTTGGGTATATGTTGTATATGGACTTTACCTACTAATTTGCCTTTCATATACCAAACCTAGTCTGAATGTGGCATCTAGGTGTTGATGATTCCCTTTTTCATATTGTTATATATCATATATTACTTATTTTATTCAATTTTTGGAAACAATAAAATTTACTATTTTATTTATTGCTCTTTGGTCCTATTTTTTCTCTTTTTGGATTTTTTTTAATTGATAGGTAGGTAGAGAGATAATTTGATAGCTAGATTAGTATTTGATAGATATGTAAGTGGATAATAATTTGACCTGACACCATAGTTGAATGATCATTGGATAAACAAATAATGATATGTCCACCATTACTGTTCTGAAAATTTTGTTTAAATGTCCTGTTACATTTAGCGATGCACCAGTGATCCCGACAATGATACGACCGGGTCAGGATCGCTGGTGCATCGCTAAATGGTTGCTAGTGAGCTGCCAAACAGGCAGATCTCACCAGCGACGTAGCAGAGGTCGGCGGTCGTTACTTACCTGTCAGACGGCAGCTCTGGTGACGACTTCCTCCCGCATCCATGGAGTCGCTTGTCGGCGCCAGCAGGAAGCCGATGACGAGAAATGGACCAGGACGATCTCGCGCGATCAGCGATATCCAGCGGTGAGCCGGTTCGGAGGTAAGTGTCACATGTACCGAGATCACTACCGATATCCCTGTTCCGTCACAAAATCAATGACGCTTTAGCGACATCGCTGGCGATCTCGCTATGTGTGAAGGGGCCTTAAGAATCTCAACAGTTGTCACCAGCCTTATTTCACATCACAACCACTGGGTGAATAGACGCAGATATATACAGTGTAATAGATATATAAAAGGAAAAGAATTGTCTGCTTAGATCTGCCAGAAAGTCGGCAGGTTAAAGCTCTTGATTTAATTACCTGCTTCATAATAACATGTATCAGTTACAGTGAGAAGGGGAAAATGTTTGAGATTAATCACAGAGATATTGTACTGAGCACTTAAGAACGGACTCATACAGACAAGAACTACAAGGAAACACACAGCATTAATTATTCCAGGGACCTGAAATAACATTTCCAGAAGGGTCAGAACTAGTGGTTACAGTTCCCTCTTTGGCATAACAATAAGGCTTCTTAAAAACCTTTGAAAACTTAGAAATGTTTTGAGTAGAGTTGTTCTTTAAGAATATACTTTGATATAGTTAGGAAACTTGGCCTCAGCTCTACTCAATGTCTATGGGACTCCTGCAGAAAGGTGAGCCTTGCACTTGGCTTCCTCTGGAAGTTATATAGACGATTAATGGAGATGAGGTCAAGCCTGGTCATTTCTGCTCTTTCACATTTTTGTGATTCATTCTCTGAATTGATGAGGGTCCCAGTGGTCTGACCTCCAAGTAATCAGTAGTAACTTTCAATTCTAGCCAGCTTGGCTGCAAATATGCATCAACTATTACCAGGGTGCCCAAACAGTTGTAGGCCACGGTTTGGGCTGCATGTATTATGTTGGACACAATACATTGCATATGAGATCACCTTTCAAAAATGTCTGTGAAATGTGATCTCCATTTATACTGATAAAGAAGAGGGAACCGTAATGGGATCTAGAAATATACAACCATATTGTATTTTTGCAATTAAGCATCCAAGGAGATTGGCACTCCACTGCAGCGGTGGTACATGAGGAAAGTGGATAACAGCAGTGGAAAGATCCGGACTGGCTGAAACGCGTCCAGGTTTTATTCAATAAAGGATAAAGATTTAACTTTGAGGGCCAGGACTCGTCTGATTTTGTATTTTTACAATTATTGAACTGCACACCACGTGTGATGATGTGCATTCCCAAAGGGGTGTGTTATCACAATGCAACCGTGGAGCCCTGGCCTTGTAGAATCGTGGCAGGCGGATTTATATAGTGTTGTCAAAACATATAGGTGACTCTGAAATTAGCTGGTTAAGAGGTCGTAAGGTCTGCTGAGACCCATAGAAGAAAGGAAAAAAAAAAGCACTAATTGCATCGTGGTGATGAACCTGCCATTAATATTTATTGCCGCAAAGTAGCAGGAGGGTCGTTCATGTTCATATGGTATGAGACCTCTGCTGACATGATGACCAGTTGTACAGCTGGTATCTGCACAGAAACAGAAGGTGAAAATGCCTGAGGATGAAATGAGAACCAGATGCCGCATTATGGTCACAGCAACAAGATTTTCTGCAAAACGGCATTTTCTTCTCTATGATGAACTATTTCATTTCCTAAAGTGACATTGGCTTATTGGAGAACTTATAGGAACCATTATGGCAATGGACAGGTTAATACTCCTGACTTTGCACCATGTAGCAGCAGGACATGGGAGATCAGCGTGGTCATATATTATGTGTAATAGGGACCCATCGTTATTTAGATTGTGTTATAATGATGAACAGCGTGACACCAAATTCCATCCGAGTCCATTATGTCCATGTCCCCCATCCCCCAAGCTGTCGGCAGGTCCATCTTATTAAATGATGAATAATATTCCCAGCTCTGCAAATACACAGGGTTTAGCTTTCATTTGTCCAGTGTAGGAAATAATTGAACACCACCTTATCCTTCCTGCCGGTTGGTGCTTGGTGTTGTGTGTCCAACATGGCATATAGTGATCATGGAGAGGTCGATATGCAGACAGGCTTATTCACAGAAACACACGACTGCCCTGCTGGTTCATTTCTGGACCTGCCAAGTTCAGTAAAATGTAGTATACATGGTTTGTTTTGGTGTGGAAGTAGTAGTGCAATATAGGCTTCGTGGCTGATTCTTAAAGAAAAGAAGAGAAACTCATTTTCAAATGCTCATCGCTGTTCCAGACGACAGGACAGGATTATGAGAAGCCCAAGGAAATCAATGCCAAAATGATCCCAACAGATGCCTGTCAGCAAAGTAACTTGTGTACTGTTAAAAGAACTCCATTCTAGTTTAATGTTTCTCATCCCGAGACCCTGCCTGTTATCATGTCCTGCATCCTGAGCCCCTTCCTGGTATCATGTTACCCATCCTAGACCACTTTCTAGCATAATGTCTCCCATCCTTAAAGCTTCCTATAATAATGTCCCCTATCCTGGACCCTTCCTATAATAATGCTCCCCCTTCTTGGTATAATGTCACGATACTTGCTCCTTCCTACAATAATGTTCCCCATCCTGGCCCCTTCCAATAATTATATCCCACATGATCCTGTCCATGGTAAGTAATAATGTCCTCCATCCTGGTATAATGTCCCTCATTCAAGCTCCCTCCAGTAATATTGTCCCCCATCCTGAGCCCTTTCCTGGTATCTTGTCACCTATCCTAGATCACATACTAGTATAATGTCTCCCATCCTTAAAGCTTCCCATAATAATGTCCCCAATCCTGGTCCCTTCCTATAATAATGCCCCCTGTTCTCCCCGCTTCTTGGTATAATGCCCTGATACTTGCTCCTTCCTATAATAATGTTCCCCATCCTGGCTTCTTTTGGTAATTATATCCCACATGATCCTGTCCATGGTAAGTAATAATGTCCTCCATCCTGGTATAGTGTCCCCTCATTCCGAGTCCTTTCCAGTAATAAATGTTCCCTATACTGGCCCCTTCCAGTAGGTATGCTCCCCATTCAAGCTCCTCCCAGTAATAATGTCCTCCATCCTGAGCCCTTTCCAGTAATAATGTCCCCCTTTCCATTCCAACACAATTGCAAAAAAAGAAAAAATCTCTATTCTTCCTTCCTCTGCTCCCACGACACGAAGCATCCTCATCTATAGCCGGCAGCTGACGTCAGCTTGTCCGGCACTGTGCATGACATCACTGCCATACACCTTCACTGATGGGCATGCCGATGTAAGCTGCCAGCCTCCTATCAAATGAGGCTCCAGCTAAAAGGTGACACCCAGGTCACAATAAAATGGACCCGACCGTGAACTCTTGGGCCCCAATATATCAAGCAGCATTTACCAGAACTTTGGAGTAAAAAGGCTTGAAATTCAAATTTGTGCCAAATAATTGCAGCTTCAACATTTATTTATTTATTTGTTTTTTAACAGTGGTTGGAGTCTGGATGGGTCAGTTTGTGAACAAGCAAACCTGACAAATTAAATATAATTTCTGCCATGAAAGTAGCATAAAATAATGCAGAAATTTATTACAGTTTTTGGCTGGAGTAAGATTACTAGCAGTTGAAAGATGCCCCATATTCTTTAGGAGGTGAATACCTTTTTTATAAATTTGACACATCTTATTCCAGTTCACAGTTCATCACAACTAGAGTACAAAACATCAGTCTTGGTGAATCCAGGTATTAGCCTTAGTTAGGTGTTCTCCAACATGGCAGACATAAGGGCGTTAAATAGGCCCATGGCTTCTATGAGAACCCATCAGCACCTCACAATTGGGTCTTGGGAAGGATGATGACGTACCGAAGGGGCCCCTCTGTATAAAAATGCAACAGTCACTATTGAATAAGGCTATAATGTGGGTCTGTCAGTGGTCACTTGGCAGATCTAAAAATGGCTACCATGGACAGGCTTAGCACAAGTGACTTCTTTTATCAGATCCTATGGGTTGCCCTGGTCTTGACTTTTTATCCCCTATACAAAAATCTGAACTTATGCAGGGACCCCAGGGTTGGGGCCATGGAGTCAGCTGCTGGCCCATGGTGTGGGCACGCAGGAGAGGTCAGGTCGTCGGGTCAGAGTCAGATTACGGAAGAGCATTCAGGGAACGGGTCAAGGTCTATAACAGGCAAAAGCACAAGAACAACAGAATGTCATACGTAGGGAAGTAAACCAGGCAAGTGGAACTAGATTAGGAAGCTCCCAGCAGTAAACTGGGAGTAGAACTAGAGTGTGGTGCTGTCCTAGTGGCCAAGTAAGGGAGCTGATTACTCCAGTTGGTCAACACGCACCCATACTGCCAGATTGGACGGCACTACTGGTCCTAGCTACCATAGTCTCAGTGGCAGGAGCAGGTCACGGTAGAGGTGTGACAACAACATGTTATTAAACTGTAATAATACGCAGTTAACGTCAATATAGCTTACTTCCACAAGTCCAATATATATATATATACAGTCATATGTAAAAGTTTGGGCACCCCTATTAATGTTAACCTTTTTTCTTTATAACAATTTTGGTTTTTGCAACAGGTATTTCAGTTTCATATATCTAATAACTGATGGACTCAGTTATATTTCTGGATTCAAATGAGGTTTATTGTACTAACAGAAAATGTGCAATCTGCATTTAAACAAAATTTGACCGGTGCAAAAGTATGGGCACCCTTATCATTTTCTTGATTTGAACACTCCTATCTACTTTTTACTGACTTCCTGAAGCACTAAATTGGTTTTGTAACCTCATTGAGCTTTGAACTTCATAGCCAGGTGTATCAAATTATGAGAAAAGGTATTTAAAGTGGCCACTTGCAAGTAGTTCTCCTATTTGATTCTCCTATGAAGAGTGGCATCATGGGCTCCTCAAAACAACTCTCAAATGATCTGAAAACAAAGATTATTCAATATAGCTTTTCAGGGGAAGGATACAAAAAGTTGTCTCAAAGATTTAACCTGTCAGTTTCCACTGTGAGGAACATAGTAAGGAAATGGAAGAACACAGTTACAGTTCTTGTTAAGCCCAGAAGTGGCAGGCCAAGAAAAATATCAGAAAGGCAGAGAAGAAGAATGGTGAGAACAGTCAAGGACAATCCACAGACCACCTCCAAAGACCTGCAGCATCATCTTGCTGCAGATGGTGTCACTGTGCATCGGTCAACAATACAGCGCATGCATAACGCCTTTTTGTATGACCAAACAACTCAATCTTTGTTTCATCAGTCCACAGGACCTTCTTCCAAAATGTAACTGGCTTGTCCAAATGTTCTTTTGCATACCTCAGGCGACTGTTTGTGGCGTGCTTGCAGAAATGGCTTCTTTCGCATCACTCTCCCATACAGCTTCTCCTTGTGCAAAGTGCGGTGTATTGTTGACTGATGCACAGTGACACCATCTGCAGCAAGATGATGCTGCAGGTCTTTGGAGGTGGTCTGTGGATTGTCCTTGACTGTTCTCACCATTCTTCTTCTCTGCCTTTCTGATATTTTTCTTGGCCTGCCACTTCTGGGCTTAACAAGAACTGTACCTGTGTTCTTCCATTTCCTTACTATGTTCCTCACAGTGGAAACTGACAGGTTAAATCTCTGAGACAACTTTTTGTATCCTTCCCCTGAAAAGCTATGTTGAATAATCTTTGTTTTCAGATCATTTGAGAGTTGTTTTGAGGAGCCCATGATGCCACTCTTCATAGGAGAATCAAATAGGAGAACTACTTGCAAGTGGCCACCTTAAATACCTTTTCTCATGATTTGATACACCTGGCTATGAAGTTCAAAGCTCAATGAGGTTACAAAACCAATTTAGTGCTTCAGGAAGTCAGTAAAAAGTAGTTAGGAGTGTTCAAATCAAGAAAATGATAAGGGTGCCCATACTTTTGCACCGGTCAAATTTTGTTTAAATGCAGATTGCACATTTTCTGTTAGTACAATAAACCTCATTTGAATCCAGAAATATAACTGAGTCCATCAGTTATTAGATATATGAAACTGAAATACCTGTTGCAAAAACCAAAATTGTTATAAAGAAAAAAGGTTAACATTAATAGGGGTGCCCAAACTTTAACATATGACTGTATATATATATATATATATATATATGTGAAGATGGTAATAACCCTTTAATTACTGATATATTTCCAATTTTATATTTTGGGCGAACATCGTCCATGTAGGGCATTTGCAGTGCAGTTGATGTGAAAAGTTCTACATTTGTGACCCCCTTACAGGCACCTCGAACATGGAAATAAATTTTCTGTTATGTAAGTGATGCATCAAGGCGTCTCAGTCAAAAATGTAAGCGGTTATACATTTTAATGAGGCTGTCATGATAAGGTAATCTCAGGGAGTTGGATATGAGAATTGGTTAGGAAAAGTCTCAGTGAAAAGTGAAAATAACTTTTAGCACATTCTGGTGTCAAAATGGCAGAAAAGTAAGAATATATGTCCAGGATATATGTCCAGGTTGCTTACAATGGTATTTTTCCAATATATCATAGTAGTCAGGTAAGGTCTTTGAAGCCAAATGAATACGTCTTGTAAACAAGACATCTGAATTAAAGAACTTTGGAAAGTTGCGTAAAGTATATTCTAAATGTTCTGAAAAGCATGGACTACCGTAACCTATCCACCATTATTTGCATGCGCAGTTCAAGAGGTCTGCAGGAATAATATGGCCCTGAAAGAATATACCGGACACATTCTCTGTGCAAGAACAATATATGGGCCCTTTGCAGTCCATTATCTTACCATGGTAGTCGCCCCCTTACCTCTTTGGCCCATGTGTGGATGCACAGGTTGTATCAATGATATGTCTGGCCCTGCTATAACAGGTGGGAACCACAGAAATATTTTCTCTTGCGATAGTGGAGGAAAAAAATGTTACTCCTGTGTAAAATATTTTTGAAGCAGTTACACGTTTTAGCCACACTTGCTTTGGAGTTTGATGTGGCCCCCTTCCATCCTAGGCCCCATGTGCGGCTGCATCGGTTCCACCAATGGTATGCCCACCCCTGCTGATACATATAGTAAATATGACTCCTATGTATTCAAGAGGAGAGATCTCCTCGCCACCTGACCCTGCAGACACTGACAAGCCCCTGTGTATATGTGCATATGCAGCAGCCTGTCCTGTGGGGTGGGAAGAAGCAGCGAGAGAGAACTTCTCATGAATACACAGAACTCAAGATTCCAGTTTGGGCAAATTTCCCTGGGAATTTCGATTAACAGAAAAGTTGTTCAACGAAAAAATTAAAATCCCTTATTATGTTCTGAGGTCTCTGCAGAACCCAGAGCATAACAAACCTAAGATGTGAAAAATAAAAACAATTCCTTGTGCTCAACATAACATTCACCATTCCGGCCCCTCCGCTCCTCAGCATGACCTGTCCTGTCCTCAAAGCAGCTTCTGATTTCCACCTTTTGCACAAAAAACCCTGAGCTTCTCACGATCGCTGAGGATTCTGCGCAAACATGAGAAAGTTCATAACAACCCACCATATGCAATGACTTTGAGCACACCTGCGCAGAACCCTCCTGGGTCTCATGAGGGCCAAAAAGGCCGATCTAATGTTAGAGGGGATTTAACTCTCAAAGCTACAATTAGAAGATGTGATGAGGACCAGGCGAGTGATGGGGAGGAGTTGAAGGGCAGGAGAGGTAGGCGGCGAGGTGAGTATAAGTATTTTTTACAATCTGTTACCCTTTGGACGGCTCTTTATGCGTCAGAAAAATCTGCGAAGAAGCGGATAACAATAAATTCATATTTTTACAGATTCAGATTTTTGTAAAATTTGAGAAGAATTCAATTCCACTCTCATATACTCGTTCAGCTCAAGTGTAATGTATTCTTTCTGGGCTCCTAGCGCCTGAATGGCACAATCTTTTTCTGCCTTTTACACTACTAGGAGTGCAGACTTAAAGCAGTAATGAAATATGAAAGGACAGCCTACTGAGCAGAAAGATTTCCTTTACAGGGTTTCTCCGGGAATAGAAAAAAAATAAGTAAAGAAAATGTCGGCCTAAATTAAAGAAGCATTCCTCGTATTAGAGTTTTTGCCCTCTTAATATATTGCAGTCACCATATTATATAGCACTGTGTACTTACAATTGCACATTTTGCCTTTCTACTCAGCTAATTCTTCTCTTTTCTCTGCTCTATGTAGAAACAGGAAGTCCCTTGTCCCTGCATTTATCATTCCCCTCTTCAACTCCTGACACACCTGCTCCCTTCTCCCCCAGTCAGGGACTTTTGCAGTGACTCATGACTCACAAAGAGAACATTAACCTCCTGCTTCTACATAGAGCTTAGAAGGAATCAGCTAGTCAGTTTTTAATCATGTTATGTAATAGACATAGACATGATGGAAAAGAGATGAATTCTCTGGGTAGAAAGGCAAAATGAGCAATTGTAAGTACACAGTGCTATATAATGTGATGATTGCAATATGTTAAGAGGGTACAAATTTGATGAGAGGAGGAGGACTGCTTCTTTAATTCCAAAATATCTTTATTTTGCAAATCACACTTGTTTTATCAATGGAGGTAATTACTGAAGTACAGTGAAAATGGTCACAGTATTATTATACTTAGAGAAACCTGTCATGAATTGAGATCAATAGTTTGGCCCAAATAACTTAGGTTGGTAATGAAAAAATATTGCTCTTAGGCAGTGTTGAGAACATGTTCTATCCTGTTTTTGTATACCTTTTATGTGCTATTCAAGTGGAAGCCGCTGTGGAGTCCTAAGCGAGGATAGAACTTTATGTGAATACTATCTAAGGCAGTGTTTCTCATCTCCAGTCCTCGAGACCCACCAAGAGGTCATGTTTTCAAGATTTCCTTAGTATTGCACAGGTGATCATTTCATCACCTGCTCAAGTATTAATCCACCTGTGCAATACTAAGGATTAGAGATGAGCGACTTTGCCTTTTTTCGGGTCGAGTCGGGTTTCATGAAACCCGACTATCGCAAAAGTCAGGTCGAACGAAATCGGCCGTCTATAGGCAAAAGTCGGAGGCCGACTGATGCACGAAACCCAATGCAAGTCAATGGGGAAGCAAAGTCGGCAGGGAGTGGAAGACAGTAAACACACCTACAGTGCCCATTTCAATGCCAAAAACATAAATTCTTATAACTGAAGCTTGTCAACCTTAATTTACTTCCTAATAATAGTTACGCATTGAAAACTGGGGGTTATTTGGCTAAAGTTGTGGGGGCTGGCTCCAGGTTTTCGTGTGCCCTGGGCCAAAGAGTGTTAGTGCGCCTCTTTAACACATACCACAACTCATGATGCTCCGATACGCCACAGAAATATAGGTATAGTACAATGACACATACTTCACTGCTTACATGACATATAATCACTATTTGGATACCCCAAAGTGAAATAATAGGCTCCAAAAATAATGGTACCTTTTTAAAAAAATATATTTTTATTTACCAACATTAATTAAAAACATATAGAACCAGAAGTGTGCATATCAAAAAATGAGGGATTTTATACCTATGGGGTAACCCTATAACATGCCAGCAACACAGGTATTAAATAGAAGTAAACATATTGCACTATGCAGAAAATGCCACATATGTGGTGAGTCATTGAAGTTTGAACAAAAAAAGCCTATTGCACTTATTCATAAATATAAAGTTATGAACATCAGTTTATTAACATATAAAGTTACATAAGTTCATTAATAAGGCAAAAATCACACTGAAAAGTCAGTACTCAAAAAGATGTATCCACAAATTCCATACGACTATACTGCTAACATATGAAAAAAAGGGGCTGCTCAAGGCAACTCCCAGAAAGGCATATGTACAGTGACATGTGGCCGTAGCACTTTATTCACCATATTGACGCTAGCTCAGTGCAAATAAAACGGTATCAAAAGTTATTCATACCATGAAGCTGGCGTTGAGTCCCCCGGGCATCCCTCTGCCCCGACGTGCGCTTCACTACCGCTTCTTCGGGAGGCGTGGTCAGGGAAGGGGGAAATGCTGGTTTAAATAGTCAGCATCTATGACCTGATTGGATGACACATCCGTGTCATGGCGCAAGCTCAATTATTCACAAACGTAATCAGCAGTTGACAGCCAGATATCGCTACTATGCATGCTCTGCTCCTAAGATCTGAAACCACTATTGGCTCTCAACGGCGCATGCGTTAGTTCTTCTGGCCTGCTTTTAGCTTTATGCATACCCCATAGGTATAAAATCCCTCATTTTTTGATATGCACACTTCTGGTTCTATATGTTTTTAATTAATGTTGGTAAATAAAAATATATATATTTTTTAAAAAGGTACCATTATTTTTGGAGCCTATTATTTCACTTTGGGGTATCCAAATAGTGATTATATGTTATTGTGTAATTGGTACACACCAGGTTGATCCATGGTGATATTTAAGATTGAGCAAAACCTTGTGATTAAAATGACTGATCTATTTTAAATTGTACAATAGCTCAAAAACAGGACAGTATATTACTCCATACAGTGTTATGGCCACCACATTGTGCGCCATACAGAATAATGAGCCCCATATATTTCTCCATACCAAATAATTAGTCACATCCCTTAGATGCCGCTCCAGTGTCTGATCTGCCCCATTCACAATGCTCCAGTACATGATGGGCCTCATGGATGATGCTCCAGTGTATGATGGGCCCTGATAATGCTCCATATATAATGGGCCCCATTTGTAATGCTCCAGTGTATAATGGGCCCCTTAGATGCTGCTCCAGTGTCTGATCTGCCCCATTTACATTGCTCCAGTATATGATGGGCCTCATGGATGATGCTCCAGTGTATGATGGGCCCTAATAATGCTCCATATTTAATGGGCCACATTTGTAATGCTCCAGTGTATAATGTGCCTCTTAGATGCTGCTCCAGTGTCTGATCTGCCCCATTTACAATGCTCCAGTACATGATGGGCCTCATGGATGATGCTCCAGTGTATCATGGGCCCTAATAATGCTCCATATATAATGGGCCCCATTTGTAATGCTCCAGTGTATAATGGGCCCCTTAGATGCTGCTCCAGTGTCTGATCTGCCCCATTTACATTGCTCCAGTACATGATGGGCCCTATTTTTAATTAACCCAGGCATGGTATGTGAAAAGAGCTCCATGGAGTAATCTGAGGTGTGTGCTTCCACATCCTTCACTTTTGGTGTGGGTGAAGGACACAAGGAAAGGGGTTGCTCCTGACCAGAAGCCTGCAGTTATGACTCAGTGCTTGCATTTTTTACAACTTCAGAAGAGGAGGCGATAGAGCTGGAGGCTGTTTCAGCAATGTAATCCACAAACAGTTCCTGATACTCCTGCTTTAAAAGCAGTTTACCTACTCCCAGAAAAGGGAGCCTTACAGGCCTTCCAGAGCTACACCATGATGCTGGCTCAACACCTCCTGCCTTAGCTGCTATTGTGTTTTTGGCACTACCACCAGATGCACCACCACCACCATCAGTACCAGGTGGCCCTCCACACCCACATCCGCCTCGTCTTCCACCATACTTCCTCATATTTTGGAAAATGGACCCAAAATACCAGCAGATATATGGTACTGTATCAGAAGCGTACAGCTCTATACAGTATATGGATAACAGTAAATCTCCATATATATTTCATGAGTCATACACAGATGCTCACAGGCTCAGTATGGAGTACACAATAAAATAAAAAGTTGAAAAAAGGGTACAGTATCACCAGATACAAGGTATATACACTCACTGGCCACTTTATTAGGTACACCTGTCCAACTGTGTGTTAAGACTTAATTTCTAATCAGCCAATCACATGGCGGCAACTCAGTGCATTTAGGCATGTAGACATAGTCAAGACAATCTCCTGCAGTTCAAACCGAGCATCAGTATGGGGAAGAAAGGTGATTTGAGTGCCTTTGAACGTGGCATGATTGTTGGTGCCAGAAGGGCTGGTCTGAGAATTTCAGAAACTGCTGATCTACTGGGATTTTCACGCACAACCATCTCTAGGGTTTACAGAGAATGGTCCGAAAAAGAAAAAAAATCCAGTGAGCGGCAGTTCTGTGGCCGGAAATGCCATGTTGATGCCAGAGGTCAGAGGAGAATGGGCAGACTGGTTCGAGCTGATAGAAAGGCAACAGTGACTCAAATTGCCACCCGTTACAACCAAGGTAGGCAGAAGAGCATCTCTGAACGCACAGTGCGTCGAACTTTGAGGCAGATGGGCTACAGCAGCAGAAGACCACACTGGGTACCACTCCTCTCAGCTAAGAACAGGAAACTGAGGCTACAATTTGCACAAGCTCATCGAAATTGGACAGTAGAAGATTGGAAAAACGTTGCCTGGTCTGATGAGTCTCGATTTCTGCTGCGACATTCGGATGGTAGGGTCAGAATTTGGCGTAAACAACATGAAAGCATGGATCCATCCTGCCTTGTATCAACGGTTCAGGCTGGTGGTGGTGGTGTCATGGTGTGGGGAATTTTTTCTGGGCACTCTTTGGGCCCCTTGGTACCAATTGAGCATCGTTGCAACGCCACAGCCTACTTGAGTATTGTTGCTGACCATGTCCATCCCTTTATGACCACAATGTACCCAACATCTGATGGCTACTTTCAGCAGGATAATGCGCCATGTCATAAAGCTCGAATCATCTCAGATTGGTTTCTTGAACATGACAATGAGTTTACTGTACTCAAATGGCCTCCTCAGTCACCAGATCTCAATCCAATAGAGCATCTTTGGGATGTGGTGGAACGGGAGATTCGCATCAGGGATGTGCAGCCGACAAATCTGCGCCAACTGTGTGTTGCCATCATGTCAATATGGTCCAAAATCTCTGAGGAATGCTTCCAGCACCTTGTTGAATCTCTGCCACGAAGAATTGAGGCAGTTCTGAAGGCAAAAGGGGGTCCAACCCCTTACTAGCATGGTGTACCTAATAAAGTGGCCAGTGAGTGTATAGTATAGTGTAAACATTCTGATTCTCTGTATACATTTCAGGAGGCAGACACAAACGCTCTCAGGCCCAGTATGGATTACACAAGAATATGAAAAGCTGTAAATGGGTTATGTAACAGAAGCGTACAGCTGTATACAGTGTTGGGGTAATCTTAAAGTTCCAAATATAGTGCCGGAGTAACAGACAGACGTTTACAGGCCTATTATGGATTACACCAGAATCTAAATAGTTAAAAAGGTTACTGTATCAGAAGCGTTCTTCTGTATACAGTGTTGGCCAAATGGAAAATATCGGTATATATTTCCGAAGTCACCCTCAGACGCTCACTCAGTTTGGTTTTGACCATAATGAAAAAAGTTGTAAAAAAGCTCCTGGATAACAAGATAGCAAGTATATATTTTTAAGGGTACAATTGAAATCTCCATATAAATAGTCCCGTAGTCACTCAGATGCTTATACAGTATGGATTTGACCGTAATGCTAAATGTCGAACAAAGGTGCTGTATAACAAGATACAAGCTGTATCGAATTTAGTGTAAAAATTTGCTTCTCCGATTCACCGTATATATAGAAGGCGTAACACACACGCTGACTCACTATGGATGATGTAGGGAAGGTGGACTGACAGACAAACCAGCCTGTAGTGAGAATCAGAGGTGTAGCGCAGTGTAGGTGTGAAACTGCTAAGATAAAGAGAAAGGGTGCAGTGTTTTAGCTTGCTCATTGGAGGGCAGTGGAGAGTGTAGGAGTGGGACTGAATAACTGCCATTGGTCAGAGAAACTGTTAGGTGATGGTGGGTGGAGGTACGAGAACTGGAAGTATAAAAGGCTGAGGGAAGGTTGTGGAAGAGTCAGTCAGCAAAGGGAGCACAGTAAAGAGGAAGTTCTGCTGAGGAAATAGAGACAGTGGAAAGGCTCCAGAGAGGACTGACAGTTGAGGCGGTCACGGGGGGTGTGTGGCCAAGAGGACGGTAGCTGCAGACAAAGACGGCCTGGGGCTATCATATGGACGATGTGTTGACTGGTGCAGCGCTGTGGTGGTTGGGCCTAGGCCAGCCACAGTGGAAGAGCCACAGAGGACGCCACGATTATAGTTACAAAGGAAGTGAAAGTACAGGGGCCTGTGTACAGAGAAATGTGAAACGGCTGTGGTGAATTGCTGTTGTCGACAGAAGGATGGGCACTAAAAACGGACCTGTTCAATACAAACTCTGACTCAGTCTCGTGTTTGTCTGCGGCAAGAAGAGGGCCCCCCCCACAGTTGGTTATCCTACAGATGATACCTTAATACAAATTTTTGAAACAAGGTACTGTATCAGCACATACCAGGTGTGTCCAGTCTAGGGTTAAATTTCCGTCTATACTTCCGGAGTCAGACACAGACACTCACAGGCTCACTATGTATTACACCAGAATTAAAAAAGTAGAAAAAGGGAAAGGCATTCATAGCGTACACCAGTATGCAGTGTTGTGGTACTTTTAAATCTTCGTATATATTTAAATCACAGTAAGCCAGTCCAGAATCTCCGCTACTGGAAACAACATGGATACAAGTATAGATGCAAAGTCGAGTGTTAGCAGAAATTTTGGAATTACTCATTGCGGGAAAACCTCCCGGTAGATGTTGCAGAGGCGATGCAGACCCTCAATTACTGTTTCTGTGGAGAAAGCGAAAAAGGTTCTTTGTGAAGAAAAGATTGCTTTATCGCAGTAGCGTGGATCACATCACCGTTACTTGTCTCCATCAAATTGTTATCACAGGGAGAGATGTACCCATGGTCCTCACTGCCTATCATGATGTGTCATGCCATTTTGGAGTGCAAAAGACAGAAGCCACAGGCCGTAGGCGATTCTATTGGATTGGCATGAGAGGAGACATTGAAAAATGGTGGCAGGAATGTCACACGTCTGTAACTTGTTCACACTATAGGCAAGACAAGAGCGCAATAGGGTCTTATCCAGGCAATCTTATAAGAAATATTAAGGTTTATACTCATCCTTCCCAGGAGAGAGTAAAGCACGTAGGATCAGTATGTCAGCTTGCTGCACATCCAACGGTCCACAACACAGAGACCGCCACATGAAAACTTTTAGGATAAAATTCTTGGATTTAAGTGCGCTGCCAGACAAATTTCATATCCATAAACAGGTTGATGAATTAACCCTTTTATTCCCAACGCGTTTCGAAGTTCATAGTACTTCTTCTTCAGGGGAAGTAATTCATCAACCTGTTTATGGATATGAAATTTGTCTGGCAGCGCACTTAAATCCAAGAATTTTATCCTAAAAGTTTACACGTCTGTAACTATCACAACTGTGAAAGGTGATCATAAACCACCACTGCATCCGCTTGTAAGTTGACGTCCACTTCAAATGGTAGCCATTGATCACTTGAAGGTAGAGGCCAGCAGGACAGGCCATAGCTACATCTTAACCATCATTGATCAATACACCAAATTTCTAGTGGCCGTCCCTGTGAATGATTTAACTGCCCAGACTACACAGCGGTGGAGCAGGGAGAGGTAAGTAATGCAACTTGCAAGTGCTGTGGCCATGATCATGCAGGGGGGCACACTCGTGGGTGACGGTACTGGCATAGGGCCCCTCATAGTACGTTGGTGTGTCTGACGGTGAGTTGGCCCCCCCCACCATCAGAGACACTGTATTGTACTATGAGGGGCCCTGTGCCAGTGCGTCGGCCTTCAGTGGGCCCATCCACCTGTTCAGTGCAACAGCACTTGCCCAGGTGCGCCAGGTCTTGACCCCAACCATTGGGGGAGGGGTGGGCAGCCCAGTTAAGGTACTGTCACACTTAGCAATGCACCAGCGATCCCGACAACGATATGACCCGGTCAGGATCGCTGGTGCATTGCTAAGTGGTCGCTAGTGAACTGCCAAACAGGCAGATCTCACCAGTGACATAGCAGCAGTCGGCGGTCGCTACTTACCTGTCAGACGAGGCGATGAAAATGTCCTCCCACCCGCGTCCACGCGTCGCTCGTCAGCGCCAGCAGGAAGCCCAGCAGGAAGCTGACGACGAGAAACAGCCCAGGCCGTTCTCACGCGATCAGCGATAACCAGCGGGTGAGCCGGTCGGAGGTAAGTATCACACATAGCGATATCGCTAGCAATATCGCTGCTACATCACAAAACCAGTGACGTTATAGCGATATTGCTAGCGATATTGCTTAGTGTGATGGGCCCTTTAAGGAGGTTTAAGTCCGAGGAAGAGGAGGAAAAAACCGAGGCACTTTTCTGGCAACCTATGTGCCATCAGGGGAAGGTGGGACATAATCGCACATGTGGGCCAATGTTCCAGGTGTCAATGATGCACTGCCCGTGGTGGGTGGAGGAGCAGTTTCTGGCAAATCCACATCCCTACAGTCACGCACAAACACGGTACCTGACTTTGGAACGCCAACATTTTCTCTTGCCCCCTGAGAAACATCCTCCTGCCCAAAATAATCATCCCCCTCATCCTCCTCCTCTTCCTCTTCTTCCTCCACATCGTCCAGGACAGTTCCCTGACCAGACAATGGCTGACTGTCATCAAGGCTTCCCTCCTCCTCCTCCACTGCAGATGCCTGATCCTTAAGGTGCGTCAAACTTTGCATGAGCAGACGCATAAGTGGGATGCTCATGCTTATGATGGCATCGTCTGCGCTTACCAGCCGTGTGCATTCCTTAAAAAACTGAAGGACTTTACAGAGGTCTTTCAGCTTTGACCACTGCACACCCGACAATTCCATGTCTTCCCTCAAACTGCCTGCCCATGCATCCTCCCACAAATGCATTACAGCCTGCCTCTGTTCGCACAGCCTCTCAACCATGTGCAGGGTGGAGTTCCACCTTGTTGCAACATCTATGATTAGGCGGTGCTTGGGGAGGTGGAGCAATCGCTGCAGCTTGTGCATATGACTGGAGTGTACGGCTGAGCGACGGATGTGCGAGCACAGTCTTCGCACCTTATGGAGCAGGGATGTTAATTCCGGATAATTATTAAGGAAGCACTGCACCACCAGGTTCAAAGTGTGAGCCAGGCAAGGTATGTGTGTGAGTTTTGCACGGGCTATGGCTGCCACAATATTACGGCCGTTATCACTGACTACCTTGCCTGCCTCAAGATGTAGACTGCCCAGCCATGACTCAGTTTGTCGCTGCAAGTAGTCGGCCAGTACCTCCGTGGTGTGTCTGTTGTCGCCCAAACACATCATCTTCAACACAGCCTGCTGACGCTTACCACTAGCTGTTCGATAGTGGGACACCGAGTGTGCAACACTGGCAGCTGCAGATGTAGTGCTCGTGCGACTGCGCTCAGTGGACGAGCTTTCGCTGATAGACGAGGAGGAGGAGCGAAAGCCTACAGCCAACTGTTTCCTATACCATGGGCTAGGCAGCACAGTTCCACCGCCACTGTCCCCAGTGGAGCCTGCATCCACCACATTAACCCAGTGCGCAGTGATGGACATGTAACGGCCCTGGCCATGCCTACTGGTCCATGCATCTGTTGTGAGGTGCACCTTTCCACTCACTGACTGTTTTAGTGCATGGACAATGCGGTCTTTCACATGCCGGTGGAGGGCAGGGATGGCTTTTTGAGAAAAGAAGTGCCGACTGGTGGGTAGGTCATAGCGTGGGACAGCGTAGGCCTTGAGCTCGCGGAAAGCTTCGCTTTCAACCAAACGGTAGGGCATCATCTCTAATGAGATTAGTTTGGCAATGTAGGTGTTCAAACACAGTGTATGCGGATGAGAGGATGAGTACTTTCTTGTCCAACTCAGAGTGTCTGGTAGGGTGAGCTGGACTGGAGAGCTGCATATGGGGGAAGTAGCGGTGGAGTGAGAGGGGGTTGGTGAAGGTATTGGTGGTGATGGCCTAGATTCAGTGTTGTGTTGCAAAACCATTGTGATTCCCTGAGTGCTTTGGCATTGCGACGACACCTCCACATTTAGTGCTGGTGGTGTGCTTAATGGTGGCGGTGGTCTTACAGTGGGGATAGTGATGGAGCATTGTTGGCTACCTTCAGTCGGAGCAGGTGCACATGTGCTACCTGAGGTTTTGCAATCCATCCATGCTTGCAAGTGCATGTTGATTAAATGTCTAAGCATGCAACTGGTATTCAAATTTCTGAGTTGCTTACCTCGGCTAAAGGTCCTTTCGCACTTCTTACAGGTAACCTTTGCCTCATCAGTAGGATTTTGGACAAAGAAGTGTCACACTGTACTCTTCCTACTATGGTAAACATTTTCTGGCTTTGCACGTTGTGCTAAGTTGACCATCTGGTCAAGCTGTCCTGCAACTCTTTTTGTTTTTGTTCCACGTTTTAGGACAGCTACGGGCCTGCTAGATAACCGCTGCTGCGATGTCAATGCCTGCTGTGGATCCTTCTCCTTATCTGAACTATTGCCAGCGCCACCCTCCTCCCCCAATGGATGCCAATCCGGGTCCAGAACTGGGTCATCCATCACCTCCTCTTTAAAGTCATCTGCACCTTCCTCTTTACCTTCCTCTGTGTCACCATGTAAGGTGGTATAGCATGCGGGAAGGGGCACCTGGGTTTCATCAGGGTCAGATTCTGGCTCAATAGACTGCGAGGGCAATGTAGTGCTGTGGGTCAATGTACCAGCAGATTCATCTAGCAGTGGCTATGCATCAGTGCACTCCATGTAAGATTCATCTTGGACTGGGGAATTCAGGATTTGACTGGATAACCCAGGCATGGCATGTGAAAAGAGCTCCATAGAGTAATCTGAAGTGTGGGCTGCCGCATCCTTAACTTTTAGTGGGGGTGAAGGACACAAGGAAAGGGGTTTTTTATGACCAGAACCCTGCACTGACGACTCCGTGCTTGCTGGTTTCGACCGTTCAGAAGAGGAGGGAATAGAGCTGGTGGCTGTTTCGGCAATGTACGCCAAAACCTGTTCCTGATGCTCCGGCTTTAAAAGAGGTTTTCCTACTCCAAGAAAAGGCAACCTTACAGGCCTTCTTGGGCCAGAGGATGACGCAGGCTCAACACCTCCTACCTTAGCTGCTATTGTGCTTTTGCCAGAACCAGCCGATGCACCACCACCATCAGTACCAGCTGCGCCCCCCCCGAACATGTCCGCGGCCTCTTCCACCATACTTCCTCATGTTTGGGAAAATGTACCAAAAATACCAGCAGAGAGATGGTACTATATGAGGAGCATCCAGCTGTGTAAGGTGTATTAAACAAATTAAATCAACGTATATATTATGTTAGTCACAGACGCTCTCACAGTATGTATTGAACCGTAGTCCAACAAGCAGATATACGGAACTGTATCAGAAGTGTACAGCTGTATTGATTTTTGTGCAACTAACAATCTCCGTATATGTACTGTATTTGCGGAGTGTCACACACACACGCTGACTAGGTATAAAAGTGACTGTAATGCGAACGGCAGATATACAATACTGTTGGAGAATCGGACAGCTCTATACGATGTGTGTATGTAAAATTGTCAAGCTCCATGTATTTGTATACGGACTGACACACGCTGTCTCTGTCTAGTTTTGACCGTGATCAAACTGCAGATATACGAAACTGTTTGAAAAACGGACACGACTCTAAGGTGTAGGTCTGGAAAAAAGGAAAAACTCCTCAGCTTTTTTTTCCAGATTCACACACACGTAGCTTCTATTTGTCTGTGCTAGAAGGCGGTACATGGTAGTGTGTGAGGAGCGTACAACGCTTTACGCTGCGTGTATGTAAAATTGTCAAGCTCCATGTATTTGTATACAGACTGACACACGCTGTCTCTGTCTAGTGCGTACCAAGGGTAGGGGTTTCATAATGAGTTAGTCACCAGAGACATTCATACGTGCATACATCACTCACTCCTCATGGTCTGAAAATACAGAGTATCCTAGCGCATGGCCAAGCGGCAATGCGAACCTTTTATAGCCGCGAGCGTCCGGGACCTTCCTGGCTTCTCGGATGGGCCAATCCGAACAGGAGCAGGACCTGAGCACGTGACCTTCGATCTCCAATGGGAGATGACTCCACGGGCATGCTCAGTGGCCCGACATGAGGACTTAGTCCCTGGAGAACCTCGCTGCTGAGCAGCCGGCATTGCCATAGCTGTGCCAGAGGTGACAGCAGCAAGCAAACCCATGGAGGTGGTCTGGGCAGAGTGCCGGGACTGATGAATTTGCTGAGCAACCTCCTCTGTGGCTGGGGAGGAATGGGAGACCGCCGGGAGCAGAGCTTGGGATTCCTGCTGTGCAGCAACAGGAACCTGACGCCTAACACTGTGTATTTGTATACGGGCTGACTCTGTCTAGTTTTGACCGTGATCAAACAGCAAATATACGAAACTGTTTGAAAAACAGACATGACTCTAAGGTGTAGGTCTGGAAAAATGGACAAACTCCTTAGCTTTTTCTTCCAGAGTTACACCCAGATAGCTTCTATTTGTCCATGATACCAGCCGGTACACGGTAGTGTGTGAGGAGCGTACACCGCTAGACAGTGTGTGAAAAAATGAACGCTCAGTAACACACCAGGACAAAATAATAACATTTGGAGTGCTTTGAAAAAAGCAGTTTGAACAGCAGTGTGCACACAGCAATGCAGCTAGCAAGTAGCCTTAAAAGGCAGCCTAATCACCACCAGCACTGCTGCACACAACAAAAATCCTCCCCTTTCACTGTACACTAACTGTACAGTGAAAAGCGCTATCAGCAGAAGCAGTTTTTTTTCTTCTTCCCTGCCTAACGCTCTCCCTGTTCAGAATCAGCAGCAGCACCTCTCCCTATTGTAAGATTGGCAGAAGTAAGATGGCGGTCGGCGTTCACAGCCTTTTATACCCACTGTGACGCCACACAAAGCCAGCCAATCACTTCAATGCCCTTCTCTAAGATGGTGCTGGCCGCTGCGCATGTCATCGCGTTGCCCACAGTGTGCGTCCTCCATCATTGGGTGAGAAAAGGCGCTGAAAGCATCATTTGAAACGTGACTTTGGCATGCTGATCGGCGACCTCATGGCCGACCTCACGCTAGGGTCGGGTTTCGATCGGCGAAACCCGACTTTGGCGAAAGTCGGTGATTTTTAAATCTGACCGACCTGTTTCGCTCAACTCTACTAAGGATATCCTGAAAACATGACCTATTTGTGGGTCTTGAGGACTGGAGTTGAGAAACACTGGTCTAAGGGCTCGTGCAGACAACCGTAATTTTGTTCCATGAACAAATCGGATTGCACTCGGACCAATGTTATTCTATGCAGCTGTGAGCGGGTTGCGGGATGCAGTGACAGACAGAAGGCAGAGCAAGAGTTAATAAGTTTACTTTAACAGGGGAATACTACATGCAGGGAGGTAAATGGTTAACAAGGGGGGTAAACAGTTCAAGGTGTAAATAGTACGCAGAGTTAAAGAACAGTAGAAAGGGTTTTGCAGCGCCCCGTAGGGCCTGGGGTCACTCGGTACCAGGCCGGTCAGTTCTTAAAGGGGATGTTACGGCAGCGGTGATCCGGTCCATGGCCCTGGGCGTGCAATGAAAATAAAGAAGATTTTGGGGAATAAAGATGGGGAGTAATTTGTGACGCCACCCATGGTGTTCGTCAATGAAGGTGATAGCCGACGCTGCAAAAGAGACCGCTGGGGCTGTTGGTGATGCAGCAGAGTTGTTACAGCTCTCCAAAGGCAGAGCTAGGCCCCAGGGCAGTTATAGGTGTAAAAGATGTTGGCAATGGTGGTGCAAGGCAGGTGACGCAGTAAATAAATCCGAGGACACAGTGGAGTGCAGTTTACACACATTTACACACAGTTCTACAGTTACATTCCCAGCCGGGGAGCTGAGTCCTCCGGGTTGGTGGTCCAGACAGCTCTCAAGTAATTTGGGGTACACCACATCAGAGTCCCCTTCAGATGTTCCTTCCCTGGCCATCTCACTGCGCTGGCTCCCTCCTCTCGTGCACCTTTACACACAGTGTCTCGAGCCAGCAGCCTCAGATCCTGTCGGGCTATGTACTCTTAGTCCCCTTGATCGTATCTGGCTGCCTTTTCAGCGAATGTGTATGGAGTGGCTTCAGCACATGCAGATACTACAGCCTCTGGTTAGCTAGCTGAGTCCTCAGTTTCTCCACTAGTCAGGTGCTGGTCCCCTACTGCGACCTGGTCCCTCCACCTGACTAAAATCAGCGTGAATTTGGGTGCCACGGATGGATTCCTCACTTCCCATGTCCCTAGGATCCCTTTTGTTCACTTCTCCTTCTTCTCTAGTCCAGTCTAGGAACGAGCTCCTCACTCTTCCAGTCCCCAGAACTAACTAACTCACTCTCTAACTGTCACTTCCTTAAGCCCCCCCTTCTGCTTTATCCACCCACACCCTCTACCCAATCCCTCCCTGCGCCTGAGAGGTCTGGTGTTGGATGCAAGTGTCTGGGTTCTGGGTAGTGCCCCCTCCATATCTGAGAGCAGAGTACCACACCTATGGCTTAGGTGCAGTACCTCTGTGGCAACTGGACCCTCAGGGGCCCACAGTATTAACAGTTCTTTTTTTGGGTCAATTTAACCGGCCAGACATTTCTCAGGGCGGGATGAAACACAGAGCAGGTGATGGTGCCAACTGTGGCTGGCATGGCACTTGTCCGATGTGGTCCTGAGGACAATGAGGATCCGTCATCTGGCGGCAGCGGTTGGTCTCCGGTACCTTCCACTGAGCCCCTAGTCCATATACTGATGTGGCCTGGGGAATGCGGGTCTCCGCACTGTCTGAGCCCACTGTGGTCCAACGTATATACACTGCGGAATCGAGGCACAGATGGCAGTCCTGCACCCGGTCTCTCTTAGGCCGGCACATGCATGGTACTCACGGGCTATGTGGCGACCAATGGGCACACTGCATGTCTCTCCTCACAGTCTCTGCCAGCGGTGGCAGCAGTGCTCAGGTGCAGGCCTGCGTTGTACAGATGCTCGAGGGTCGGAGCACTCACTGGTCCCTGCTGCGGGCTGTCTGTTTCCGCCAAGTCTGTCTCTTTCTAAGGCTGTAAACCCTTAACCACGCCCCAGGCAAGGATTGGTCTGGTCCCTTAAGCTTTCCCCCGGACAACAGAAGAGACAGCCCTGACAGTTCCGGACCCATCACAGAACAGGTACCCGCGGCACTGACCTTCTTCTTACACAGCAATGCACATTTCTGAGATTTTCCTAAAGGAAAAAATTGCAGCATGCACAATTTGCACAGTAACGTGGCTGAACTTCTGGTGTTTTTTTGTCAATGTTGATAGAATCCTTCAGGAGGGAGCAACTCTTAATGTGAATGCTGCCTAAGTGTGGCCTAAGGGTGTTCTCTGTTTGAAAAACAGTATTTGACCCAGCCAAAGCCAGAAGTGCGCTCAACAGGAATGAGAAGTGTAAAAGCCCACATACACATTGCATAAAAGTCATCCAAGACCACCAATTTTAGCCGGATCGGAAAACCATGTCATTTGCATGGGGGCCTCCCGTTTTTACACTTATTGATGATGTTGGGGGAGAGAAGGCTTTGGCCAGATGAATTTCAATGGTCGATCCTTTTTTTCAGCATGAGACATGCACACCCACAGCCAGCTGATTCTTGCTGTAGCTCTGAAAAAGGAAACACATAAGCACTCGGCCAAGATTGTGTATGGGAAAGTCGAGAGACAGAGCAGTAGGCATTAAAGCTATCTAATGTATCTGGCCAGCTTTAGTCCCATCTCTATGTTTTATTATATTTTACATTCACTTCTGGCTTTGGCTCAAAAAATGGAATTAAAACTGTAGTGGAATTTTTCCAAAAAAAGTGCATGGCGCCTCTCTTATTTCTCCGCAACATTCCGCCATCTTCAGCTTATAAGGCTGTTTTCACATTAGCACTTTTTAAGCGCACGCACGGCCGGGGGTAGCTCCGCCCCCGAGCCGGCTCTCTGCCCGGCGTGCCCGCCCCTTGCTTGTAGCGCCGCCTCCTAGCGGACAGCGGCGCCTGCGATCGGCGCACCCTATCTTTAGCATAGGGTGCGCAGATCGTGCGCAGGCCGTGCGCTAGTTGCGCTTTGACCTGCGCTGCGCACTTTTGATGGTGCTACCCCCGGCCGTGCGTGCGCTTAAAAAGCGCTAATGTGAAGCCAGCCTAACTCATCTATTTCACAGTTGATTCTGATATAGATGTCTACGATTTAGCTCGCACCAGATGTACCATGCCTCTCACACGCTTCTCATGTGTGGGTTCAATACAAAAACTTCCCACGAATGTTGGTTCTTTTTCGGTTGAAATAAATTGACTGCCTGGAATCTCCACCAAAGTGAAGTTCTCTCTCCCTCCAATGCTTTCCTGGAATTCACAGGAACTACGGGCTGACTTTCCACAATGTGAGTCAAAGTATGGGAGATAGAAATGATTACAGTATATTTATGTCCCTGCATGTTAAGTCCTATAACATTCAGACAGCAATTTAGGACCTGCTTCTATTTTCACAGGCATAAATAACTCACGGACAGGAAGAACACAGGACTGACCCCGATGATATAATGTCATCATTACTTAAACTTGTAAGGAAAAAAATGAGGATCTTGTAAAAAGTCTAGATATTTAACTTTTTATAGTAGGATATTTTTGGCTTTTATTACATATGTGGCTTCTGGATTTACAAAAATTTTCCCACTAGTTTATTGATTACTTCTATAGGACTATCATATTTCTTAGCATCTGTCTTCAGTGTGGCTCCAAATTTATGTAACATAAACACACCAGGTCTAGATGAGCTGATCAATCTGCGGAGGATCAAGTTCATGTCAAATTTCAAGAAATTTGTGGTTTTACGTGAATTCAAACAATCACCAGGGTCCTTTCTCTCGGTCTTGTGTAGTATGCAAGACTATATGGTCAGTGGGGTCCTCATCCCTCCTGTAGCGTGTAAGCTCTTATGATCAGTGGAGTTCTTTCTCTCTTATAGAGTGCAAGTTCTTATGGTTAGTGGAGTCCTTTCTCTCTTGTAGAGTGTAAGGTCTTATAGTCAGCGAAGTCCTCTCTCTTGTAGAGTTTAAGCTCTTATGGCTTATCCTTGGGAAATGTTTGCAAAATGGACAGAGGTTTTAATTCTTTTTTATAGTGAAGAAGCTCTGGCAAGACATAAAATTGACCATTCACCAACTCATCCTAAGATTCTTCGATTCCTTCCGTCTAATATTGTTTTTTCAGTTGCTCTGATAGTTCTAATGTATTACTAGTGTATAAAGTGCACAAAATTGCCCCCCCCGATCCAAAGGTTTTTGTGACCAATCAGCCATAGATAAGCCTGAGATGTCCAATAACAATAGTCATCTAGTCATCTGGAGTTGTATATAGCATTTTGGATTCTAGAGCAATGAAAAATTATATTCTAGTAGGATGAATTACGCTTCACCATCTGTCAGTATGCTAGAAAATTCGGTATTTAATCGATACCAGGAGAACATTTTCTGCCTAGCTGCGAAACTGGGCAGAAGATTAATAAGGTTCTAGGACGGCTCGTCATGGTTTTAGGTTGGATCGCATCTTTTTATTTTTGTTGCTATAGAGGGCATGTTTGGAGTAGAGTAGGAGGTTACGACTAGTTCTCATTTCAATGCCAAAACACCCCCCCCTTGGACGTTCTGTTCAGAATATCTAGAAAACCCTGCAAACTAGTGACAGAAAGTAAATTACTTATTGTCATAATTCTGCAGCCCAGATATGTACTGAGATTATGTGAAAAGCCCGGGCAACCCCTTTAAGTAATTGACTTTTACTGAGCAACTGTGAACCGCGGCATTCAATAACTTAGATCAATGCATGCAACCTAATAGACAACATGGAGCTTTCCTCTTCACCTTATTGTGGGGTCCTTGTTTGATTTCAGAGGTTGCACGTATGGTACGCCATTCTTACTGTTACGCGTTGAGTGCTGTATATTCGGCTATCTCCGTCTCCAGCGGTCCAATAGCAGATGAATGGCACAATAGGATGCATGTGAATATACCGCTTTGTACACTGTGTAGTGGCCATTTTTGAGTACTTCCACTTGGCTCTCGTTCACTTTAATAGGAACTGAACAACAATACTTGAAATTGGCCACCACATAGTGTGTGGACGAGTGCTGGTCAGCTTTTACATCCAGCCATCGATAGCTCTGCAAGAAGCTAGGCAGTAGGTGTGTCTGGTGTCAGACCCCCACCCAACTGAGATTGATCACCTATAGGTCATTGTCAAGGATAACAGCCAGGGGGTAGGGGGGTCGTGCAGATCCCACCGCTACCACCAGATTGTCAGGGGACACAGCTTCACTGTCTCCAATCATCAGGACAATAACTCAATTAACTGACGAGTGATGAATGAGGCCGCAAGCTGCTTCCACTACTAGGCCGTTTATTGGGAACTCACAGTGAATGTATGGTATATACACCTTTGATCCCAATGCATGGAATATATATATATATCCTGGTACAGTCACTGCCAACTCCACAATAACTTCCGCCTTCAGCAGTTGGGAGTCCTGGGTGTAAACGTTGGCGCCAAGGCTGTGGCGTGTATGGGGTCTGGCTTAGTCCTGGAGAAGATGGCCTCCTGGATCCTGTCGACGGCGGTGATTCCTTATGGTCCTGGCGATGGTCCTGGGTCCAGAAGATGAGGGGACGGAGAGGTTAAAGTCTCTTTCCTGGGCAGAGTTTATCACTGCGTGGCGACTGTATGTGGACTTATCAGGGAACAGGTCAAAACGGGTTAACCGGCTTTCCTGCAGGGACGGGCGCATGTTTACGTTCCTCCCAAGGGCCTTATGACTCACGGTCAACGGTATCAGTGGCGTCACTGGTGTCAGCGGTAACAGCGGTGTTGGCGGACACGAGACAAGTGTCCGTCGACAGTCTCTGGTCATGGCACTGCGGACCCTCAGGCTTGGGACTGCTCCGAAGCTGTGCTCCTAGGTCAGAGCACTCACACTGTTTACCTGCATGCTGCGTTTCCCACCAAGACTGCTTCGTTTCGCACGTGCCATGGCTTTTTAAGCTTAGCCGCGCCCCCTATCACTGAGTGCAAAAGCCCGTCCGGGGCCTTAAGCTTTCACCCGTGCAACAAAGGTGACAGCCCCGACAGTTCCGGATCCATCACGGAAAAGGTACGCCTGTCCTGATTCTTCTCCTTACATATACACCTCTGATCCCAATGCATGGAATATATTTATATAAAACCCAGTATGGTTACTGCCAACTCCACAATAACTAAAGGAACTGCTAGCTGCCACTGACTATCATTTATACAGGCTGATTGGACACCCGTTATAGGTAGTGTATGGCATCAGGGGTGCGGTTTACAGAGCAAGGAGAACAAAGCTATTACATTTTATATATTAAAGCCGGAAACGTTAGGCAGAGTTTATACAAAATATACAAAGATGATAAAAAAATGGGATCAAAACAATACGGTATACACCATTACAGTTGAACCCGAAGTTTGCATACATTATATAAAAAGACACATATGATGTTTTTCTCAATATCTGACATGAAATTAGAATAAAACTTTCCCATTTTAGGTCAATTAGGATTACCGTAATTATTAATATTTTCCAAATGCCAGAATAATGAGAGCGAGAGAGAGAGAGAATGTTTTAAGGCATTTGCATTACTTACTGCAATGTCAAAAGTTTACATACACTAAGATAACTATGCCTTTAAACAATTCTGGACTGCCCATATGATGATGTCATGTGTTTGGAAGCTTCTGATAGGTTTTTTGCCAACATCTGAGATCATTAGAGACCCACCTGTGGATGTATTTTAATGCACACCTGAAACACACTGCTTCTTTGTGTAACATCATGGGAAAGTCTCAAGAAATCAGCCAAGATATCAAGAAGAGAATTGTGAACTCGCACAAGTCTGGTTCATACAATTTAAAGATACCTGAAGGTGCCTCGTTCATCTGTACAAGCACTTATACACAAGTACAAGCAAGATGGGAATGTCCAGCCATCATACCGCTCAGGAAGAAGATTGGTTCTGTGTCCAAGAGATGAACATGATTTCTGTGTCCAAGAGATGAACATGCTTTGGTCTGACGTGCATATCAACCCAAGGACAAAAGCAAAAGACCTCGTGAAGATGATGGCAGAAGCTGGTAAGATTGAGTCAATATCCACAGTGAAACGAGTACTGTATCAACATGTGCTGAAAGGCCATTCTGCCAGGAAGAAGCCATTACTTCAAAAGACACATAAAAAAGCCAGATTATTGTTTGAAAATGCACACAGGAACAAATACCTTAATTTTTGGAGGCGTGTCCTGTGGTCGGATTAAACTAAATTTACTTACTGTTCATAATGACCATCTTTACATTTAGATGAAAATGGGAGAAGCTTAGAATCGTAAGAACACCATCCCAACTGTGAAACACGGCGGTGACAGCATCATGTTGTGGGGTTGTTTTGCTGCAGGAGCAACTGGTGCACTTCACAAAATAGATGGCACCTTGAGAAAAGAAGATTATGTGGTAATACTGAAGCAACATCTCAAGACATCAGCCAGGGAGTTAAAGCTTGGGCAGAAATGGATCTTCCAAATAGACAATGATCCAAAGCATACTGCCAAAATGGTAACAAAGTGGCTTAAGGATAACAAAGTCAATGTTTTGGAGTGACCATCAGAAAGCCCTGATCTAAATCCTATAGAAAATTTATGGGCAAAGCTGAAAAGGCCGGTGCAAGCAAGGCGACCTACAAACCTGGATCATTTGCATCAGTTTTGCCCAGAGGAACGGGTCCAAATTCCCATCAACTATTGTGAGAAGCTTGTGGAAGGATATCCCAAATGTTTCACCCAAGTCATTCAGTTTAAGGGCAATGGTACCAAATACTAATGAAATGTATGTAAACTTTTGAATTTGCATTAAGTAATAATCTTTCTCTCTCTCTCTCTCTCATTATTCTGGAATTTGGCAAATATTAATATTTATGGAAATCCTAATTGACCTAAAATGGGAAAGGTTTATTCTAATTTCATGTCAGATATTGAGAAAAACATGCAGATGCGTCGTTTTGCATAGTGTATGTAAACTTCTGGTTTCAACTGTACATGGAATAAAAGTGAAAACTAACAAAAAGTACTAAACCTGATTTCATGGAAATGGCTCAGAGCTTAGTGGAAGGAGGTACTGCTTAGGAAAACAGACAGAACCCACAACAAGCTGTACCTTCCAGGACTGACAGAAGACCAAAGCTCAATTTCTGCTTTTTATTAGCTGAAGGTTTTGCGCACACACCTGCCCTTGGTGAACTTTATGAGATTCCCAACTTACAGGATATCTTCACCCCTGGAGGTCCCAGGTGATAGATATTGTCATCATGTTTCTTATCACTATTTTACCTGTTTATAGAGATGAAATATGGCATGGATAGCATCATACATTGGCCCGATATCAAGTTGGCCGGAACAGAATGTCCTTACAGTGATGTGAGCGAATGTGTTATGTTCATCCCTCCACTACAATGCCGAAAGTATATCTCTTATAAATATCGTATTGATGCAAACGTTAATATTAATCACTGACCACTGGCACCAAAAGGTCTGGGAGCTGTGCTTTGGTCAGAGTAAGTTTATGCCTGTGGAAGTGTGCTTCCAGGCTTCTTTTTAAAGGAACTAAGTGTTGGTGTCTTTTTTTCCAGAGCAAATCTCCTATTGTCATTACCCGTTCACTGGAGAAGGGCCCTACTTCAATGGAAGTTGAAGGGTTAGTTCCTTCTCAATTCCCCAGTTATAATTAGTTTCTCACTTCCTCAGCTATAATTAATCCCATATGTTCAATGTGTAGTCCTTCTTCAATAGAGGTTGAAGTATTAGTTCTTTCTCACTTTCCCAGCTATAATTTATTCCATATGTTCAATGTGAGGGTGATAAGCCCCCTCTATGGAGATGTTTTATGGATTTTAAGTATTCTCTATGACAGTTATCAATATCATAGTAGTGGACAATTCCTTTAAGAGCTGATATCCTTACTAGGTAAGCATGTTGGCTTACAAGGCAATGCCCTAGGCTTACAAAAATTGCACTAGGACAGTTTAAATTATTGAGTCTCCGGCTGGCTGTAGGGCAGCATTAGCTAAATTGTGGCTCCTTAGTTGGTGGCAGCTTTAAAAACTAATGTGCCCTAAAGGCTGGAAAAAGCAATAGAATTACTGATACTTGACTTTAAAACAATGTAATTGACAAGTAACCCTAGGAAATGATGCACATAATCATATCTTTATTTGACTTTTTCCTTTTTTTGCCAGTGTGGCTCAACAGCATGTCCAAGTGGACTATAAGTTATCAAAGGTTGCAATTTTGAAGGCATGGCATGTAAAAAAGTCAAACCGATGAGATCCTAGGAAATGGATCTTGACAAGTTTTTCTCAATGTCCCTGAAACCTAAATACCCACTCCAAGGTTCTAACCATACAGTGCCCACTGGAAGCACAAGCATAACAGCAGTCTACATACTTCCAATAGATGTGGCGTTTACCTTCTGCGGTGGAGAGTAAGACATTCTGAAAAACCACACTGTTTCTTAGGGTTAGGCTATCCTTATTATTCCTTAAGGAGAATCCTACAGGGGAAGGATATAATAAAAAAAGAGTAAAGAATCTAGGGGTAATCACATTTTTGGGATTTTTTTTTAAAGACTTCGTATCTTTACACATCCTTCAGGACGCCAAGAAGAAACGTTGGAGCACAGCAGTAGGACATATACAAATGTATCAAGTTTAGCATTCCTTTAAAACAATTTGCTTATGTTGTACGTCGTCTGCCCCAAAGAAAACAGAGGGAAACGTATCTGAAACAGAAGACCGCTTGGTGATTACACAACGAGCCTCGCTGGTAAGATGCAAGAGGAGAAATGACATCTGCAGACAGAAGTATGCGTGTTATGGATTCTAGAAGTAAAAAGGCTACCAGGTCTGCCAATCCTCTCCGCCTCATTTACCTTTGCAACAAAAGACAAACATAAGCCCCCTTTTTTTTCCCTGTGAGCCTCAGCATCCCAGAGTCTTTTCACATCATCCATGCTAAGGAGTCAATATTTCTAAGCAGTGCTTTGATTTGTGGCCAAAACGGCAGGAATGAGCTGTGAAATACTCAACTTTTTTTTTTTGCTCCTCTTTCCATCCTACGTATTCCCATTAATCATGTGGAGCGCCATTGCCAACCACTGGAACCTGCTATGATGACGGGAGGAGTAAGTCAGGGTAGAGGCTCCCACAGGTGCTACAATTGTGATGACCTTAGTCTTGGCTTGGATGTAAAACTATGAGTCAACTTGGCCTAAGTCCACAAGAGTCTTCCTTCAAAAAGATATTTCTTATGTTTATAACCCTAAGAGAAATGGAGAATTATTTTCCACCCATATAAAAACTTATATATTCAGTAACTGGAAACATTAGTATTAGTATGAGAAGGCAAAAGGCAATAGAACAATGTATCTCAAATGTTAACGTTAAAGTTGAGCAAATTGCTTTGATGTGAATGAAATTTACCTAAAACTTTACAAAAATAATTCTGGATCTCCAGAATCCAAAATTTTGGTGTTTTGATTGAAGCAAAACTAAAAAAACAGCAGCCGGCCAGACACCATTTTACCAGATTGAAAAAGGCTGACAAGGGGCAAAAAATACATTTTAAAAATGAATACTCTCTCGAACCTCACCTGTCATTTTTGCTCTTTGGGCTATCTTCAGCATCCAGACTCTTTGACATATGCTGCACTCACTAGGTATGTCGTTATGATATAAAAATTTGGAAAATTCAGCAACAGCAAAAGTAATAAAACATCACATTTATTGGTTGATTAAAACATGAAATGGAAAATTTTTGAGTTGTGATTAAGAGCTCGAAACGCATCGACCCCGAAACGCGTCGACCCTTATACTATCATGGTTTTGAAAATTTTCCTTTTCATGTTTTAATCTACCAATAAGTGTGATGTTTTATTACTTTTGCTGTTGCTGGACTTTCCAATTTTTTCCACAGGTAACTCACTCAAGAAACTCAGCTTGAAGTCTCCATGCACCGCACCGTTATTCCAGGAATCTCTCAACCCGGGGAGCTGGTGTTTGCACCATTATGTCGTTATGATGTGTGTTATGGTTGAGTCACCGAGGAGGAAAAAACAAAACACAAGCTCAGCCCAGAAAATCAGAGAGGTTGGCAACTAGCGGATTGCAGACCCCTAATCCTATCACACAACTAGCAGTAGCCGTGGAGTGTTCCTATGGTGATCCTAGACACCTCATCACAGCGGAGATCTAAATAAGCCTAAAGAGAGAAAAGAGAAAAACTGACTGCCCCAGAGCAGACCCCAAAGCAATAGGCAGCCCCCAACATATAATGACGGTGAAACAAGATGAAAACACTAACACAGATAGAAAGATAGGTTGAGCAAACAATGAGGCCCAAGCTAACTAAAAAGGACAGGACAGAAAAGCTGCTGTCTGCAATCCGAGAAAACCCTGCTAAAAATATTGCCAACACAACTGATAAGCAAAAAGGACCCTGAAGTCACTAGACTTCAAACCCTATATCAGCACTCAGAATATTCTGAAAGCAGAGCAAAAGAGAACACTGATCAAGGAATAAGAATCCAGCACACCCCCGGCCGGGGATGGCTGAACTCAAAATAACAAGGTAAACAAAACCAAAACTAATAAGTTCAATAGCAGAGCAAAAACTTATCTTTGGGAAGCAGGAATCAGACTGGTCTCCAAGAATCCAGCAGAGAAATTACCAGCCACTCAGAAGGGCATCGGCTGCCTTATATCCAGTCTGAAGTTCCAGTTACCCACTCACAATCCACCTGATCAGGTGTTTGTTTTCTTTCATCCAAATCAGCCTCACTACCTTCCTTCACCAGAAGAGATCCTTGGACACAAAAGATGAATGAACAGATGAGCTCACAACAGATGTGCAACTTCATAATGTTGTGGCCAAGTCAGAGCAGGAGTTGCCATAAATGGTCGGTACCGGAACATGCTGAAGATGGCCCAATAAAGACTGCATTACTGAATGGTATAAATTGGTGTTTCAAAGTTCATTGTAAAATTCCAAAACACTTTGTTATAGGATGGTTCAGCTTTTTAAGCTAAGATTGGAAAAACCCTTTAAAAGGGATTGTCACTTGCCATAAGTAAGTTACTTTTTTTCCTGGTATAAATGCAGCTCTTCTCGTGAAACTGGTGTTCTTTTTCTTTTTTTTTTTTTGCACCTCTCCATTCCTGAGATATGACCTCCTTTTCCTTGTATGTAAATTTAGTCCTTTTTTAAGTCAACTGGGTGTGGTCTTCAAGAATACACCCCAGAGGAGACTTGAGGAGGACCACACCGATTTGGATAAAAAAACTAGATTTATATATGGGGAAAAAGAGGACATATTTCAGGAATCAAGAGGAGCAGAAACAAAAGAAAAACATTACCAGATTCAGGAGAAGAGCCGGAATTGCATCAAGTAATAAAAAAAAAGTAAAAAGAGAGATAAAATAAGCTTTATTTACAGCTGATATGTTCCACACTTTTTACTAAATTAGAAATAAGGATTTTATTTATAAAAAAAATAGAAGATGACAAAAATGGGAGGATTACTTATGGCACACAAAATATGGTTTCCACTCTTTTGCAAGACGGATTTCTAATTCTAAACCAGTTTCTCAGGCAAAAGCGTCATCATCAATAATTATCAATATCAAGTGAGTACACAGCGCAAAATTTCTTGCCAGAAATCTGGACTGGAATGGATGTGTCAACGGGTAAGAGATTATAGATAAACTGAACTAGGGTTCACCAGTACTGGAAGAGTGTGAGCTTTCATTATTTGTTTCCATATTCTGTGGCTATTCCTGGCCCGTAGGTGTTATGGAGCAGCCCCAAGTTATTTAGGCATGTTATCATAGTAAAACCTTTTTTTTTAATGCCAAGTCAACATTTCTTCGCTATGAAATCTTCAGTTGTGCTGGGCAAGAGGACAAAGAAAAGCGTGAAGGAAGGGATAATGGAAACATTCAAGTAACAAGAGAAGTATCTCTTAACAATAACTGATTGTGATAGATTTATAAAAGTTAGTAATACTTTTGCAAAGTTTTCCTTTTCAGTGTCTGTCAGGAGTTTAAAGGGAAATCGCCACTATCAACAAGTTATGTGGTGGAAGGAAGGAAGTAACTTGGCATGCCGCTCTCCACAAGTAGAAACTTTACCCCTTAGACCCCAGTCAGAGACCTTTCATACAGCTAAATCAGATGTCATGCTTTGCATCGAGGAGGGGCGTCACCCTGAAACAAGGGTCTGCAAATTAAAGAAAACCTGTCAGCAGGATTTTGCTACCAAAACTACAGGCATTGTCAGGTTGGCAGTTTTAAACTGATTAAAATAATACCTGGGGTGAAGAAATCCGTCTTGTGGTTCTTGTGTAATCAGTGTTAGAAGTTCTCAGCTAATGATATGCCCATGTTCTGGGGCGTGACTGTAGGCAGAGTCTTATCTTCCTGCTCTAGGCCAGAGAAACCTAGAAGAGACCTGCCCACAGCTTAAAACACATGTTTGCAACTTGAGATTCTGGTTTGGCTTTTATCCTAAGTCATGTGGCTAGGTTCGATAAATGGTCAATGTTGACTTTGATGATTTGTATCTATGCAAATTGCCTATTCAGAGAGGAAGACAACTTGAACTTTAGTGCTACCTTTTGGAATATCACTCCTAAAAGTCAACATCCACCCTTTAACAAGCCTTACCATATGACTTATGATAAAAGCATAATCAAAATCTCAATTTGCAGACACGTGCTTCAAAGTGTTGCCCCTCCTCAATGCAAAGCATAAGATCTGATGTGGCAGTATGAAAAGCCTCTGACTGAGATCTAAGAGGTAGTATTTCTCTTTGCGGAGAGTGACATGCTGACATGCCAGTGTAAAGAGACTTATAGGCCATTGAATAAGAAAGGAAATTGAAAATGCCTTTTCAGGGTAGGAAGAGAAGGGACTCTAGTGCACACTATCACAGGCCTCTCATACAGCCAAATCAGATCTCATGGTTTGCACTTAGGAGGGGCAACACCCTAAAACACATGTCTGCAAATTGAGATTCTGGTTAGAATTTTATCCTAAGTCATGTGGCAAGGATCGTTAAAGAGTCGATATTGACTTTTAGGATTCCTACTTTCAATAGGTGACACTAGATTTCAAGTCCTCTTCCTCTTTGAAGAGGCAATTTTCATATTTAATTTCCCAGAGGAGCATTGCAGGCTTATAAATCTCCTTACCTTGGCATGTCACTCTCCACAAGGAGAAACGTTGCCCCTTAGACTCCAGTAAGAGGCGTCTCATACAGCCAAATCAGATCTCATGCTTTTCGCTGAGGAAAGGCAACACCCTGAAACACGTGTCTGCAAATTGAGATGCTAGTTAGGCTTTTATCCTAAGTCATGCGGCAAGGGTTGATATTGACTTTTAGGATTGCTACTTCCAATAGGTGGCACTAGGATCAAGTTCTCTTCCTCTTTGAATAGAGAATTTGCATAGAGCCAGAAGAGCACAGCTGCAGTGGTCGTTCTCAGGGACGGCAGCTCCTGAAGTGAATCCGTAAACTTTGTATAGTGTTTTCTTCCATCTATGAGACTGATTGGTGGGAATGCCAGGTGTCGGACCATCACCAATCTGATATTGATGACCTAGCCTAAGAATAGCATATCAATATGAAAGTCCTGGATAATGCTTTTAATTATGGGAGCATTTGAGAGCTAAGACAAGTTCAATCAGATGTAAAGCAGTCCGAATTATAGTTCAAACCACAACTCTCAAAGTTCTTCTCCATTTATAAAGAAATATACTTGGTCTACTTGAATAAGGTTGTATGAGAAATGAAACAAAACCTACCCAGAATATTATGATTGGCCAGAATGCGCAAAATCAGTCGCTCATTGGATTATTAATAATCTAACCATTAACATGACAGACTAAAGTAGCAGAACAGGGAGAAAGTTATAGGGACTATCCACCTATAGTAAACGGACAGAGGCAACACAGAGGCCACTGAAGGTAACCATAGCAAAAGATTTATAGAAGAAGAATTACAAATATTATTTTTAGGCCAAAATACATATATTTTACTAAAAAAATAATTATTTTTGCCAAAGGTGGACAATCTCTTTAGAAAAAGCACATTGAATGACAATGGCCAAAGACATCATGACATTTTTGGCAGATAATAGTCTAAGGTTGGCCATTGGAAGTGATAATATTTTCAATCAATAGTCAACAGAGATCGTTAAACCTGTCAATTTTCGGCCAGCTGTACCTCAAAACATGACCAACTTTAGCGGCATTTCTAAGAAATAGAAAGATTTCCATTAAGATGGTTTTAAAGAAAATTCTCCAGCCAGAAGGGTTCCCATTCTTACGTGGTCTTCCACTTTTTGCGTTACACTAAATTCTTTATCATAAAAAAGTTAGTTTCCCCATTTTTTAAGACTGTATTCTCCATTTAAGCATATATAGAGAGGGATTGTCAATGAAGAAATTTTAAGTGGTGTAATGATTGTTATGCACTTGTTATGGATCCGGGCTTTGCTCTCCTCCGCCCAATCAACTGAATTTTGTTGTACTCCACATCAGATTTTGCAGATGGCCCTGTGTGATCCCATGTGATTATCTTCCTTGGCCTATATAAGCCCTACCAAGATTCACACCTATGTCTTGGTATTAAGACTTTCTAATTAGACTTTAAGGTTGCTCCGGCCTTCTGTCTGCTACCTGTTCCAGGTCTTCCAGAAGCTCTACTACTTGTTCCCAGTTTTCTAAGACTTCTGCAGCTTCCAGGACCTTTGCTATTTTTTCACGGTCTTCCAGGACCTCTGCTAACTATTCCCAGTCTTCCAGGACCTCTGGTAAGTGTCTGACTACAGCTTCAAGGACATCTCCTGTCTGCTTGTGACTTTCAGAACCTCTGCTACCTGTTCCCAGTTTTCCAAGACTTCTGCTAGTTGTTCACCTGCAGCTTCCAGGACCTTTGCTATCTGTTCCCAGTCTTCCAGGAGATCTGCTAACTGTTCTTAGTCTTTCAGGACCTGCTGTGTTTTTTTTTACTGTTTCAAGGACGTTTCCTGTCCACTTGAGACTTCCAGGACCTCTGCTACCTGTTCCTGGTCTTCCAGGACCTCTTATAGCTGTTCTTAGTCTTCCAGGTCCTGCTATGTTTTTGGCTACAGTTTCAAGGACGTCTCAAGTCTGCTTGTAGTTCCAGAACCTCTGCTACCTGTTCCCAGTCTTCCAGGACTTCTGATCTGCTATATATCCGCCTGCATCTTCCAGGACGTTTACTGTCCGCCTGCGGCTTCTAGTACCACTGCGACCTGTTTTCTATGTGCTTCAGTAGCTTGCTGCACCAATGGCCATGGCCCATGTGCCCACCAGGACCTTGGGCTTTGAAGATCCACCTCACCTAGTGAGCTTGAGATTGGCAAAAAAAAGAAAAATATTTGGAACAATCAACTTAACTCAACTTGTTTACCTCTTTCACCAATGCAAACGAGATCCATGGAACCATGTAAAGCAAACACTTCAACCTATACATTACATGTTCAAATTGTTCTCTTTGATGTGGCCCTAAAGTTTATAGTGCTCACATGGATATTTCGTAGGCAAAAAATATTTAACTCAAACTTGAAATTTTTAAACACCTAAATTCTATCATTTTTTCCTTCCTCCCTCCATGGTGACCTCTTCTATGAAGTTGTTTCAAGAGCGAAAAACCCATCTCACAAACTTTATTTCTTCCGCAGAGTTTTGTCTCTCTTAAAAAAAGCCACAAGAATGCTCATTAGCCTAATAATTTCCTGTCTCTGTACCTTCAGCTGGTTTCTTAGACAGAGTGGAACCTATAAAACAAGCTGAAGAAGAACGCCCATTGCAAGCCTTGAAAAACACACAAAAGTACGGGTGGTTCTGGCCATTGTCTACTTCTTCCCAGTTCTGTTCGGCAAATCCTCAAACATATGTCTTCGATAGTTGGCAAGAAACACTCTACATCATCTGACGTGACTTTGATTTAGTATCTCTGAGCCACAGGCTTCCTATAAATATGAAAGGTAAGGTAAGAGCCAAAGTCTACAATTTACTCTCGAGACATCTTTGGTGTTCTGTTTGCCTTGCTCTTGGCGTGGGCCCGTTCTGTTATGGATCATACCATTTTATGAGCTCAAAAATGTTGGCTTTATTAATGTTTCTCTGGAGATACATTTTACAAGTAATTTTTTGGCATCCATTGATGATTAACTGTACTCATTAAATTTATTCCTAAAGTAAATTATACTTAAAAATGGAGGATGTACTGTAAGGCGTCTTAAGTGAGTGACGGACATATGGTATTTTCATACATCTCATTCATAGACAATCTGCAAATCAATGTTTCTAAAAATAATATTGTTTTACCCCTGTAAAAATCATTAAATATGCCAGCCACTTCTAACTTGCTGTCCATTGCCTGTTGTCAAGCATAATCCATCTCTTGCAGCAGATAAGTAGAGACAGATTATCGGTAGTGGGGCCGGGTCATTGTTTTCTGCTCCTGCTCCTCTGTTCATCAAACGGCATACAGACATAACAGAGAGGTGAGCTTTCGTTTGAGGGCAAACAAGCCAGTGGACAATGGTAGGAGCAAAGCATGTTAAGAAGTCATAAAAAGTAAGTCCCAACACCTATAGGACTAGCAGAATGCTGAAAAAGAGGAACTGCCCACTGAACAGGGTGGATGAAACACTACAGATCACAAGAATACAAACTGGTTACAAACATACAGTCATGGCCAAAAGTATTGACACCCCTGCAATTCTGTCAGATAATATTCAGTTTCTTCCTGAAAATGATTGCAAACACAAATTCTTTGGTATTATTATCTTCATTTAATTTGTCTTAAATGAAAAAACACAAAAGAGAATGAAGCAAAAAGCAAAACATTGATCATTTCACGCAAAACTCCAAAAATGGGCCGGACAAAAGTATTGGCACCCTCAGCCTAATACTTGGTTGCACAACCTTTAGCCAAAATAACTGCGACCAACTGCTTCCGGTAACCATCAATGAGTTTCTTACAATGCTCTGCTGGAATTTTAGACCATTCTTCTTTGGCAAACTGCTCCAGGTCCCTGATATTTGAAGGGTGCCTTCTCCAAACTGCCATTTTTAGATCTCTCCACAGGTGTTCTATGGGATTCAGGTCTGGACTCATTGCTGGCCACCTTAGAAGTCTCCAGTGCTTTCTCTCAAACCATTTTCTAGTGCTTTTTGAAGTGTGTTTTGGGTTATTGTCCTGCTGGAAGACCCATGACCTCTGAGGTAGACCCAGCTTTCTCACACTGGGCCCTAAATTATGCTGCAAAATTTGTTGGTAGTCTTCTGACTTCATAATGCCATGCACACGGTCAAGCAGTCCAGTGCCAGAGGCAGCAAAGCAACCCCAAAACATCAGGGAACCTCCGCCATGTTTGACTGTAGGGACCGTGTACTTTTCTTTGAATGCCTCTTTTTTCTCCTGTAAACTCTATGTTGATGCTTTTGCCCTAAAAGCTCTACTTTTGTCTCATCTGACCAGAGAACATTCTTCCAAAATGTTTTAGGCTTTTTCAGGTAAGTTATGGCAAACTCCAGCCTGGCTTTTCTATGTCTCGGGGTAAGAAGTGGAGTCTTCCTGGGTCTCCTACCATACAGTCCCTTTTCATTCAGATGCCGACGGATAGTAGGGGTTGACACCGTTGTACCCTCGGACTGCAGGGCAGCTTGAACTTGTTTGGATGTTAGTGGAGGTTCTTTATCCAACATCCGCACAATCTTGCATTGAAATCTCTTGTCAATTTTTCTTTTCTGGCCACATCTAGAGAGGTTAGCCACAGTGCCATGGGCTTTAAACTTCTTGATGACACTGCGCACGGTAGACACAGGAACATTCAGGTGTTTGGAAATGGACTTGTAGCCTTGATATTGCTCATGCTTCCTCACAATTTGGTTTCTCAAGTCCTCAGACAGTTCTTTGGTCTTCTTTCTTTTCTCCATACTCAATGTGGTACACACAAGGACACAGGACAGAGGTTGAGTCAACTTTAATCCATGTCAACTGGCTGCAAGTGTGATTTAGTTATTGCCAACACCTGTTAGGTGCCACAGGTAAGTTACAGGTGCTGTTAATTACACAAATTAGAGAAGCATCACATGATTTTTCGAACAGTGCCTATACTTTTGTCCACCCTCTTTGTTATGTTTGGTGTGGAATTATATCCAATTTGGCTTTAGGACAATTCTTTTTGTGTTTTTTCATTTAAGACAAATTAAATGAAGATAATAATACCAAAGAATTTGTGTTTGCAATCATTTTCAGGAAGAAACTGAGTATTATCTGACAGAATTGCAGGGGTGTCAATACTTTTGGCCATGACTGTAGGTAGTAGTGTTGCCTGGGCAGCACGGTGGCTCAGTGGTTAGCACTGCAGCCTTGCAGCGCTGGGGTCCTGGGTTCAACTCTCACCAAGGACAACATCTGAAAGGAGTTTGTATGTTCTCACCGTGTTTGCGTCAGTTTCCTCTGGGTTCTCTGGTTTCCCCTACATTCCAAAGATAGGGATTCTAGATTGTAAGCCCCATCGGGGACAGTGCCAATAATGTCTGTAAAGCGCTTTGGAGTTAACGTCGATATATAAGTGAGTAAAATAAATAAAACTTGACTTTTTATTTTTAATATTTTCTTGACGGTTTTTCAAAAAAATTACAGACAGACATAATTTTTACTGACATATTGGAAAACCATAATAAATCATTAATATTATAAGTGATACATGTCTACGGCCCATAATTCTGATATGAAGACATCAGCTGCATTCACTGTAAACTGTAAAATGATCATTTCAGTCAAAATAATCTGTAAAACCTTCTTCAGCTTCAAAAAAAAATCACGGACGCCTTTTATTATTTTTTTACGGACAGGGTAAAAAAGTGCCATATTTTTACACAATGTCCTGGAATTTCTGGATGGTTGATGACAACCCTAATTTCTAGGATTTAACAATGGAAGAAGCAAAGAATAAGAAGTCATAAAAGTAAGTTCCACACCTGTTGGACTGGCAGAATGCTCATGAGGAGGAATTGCCCACTAAAGAGGGTGGATGGCAAGATACAGATCACAAGAATCGTTGTTGTTTCTAAATATTTTAGACTGGTTCATAAGCAATATACGATTTTACTTTGCTGTGGGAAGACCATGCTTGTTCTATCGGCCACTTCTGAAGTCTATCAGCCATGGCTGGTCTCCTTGGTGAAAAGCGCAGTGCTTGCAAGCTGTTTCCTATAGAGCTTGTAAGAGCTGCTCTGAAGCTGGCTAAATTGCCGGATTGCTAGCATCAGTCCTCCTTCACTCATCCAATGGTTCAGAGACAAACGTGTGAGAATATTAGTCTTGCTGTTCTATCACGCAGTCATTTTCGAAAACATATACAGTATATTATAATTAATTTTTTCCCTGCCAAATTATTAGCTTAACTACAAAATGTCCCTTATTTTCTCAAAGGGCTAGCTCAGTACCTCACTTTTTGGAACTGTACTTAATACTTTGCCAAAGCATCAGAAAGCACAGAATTTAGGCACGCATCACAAAGATCCTGCTAGTTCAAACAGGAGCGCACAACTCGCCAGCAAACATGAAGCCAGGAGATGATGGAGCAGTGTACTTGATGTTGAGTAAACCTCTTCGATATACAAAAAGTAAATAGTCTTTCTAAAACTAAAAAAAAATTCAAAAAGTTTCCCCCTTTGTGAAGTAAGATAACGCTTGGCTGATAGACCAGTTTACTACACAAGAAGAACAAGTGTATCCCATAAAAAACTGTCAATCAAGCAGGCACGCACTCATGTCCGGGAGGCAAGGGAGCGGTGTACTCCTGAAGAATGATGTGGAGTAAACCTTTTTGATATACAAAAAGTAAATAGTCTTTTGAAAACTAAAAAAAAAAAATTCAAAAAGATTCCCCCTCTGTGAACTAAGGTAACGCTTGGCTGATAGACCAGTTTAATAAACAAAAAGAACAAGTGTAGCTCATAAAAAACTGTCAATCAAGCAGGAGCACACTGATCTCAGGGAGATAAGGGAGCTGTGTACTCCTGAAGAATGATATATGAAAAAAAATTGTGTTTCCAAATCTAATGAAAGGTATTCAAAAAGTTTCCAGTTGGTGAGGTAAGATAACGATTGGTTGATAGACGAGTTTACTAAAAAAACTCTAAAAAAAAAAACTGTCAAGCAGGAAAGCACAGCTCACTGGGAGACAAGGGAGCAATGTACTCCTGAAGAATGACGTAGAGTAAACGTCTTTGATATTCAAAAAAAATAGTCTTTCTAAGGCCGGGGTCACACTTCCGAGAAACTCGCACGAGTCTCGTGTCTCAATACCCGGCACTGCCGCCGGCACTCTGGACCGGACTGTGCAGGTTCATGTATTTCTATGCAGCTGAGCGATCCTGTCTAAGTGCTGGTGGCAGTGCCGGGTATTGAGGTGCGAGACTCGTGCGGGTTTCTTGCAAGTGTGACCCCAGCCTAAATCTGAAAGTAGTGAAAACCTATAAACCAAACCAAAACCCCCAAATAGGTGTAAAAAGAAAAGGGGGTAAACGGATATAGGACAGAGTATAACTTGGAAAACTAGCTAAGAATCAAAAAAGGATATGCACAACTCAATATAATAGCAAAATATTACAAAATGTATTCAAATAAACACAAAGGGTTAAAAATAACAAGGATGGCAGTGGTGAACCGATAGGCATGTTAGCGGACCACCATCAGGTAAAAGACACAATGGGGCAAGTATGTATTGTAATAAGGTGCCCGGACAAAATGTAAAATACAGGTGACAACAGTATATAAATATAATAAGGACACAATGTCCATATACAAATGTACTACAGCTGTAGTCCCACGCAGATAAGTAAGATGTCCAAGCACAACATAACAAAGAGTAATAGCCCAAGATAATACCTGATGGAACCGCACCTCTGCCCACCCCAATGCGCGTTTCGGCGCAGTGCCTTCTTCCGGGGGTCTGGCATCACTCATCAGGGAAAGGCATTTATATATGAAGTGGCCAATCAGAGTGTAGATAGAAAAGCTCATGGCTCACAAGCGGCGCATGAGTCACCAGTCAAAACCGGAAGTCATCAGACAGTGAGCGAGCTGGGAGCGCGGCCCAGGCCATAGCCGATTAGAAATCTAAAAGTAGGCTGTCAAAAAGTCACCCCTCTGTGAAGTATGATAATGATTGGCTGATAGATCAGTTTACTAAATGAGAAGAAAGGGTGTAGCTCATAAATTGGCCACCTAATGGTCCATGGCATGTCCCATGTGCACTCGTAGGTTGCACTGTCAAACAGTGAAAGTGCAATTCAAAGTGCTGATGTTAATGAGAAACTCCATCACGGCTGTCCTCCCCGGCCTGAGATAAATGTGGTCGTTGTATTACACTTCAACTATTATCTGATGAGGAATTCTTTGCAGTTTGCAAACCGTCACAAATATATACTTCATCTTCTGATTCTTAGATTGATTTCAGACCTGTGATTGCAGGTCATCTGTCAACGAGTCAAACTTCAGAGATCCGTCCTGGCTCCCGTCCAACCAAAGGTCTTCAGATCTATTTAGGCAAAAAAAAAAGTCTATAATTATGTTACGCAATCATCAAGCCTGTGAGCTGTTTAACCCTCAACTACGGATATTTTCTTCTTCTCCTCTTCATCAGCCCACCGAGGCCGAATACAGAACATTCCTAGAGAATAAAACGAGCAGAAACTTTTAATTTCCAGCTGTTCCAATTAAACTAATGTCAAAAACAAACAGTAAATTGGTGTCCATAGAGGAGAACATCAATCAGTCCTCAGCCTTGCACGACTGTTCTCAATTAAAATGAAATAACGCTAATAACCAAAATCTTCTCGAGAAGACACATTGATTGCGGTTTGTCGTGTTTGTACTTCAGACAGACACATGAGAAATATTCGCATTTCATATTTGCGTTCAATGTTAATTGGAACAAATTAAACTTAAAACACAAATCCTAATTGGTGATATCTGATGGGCATGTTGTGTTGGAATGAACAAATATGAGACTTCTTATGGCGTCCAACCCTGGAAATATCAGCTTTAATTAGAGACAATTACAAATCACAGTAGATTGAATAATGAACGATAGCTCAGAAAGGGAAAAAAGAAACAAGGGAGTTTTCATACTGGGACATCATCTGGTTGAGGACATGTGGAGGATTTCCACAGTAACCAGTAATAAAAAGCAAAGCAAATTGAAAAACTGGACATATCGGCCCAGATTTATACTATTTCATTGGTCTAAGGTCTCGTGTAGATGACCGTAGTTTCCGTCCAGGTGCTATCCGACAAAACATCAGATCGAATTCGGACCAATGTTACTAAATAAGGCCAATTTTTCCTGGGACCGAGTGGTCCAAGGAAAAAAAATCTTCGCAGGGACGATTTGCCTCCGATAGACATTGGTATGACTTTCACAGACAGGCTGAATGGAGGAAATGTAGAAACAAATTTTTTTTCTCTCCAACTCTGAAAAAATAAGGTCACACTCTGATCAAAGTGTGACCTACATAATCGGACTGATTTTCTCAGATGTGAAGAAAATGGTCGTGTGACCTTATCCTACATAAAAGGGAATGATCAAGCAATTGGTGCCAAATTTTTGAAAGTAGTTGCTTACCCTTTTTGGGTGACTACAAAGTGCCCTTTTCATGGGACTCCAAATGAACAGCTGTAATTCGTAGGAAAATTTGTCAAGTTGCTCAAAGACATAAAAGCAAATGGCAGAACTGGCCAACTAACTTATGCTTAGAGAGAAATGATATTGGGGCAATGAGGCTATGTGCACAAGTCCAGAATTCCCATGGGAATTCTGCAATTCCATGCTGCGGGAAATCCGCATTTGTAATTCCCGTGAAAAAAATAGCGTTTTGCAAGCGTAATTAGCTTGCAGAATGCTAGCGTTTTCCAAGTGATCTGTAGCATCGCTTGGAGAACTGATTGACAGGTTGGTCACACATGTCAAACATAGTGTTTGATAAGTGTGACCAACTTTTTACTATGATGCAGCATGAGTAGTAAAAAGATATAATGTTAAAAATAATAAAAAAGCAAAAAATCGTGATATTCTCACCTTCCGGCGTCCCACGCAGCGTTCCCGATCCTCGCGATGCTCCCGGAAAGTCCCATTCCCAGGGATGCCTTGCGACAATGACCTTTGATGACGTAGCGGTCTCGTGAGACCGCTACGTCATCAAAGGTCATTGTCGCAAGGCATCGCTGGGAACGGGACTTGCCGGGAGCATCGCTGAGGCCTGGGGACTCGGCAAGGGACGCTGGAAGGTGAGAATAACACGATTTTCTATTTTAATTCTTTTTTTTTAACAGGGATATGGTACCCAGGGCCTGGAGGAGAATCTCCTCTCCTCCAGACCCTAGGTACCATCCGCACATTTTCCACTTACTTTGCGCATGGTGGGCATAGCCACATGCAGAAAGTAAGCAGAACAATGCATTCCTATGTGTGCGGAAATCCCGCGATTCCGCACAAAGATTGAGAATGCTGCGTATTTTTCCGCGATGCGATTTTGCCATGGAAAAATATGCAGCATTAGCACAGCATGTGTTCACGCCACAAAAAACGAGGCAAAAACGCATAAAATACGCGGGAATTCTGGACGTGTGCACATAGCCTAAGGATGGGGCATGTCGAATTGAATTGAATCAACATGTCCAAACGTTTATTGCTCGGAGAAATCTGCCAACGCTAGAGGTGTCTGGTGGAAGATTGTTTCCTTCTCCCTGATGAAAATGTATGAATGTATGAATGCTTGAACATACAGAGATTGCATTTGTATAGGTGAATCAGGAGAGATAACGATACTGAGGAAAAGCCTAAGGACAAAGGCTGGTTTAGCTTAAAAATGTATTCCAGTAACAATAAGTTATCACCTATCCTCTGAGTAGGAAAATCTTCACTGATCAAAACAATGGACACTTTTGTCCCATTTGGTTGGAACGCCAGTACTTATGCTTGACGGCATCTCCAATTCTCCATGGCTGCTCCAAACTGGGGATAAAAGTGCCCCATTTTGGCAATCATTGAGTGGATAGGTGTTAACTATTGCTATCTTTTAGATGGAATGTCACCCTAAAAGGACACTGTAAAATGGCGTCAACACCCAGACCCACCATGATTCTTCTCTACTGAACTTCACCATTTTTAGGTCATGGGTCAGCAATACTTCAGCTACTACTTAAAAGCCTGGGTACGCTGGGAGCTGTAGTTTAACAACAGCTGGAGTATCACAGGTTGCAAACTGCTGCCATTGGGGTTTAGAGTGATCTAAATTAAAGGGTTTACTTAAGGAAGACAACCCTCTTCCATTTGGACGTCATGGACCTAAAGAGTGAATGCCCCGAAGGTCAATGTATGGTTGGTTGAAGATCCCTGTATTAGCTGTTTTTTGAGGATTTGTTAGGTAATTTGCCCAAGATACTACTTCTAGACCCCTATACAAAAATCATCATACCTCCTTTACCTAAGGTGTGCCTTTAAGTTTTCTATCTTGAGACAGCAGGACCTTTGGGCCACCTCAACCACCAGGGATTGACTGAACTGCTACCTTTGCACCCCCTATCGTTACACCACAATCATGCAATCACCTGATTGCCAAGTGATCTTCAAGCTAAGAAGTAGAAGTGGGGGCTCTGGGTGTAGTAATATGAACCCTAAAATATAGCCGTATTATGGTCACGTGGATCCAGGCTTAGCGTATGTTCTTGCTCTCATATTTTCCTTGACACATGATCCTATAATCCTTTGATCTGTAATAAATCTTCTTGTTATTTCTTTATCTTGGTGTTTTTTTAATTATTTCTTGTTTGTTTGTTATTTTGTGAAAAGCAACGTACGTGTCCTTGTGCCAAGAAACGGATCATTCCTCTGACCCCACGTCACCTTTTAGGGGATGACCACGATCACATTCTACATAGCTGAAAGCTAAAAAAAAAAAAAAAAAACTTAGCGGCTCTTTTAAAAGACAGCGGGAGGGAAGTGAGTTCATGAAATGTTTCCTTGCAACGTGAATAAGAAACATGTGTTTCCTTTTCAAGTTTACTTAATGCAACTAAATCAATGTTCCTTTCAGTCGGTAATAATATAATTGTGAGCGAGTAAACAAAATCTGTCTCCACCCGCAGCGATATCAGTGCAGGTATGCAGCACACATTTACGAGGAGGTGGACTCCGCAATGAATGGGGCCCTAAGATAGTAAAACAGAAGACGCTGGCTGAGACTCTATTCACACCATGCTTGGCCGTGCAGGATGCAGTAAGTTTGGATAGAAAAAGTATGCAGATTGGGAATATAAAAGTATACATATCGGGTCCCAGAGCGAAAAAAAGTTAGCATTTTAGAAAGTTTTAAAAAAACATGCATGGTATAAAAGTAAAAAAAAAATATAGCAATTGCGCAAAACAAAAAAAGTGCCAAATTTGTGACTTTTCTTTCACCAAAAAAATGATGTAAGTCGCTTCTCCTATTAGATCTGCATAGGGGTAGTGAGCATAAAATGGAAGGATATTTTTTAGCTAAAACTATTTCCAAAGTTGCATGACTTTTTTGATACTTTAGAATAAAAAAATGGTAGTAAAAGAGTACAAGTTCAGCAAAAATATGTGCACTGTCCTATCCTGACGTCCAGTCCAGTCCCTAGTTATTAGCAGCACTGTCTGCAGATAACATCCTCATCCCGACATCCTGAATGCGTCTTGCTCTTCCTAATCCCCTGGATGTCATCATGTCACGTGGGGTCTACTGACTAGTCCTTTGTAGGGCATAAAAGGTGCCCAAAATGCCAGTCCAAGGATATTGACCAAAGAAGGACTGGATTGATGCCGGTCCAGTACAGTGCAAATCTTTTTAGCGCAATTCTAGTATATATGCTTTTGCGGCCATGTTTTTTTAAAGGGAATATGTAAGCAGATTTTTCTATGTAATCTGAGGGCAGCATGAGGTAGGGGCTGAGACACTGATTTCATCGATGTGTCACTTATTAGGCTGCATACTGTTGTTTCAATACAAACAGTATTCTATGAGCAGGAGGTTATCTCTGCCGGACGAGCTGCTTCCTGACTTTCTGGTCCAACCCCGCCCCCATGACTGATTAGCAGCTCACTGTCAAGAGACAATGTACATAGACAGCTGTGGTGTGGCCGGGGCAGCTTTCTGAGTTCTACTACATCTACAGCAGAGAAAACTCTTGATTCTATCCCAACTATTGCACCCAGTAAACTAAGTGACTAAGACATTACAAGAATCAGGATCTCTTTCCCCACATTATGCTGCTCTTAGATAAGCTAGCCAAAACCTGGTGGAGACCAAACCTCTTAATACCGTTTATTTTTTTTTTCATTTTAATTTTTTTCCTCTCCTTCCCAGATCCATAACTTTTTTTATTTTTCTGTCAATATTGCCGTATGAAAGTTGGCAGAGGCAGGAGATGCTGCAGGCACCAGGCTGGTAGAATGGCGTGTTCAGTGGCGGCAGGAGTGGGGCGATGCTGCGGGTCCAAGGCAGGTAGGATGCGATGTTCGGAGGTGCAGGGCCTCTGTCGACATTTTGTGAAAGCCCGAAACCTTGCACCTTCCATACTTTTTAATACCTGGACTTCAGGAAAATGGCTGCCAAGATCTCAATCTGCACATGCACTGCCATTTTCCCAGAATCCACCGCATTGAAGAGTATGTTAAGTGCGGGGCTCCATGCTTTCACAAAATGTCAGTGGAGCCCTCACACAGCCGAACACCATGCCTTACCAGCCTGGAGGCCCGCAGTATCGTCCCACTCCTGCCTCTTCTGCCACCCGAAGCTTTTTGCAACAAAGACCCTGGGACCCTGCTCCATCACAACCGGTAAGCTGCACCTGAAGTACAATTCAGATTATAATCCGAAAAATAATTTAATTATTTTTTGCATCTCCATTGCCTAAATATTAGCAATTCAATTTTTTTGCAGCTAATGAGTTAACTTTTTAAAGTCCAAGTGGGTGTTATCAAACAGTTTTGACTGGGAGGCGTGTACTTCTTCTCCCTGTATGATGGTGATTAGTGTTGAGCATTCCGAAACTGCAATATCGGGTATCGGCCGATATTCGCTGTATCGGAGTTCCGATACTGAGTTCCGATACTTTTAGAATATCGAATACCGGAATCGGAAGTTCCCATAATGCAATGAGCCAGTTTGATTTTATTCAGCTAATGAGGAATCCTAAGAAGTGTTGGCACATCCTGTTATGCATGTTAGGCATGTTAACTAATGGCATGGCTGTGATTGGCTGCTGAAATGATGTCATGATGCACTATAAAAGCCGCCGCCACTTTTGGTTCACTCTGCTGTGAATTTACTTAGGGACAGGACGCTGCTGTTCTGACTCTGAGGGACAGTGTATGAACATAAGGATGAGTGACCTCATGGAGATCAACATCCAACACTGCGGAGACACCATCACATGTTTCTCAATGCAGTGATCTAGAGCAATGCCCCCATCCCTTATGGGAAATATGCAAAAGCATGTAAATCAACAGCCGCGGAGACACCATCACATGTTTCTCAACGCAAGCAATGACTAGCCAGGTCTTTCCCCGGGAAGGAACAACCACGGGAAGGGCAGTCTCCAATGAAGGAAACCACCTATGCCAAAACATGGTATCCATCCACAGACAGCTGTTTCGGGGTATTGCCCCTCATCAGTGTGGAGTAGGAAACTGGCTAGTAGGAGCAATGCCTAGTGAAAGGCTATGAACATAAGGATGAGTGACCTCATGGAGATCAACATCCAACACTGCGGAGACACCATCACATGTTTCTCAACGCAGTGATCTAGAGCAATGCCCCCATCCCTTATGGGAAATATATCACGTTTCTCAACGCAAGCAATGACTAGCCAGGTCTTTCCCCGGGAAGGAACAACCACGGGAAGGGCAGTCTCCAATGAAGGAAACCACCTATGCCAAAACATGGTATCCATCCACAGGGACAGTGTGACCTAGCGATTTGCTTTATTGTGCTTTACCCAGGCTACTTTAGCAACCGCTGTGTGAGAAGCTTTCTTTTGCCTTGCAGCGCTGTTCACGGCTATCTGCGAGGTCTCTGTGTGTGAGTGCAGCTCACGCTGTAGTGTGTTCTGCAGCCACCTCCGGTTGTAGTCCGCTCAGCGTGCGTCACTGCCTCATACATTGTCCTTTTTTGCATTAGTGCTGCTCATTTTTCCAGATTTCTCCTATTAGTGTGGTTCCATCCGTATCCAGCTAGATTGGTTGCAAGCACTATATAGGAGTAGATAGAGGAGCCTTTCTGCAGCCTTTCAGTGCTAGTGCACAGTTCTCTGCACTGTTCACGGGTGTCTGTGAGGTCTCTGTGTTGAGCGCAGCTCACGCTGTAGTGTGTTCTGCAGCCACCTCCGGTTGTAGTCCACTCAGCGTGCGTCACTGCCTCATACATTGTCCTTTTTTGCATTAGTGCTGCTTATTTTTCCTGAATTTCTCCTATAAGTGTGCTTCCATCCGTATCCAGCTAGATTGGTTGCAAGCACTATATAGGAGTAGATAGAGGAGCCTTTCTGCTGGCTTGTGCCCTGCAGCCCCAGCCAGATTAGTATTAGCCTATTTTTTGGAGCCTCATCTATTGCATTGTAGGTTACCTTCCTGCATTGTAATAGCTACAAAAAGTTTGTGATACTATCGGTTTTACATCTTTGGGCACATCCAGTGTCTTTTTGTGAGGAAAAAAAAAAAGTTAATAAAGTTCACCAAACACTCCAGTTTACAGTTGTGTAGGGCACATTAGCTCATATTAAAGTCTAGTCCACACTTTATAAAATTAGTGTTTTTCTTATACCTGTTAGCAGCTGTTCAGGAATAAGCACACTAACCCCTTAGTACTTTTCTGCCAATCTTTATCAGTCTACCAAGATGAAGAAGGCAGGGAGCAAGGCGCGTGGTCGTGGGCATGGAGTTTCTGCAGGGAGAGGACGTGGGGATTCTGTGCCTGCTGCGGGCACCAGTGACTCAGCATCCTCCAGTTTTACCAGGGAACAGTCCTTTATGCGCAGCTTTGTAGGAGCTCGCCGTACCCCACTGCTGCGGGACGAACAAATTGAAGCCATTGTCGGATAGATGGCAGCTAACGCATCGACGTCAATTAGTTCCAGATCCTCTCAGGTCCAGAGCACTGAAGAGCACCCATCTGTCTCTTCACCACCTGCCAAATTGCCCAGGCAGTCCGAGAGCCCTGGACAGGAGCCATCTCTACTTCTGTTCTCTGAATCTGTTGGCTTGGAAAGAGGGAGCCAGCCAAGCAGCATTCAAGAATTTGAAAAAGAGGTAGTATGCAGTGATGCACAACAGCCTTGTCTGTCTGAATCTGAAGAGGTGGGTGGGCCAGTGCCTATGGTCAGCACACCTCAGTACGCATCTGATGGTGAGACTCAGGTGCCACTTTCTGGTGCGTGCTGTGCTGTCAAGACAACCCAGGAGAAGCAGTCGTTTGAAGAGGGTAGTGTAGATGATGAGGTCCTTGACCCATCATGGCGTGAGGTACAGGAAGGTGGTGGGAGCAGCTCTGAGGAAGAGATTCCCCAAACGGCCAAAAAAGGAGGGAGAGGGAGGGGGCAGACTCGGTTGCCTGTAGCCTCCACTTCGGCACCCATTAGGAGCATGCCTCTTCCAAAACCCAAAACGGGTGCTCCCAAGACTTGCAGTGCCTGGTCCTTTTTTGACACAGTTGCAGATGACATTTGCTTTGTCATATGCAAGCTGTGTAATCAGAAAGTGAAAAGAGGGAAAAGTGTCAGCAACCTCAATACCACAAATATGTGGAAACATGTGCGGACCAAGCACGTGGTGGAGTTACAAAGACACACTGAAGACCTAGGCCAACCTACAACACCACCTACCACCTCTTCAGCTTGGTTCGGCTTCCTCACAGGATCGCCAAGGAAGAACCTCTGGCACTGTTGTCCGGAGACCCTGTGACATTCCACCCATAGCACCACGTTCCAAGTCATCCTCACACTCCCAGGCCAGTCTATAGCCATCGGTAGCACAGGCATGGGAGAAAAGGCGCCCATACTTGGCAAACCACCCCCGAGCACAGGCTCTGAATGCTGGCATTGCAAAACTACTGTCCCTTGAAATGCTCTCATTCAGGCTGGTGGAGACTGACACCTTCCATAACTTCATGGCATTGGCAGTCCCAAAATACAACGTGCCCAGCCGCTTTTATTTCAGCAGGCAAGCCGTCCCTGCCCTGCAAAAGCATGTGGAGGGAAAAATTAAACATGCACTACTAAACGCCGTCAGTAGCAAGGTCCACCTGACCACCTATGCGTGGACCAGTAACCATGGACAGGGACGATATCTTTCCCTCACTGCCCATTGGGTCAATGCTGTGGAGCTGGGTACAGATCTTGAGAGTGGCGCTGTACGTGTTCTGCCAACTCCAAGGATTGCAGGAATCCAGTCTGTACACATTGACTCCTCCTCATACTCCAGTTCCTCTGAATCAGCGCTGCAGGAGCCGTCACAGTCTACCTCCACATGGACCCATGAACGCTTACCTGTTACGACCGATATGAGCACAGCCGTGGCCAAACGTCAACAGGCCGTATTGAAATTAATTTCTTTGGGGAATCGAAGCCACAGAGCAGGAGCTCTGGAATGCCATCAAGCTGGAGAGCGACGTGTGGTTTGTGCCAGCGAATCTCCAGCCAGGCATGGTAGTGTGTGACAATGGCCGAAATCTGGTGGCTGCTCTGGGCCTAGGCAACCTCACTCACATCCCATGTCTGGCACATGTGCTCAACTTGGTCGTGGAGAGTTTTTTGAGGGACTATCTGGATCTTGATGCACTGCTGCACAAGGTCCGCATAGAGTGCGCTCACTTGTGGCGTTCCAGCATGACAAGATCGCACATTGCAGCTCTGCAGCACCGATTCCGCCTTCCAGAACATCGCATCATATGTGACCTAACCACCAGGTGGAATTCAACGGTACATATGTTGGAGAGGTTGTGTGAGCAGCAGGCAGCAGTAATGGAGTACCAGCTGCATCAGGCGCAAACAAGTCGCACTGCACGCCATTCACACTTCACCACCACTGAGTGGGCCTCTATGAAGGACATCTGCCACGCTTTGCATGCCTTCGATGATTCCACGCGGATGGCGAGTGCAGATGATGCACTAGTCAGCATGACTATCCTTCTTATCTGCCTGCTTGAAAAAACACTGCGAGCACTAAGGGAGGAGGTTGTGGAAGAGGTGGAGGATGAGGAGTCACAAATGCCATCTGCTTCTGGACAGTCTGCGCAACGTGGTTCCTCACAAAGGCCTAGGCAGGGGACACTTGAGGAGGAGTCAATGGAGGAGGAAGACATCTGTCCAGAGGAGGGAGGTACACAATGCTCTAGTAGTCAATATGTAGAGCGAGGGTGTGGTTATGCAGAGCAGGCAGAGATGACGCCTCAAGCAGGGGACAGCGTTTCTTGGCCAGTTGGCAGTCTGCAGCACATGGTTGATTTCATGCTGCAGTGCCTGAGAAACGATCGCCGCATCGCCCACATTCTCAACACAGCTGATTATTGGGTGTACACCCTCCTAGATCCTCGCTACCGGGACAACTTGCAAAGCATCATAACACCGTTGAACCGGGAGTGTAAAATGCGGGAGTACCAAGACACACTGGTGCATTCCATCATGTTCTCCATTCCACCCGAGAGCAGTGCTGCTAGTGCTTTACAAAGCAGCTCAGTGCGTCGAGGCAGTGGAGGAAGCTCTGCACAAAGAGGGAGCAGAAGTAGCGCCTCAGCACAAGGCAAGACCAGTATGGCCCAAATGTCGCAAAGTTTTGTGTCCCCGCCACAACTGTCTACACCATCACAGACGGCTCCAGTCAGCAGGAGGCAATGTTTCCGTCAGATGGTGATAGAATACATGTCTTGCCCTCTCAGTGTTCTCCTACACGGCTCTTCCCCCTTCAAATTTTGGGTCTCTAAGCTGGATACATGGCCAGAGCTTAGCCAGTATGCATTGGAGGTGCTGGCTTGTCCTGCTGCTAGTGTATTATCGGAACGCGTCTTTAGTGCCGCAGGTGGTGTACTAACAGACTGTCGCATGCGACTATCCTCCCATAACGTTGACCGGCTTACTTTTCTGAAAATGAACAAGGCCTGGATCTCGCAGGAATTTGCCAGTCCTCTTCCAGATTAAATAATTGGTTGGCAACAGTATCCAGGTCTCCTGTTGTGTTCATGTTTCTGGGGCCCTCCCAGGGCTGTGGGGTACTCGGTACCGGGCCGGTGTCAGGGGAATGTGTCACAGCAGCAGTGACCCGGTCCGTGGCCCTGGGCGCCCAAATCAATGGTGGTTTGTAGTTAATGGAATGGAATAGTTTGTGACGCCACCTGTGGTGTTTGGCAAGTAAGATGTTGAGCCAACGCTGCGTGCAGATCCTCTGGGGCTGATGGTGTGTTGCAGCATAGATGGTGTAGCTCCCCACAGGTGAAGCTGTAACCCCAGGGCAGTGTAATTGCAATAGATGAGAATAAGAGCAGGCGGTGTGAGGAATGTTGGTACCCAGATGTAGCGGTGCTGACAGTGTTAGCGCACGAAGGAATGGAAGACACCAGGGCTTGCAGTTCCAAAGCTTTACTCACAGTTCGTGGTACACACTGGTGCCCACTTCCATGCCGTGTCCTCCGGGGCAGAGACTCGATCAACCTCCCGGGCAAGTCAGGATTCTCCTCTCCAACACTCCGCCAACATGTACCTTTCCTGAACGACTCCTCTATTGCGCCTTAAGGTGTGAAGAGCTCCAGTACCGTGGTACTCTGGAGTTCCTCCTGTCAGATGTTCCAAACAACTCTACTCGTATGGCAGACAGCTGTAGCCTCTATCGGGGACTCCCTTCTCCGGAGTCCTGGCTCTCTATTCAGTTGCTGTTGTGCCCCAAGTCTTAGATGGGAGTAGTGCATTTACAGCCAACTACTCCACTGGTGTCTGCTGCAGAACCATAAGTGTCCATACAACCTCGGGGACCGGGCCCCGACCTTGCGCTGAGAACCTTTTAGGCAGGGTTCCTCTTCCAACCCACAACTCCTCTCTGTTCTCTCTACTCCTCTTTCCTATGGAAGCTTAGGTTGCAGTTCTACGTCTTTCTCCTTCTGTTCCTTTCCCGTGCCAGCTGGCTCAGATCACTGAAGCAGCTGCAGCACTCCTTCCTCCATCCCTTCTTCTAGGGATCCCCACTCCTCCCGAGTGGCTTCCTTCCTCAGTGACCCTTAGTCAGACTGAACCTATAATTCTAAACCTTCCAAACCTTTTATATGGATCTCAACTCCACCCACCTCCCAGCACATCCAGTGTTCCATGCAGGGAACCACCAAGGCACTCCTAATGTCTAGGAGGAGAGAGACACCTCACTGTGGATGTGCATAACTACCCTGTTGTGTGGGGTGCGAGTGTTGGAGCGTGGAAAGGAGCTCCCAACTTACCTAGTTGATGGGGCACTACACTTTAGGAGAAGGTGCAGTACCTCTGTGACGACCGAGCCTCAGGGGCGCCACATTTCTACCACCTGAACTGTAATCCCTGGGCTCCAACACCGCCAGTTGCTGCTCAGAAGTGCCATCTGCACAGTCAAAACTTGCTCCTGTGTTATTGGGGTTCAATAACGTCAGCTGATCCCCTGCTGTGTGTCCGGCAATTTCGCCTGCTCTGTCCACATTCACACTACTACAGATATTAAACTTGCTCCAATTAGGCCTCTGGCTACACTCTGTTTCTACTGTAATCCCTGGGCTCCAACACCGCCAGTTGCTGCTCAGAAGTGTCTTTGGCACGGGTACTCCCTCCTGCCCAGGCTGGTTCCAGCACGCCAGCTGTTTCCGGGTAGTGTCAACGTCACTTTGCCTCCAATACGTTGTCCTGTCGTGTTGCGGTCGGGTTAGCCGACTCTATGGTGCCTGCAGTTTAGGTGCTTCCTATGTGGGCTGCCGGATCTGGCAATGAAGGCTGGTTCCATAGTGCCAATAGGACAAGCTCCCCCTGTAGGACTGTGGGTTTCGGTAACTCCAGCCGGCTCGCAGCTTGGAAAAATTTTTTTCATGTGTACCTTCTGCTGCCTATCTGAGTTCCAGTACCATAAGCTGGTTCTTTGGAAGTCAATCTTGAATACGTCCCCCTGGGTTCCAGTAACGTCAGCTGGTTCCAGGCAGAGCCTTTGGCATAGGTGCCTCCTTCTCGGTATCTGAGTTCCACCAACGTCTGCTGGTCCTTGGTAGTGCTTTCTGGCACAGGTACCTCCTGCTTAGTAACCGGGTTCCAGTACCATCAGCTGGTCCACGGTTGTTCCATTGGCTCTTGTACCTTCGGCTACCCATCCAGGTTCCAGTACCATCAGCTGGTTCTCAGCAGTTCCTCAGCGTTCTTGCACCTTCTGCTACATTTCCAAGTTCAAGCTTTTTGAAATGGTTTTTGGTAATCACTCTGGATCTCCCTGATGACGACCCTAAGGACGACGACCCTGAAGACCACCCCGAAGAAGACGACGACCCCGAAAATGACGACCGTGGAGACGACGACCCTGAAGACCACCCCGAAAAATTAAAAATTAAAAAAAAAAAAATTAATTACTGCTATTCCATTTGATTGGGCTAAACCTCTATGCCTTTAATGACTCTTCCACCTCCCCCAATACATTCTACATTATTCTTAGTTGTTTTCCTTCATGTAGAATTAACCTACAAGGAAAGTAAGGATTTTTTTTCATTCCGATATTTGTGTCCCATTAACTTGCGTTACTTTCCGATATCGGAATCGGCGATATCCGATATTTTTGGGGAATCGGTCCGATCCAATCCGATATTTCCCGATATCGGAAGGTATCGCTCAACACTAATGGTGACCAATCATAAGAAGGCAGCAACACTCAGTAGAAAAAGAACACGCCCCCACCATAGCCTAGACTAGGTTTCTTAGTATGTGAGATGGATGACAAACAACCCTGATCTCCTGGTTAACTCATTAGGTGTCAAATATTTTGATAGCCAATATCTCTCCAACAAAGAGGCAAATTTAAAGAAAAAAGAATGTTTTAGTCCATTATGCAGCTGTGGCATCATTGAGGGTTCAGTCACCACAGAGGTTCTGCACCTCCTCCTGAGGTGTAGTATCACACTCCTCAGGTAAGATGGTAACACCTGACCAGACTCCAACACCTGCACCCGGCACAGACACCTTAGAACAGCAGAGCACCCTCTATGGCAGCTGCTTTGGTTCATGAAGAGTGCTGGGAGGTGGGTGGAGCTTAGATTGCACTTAGAGGGGAAAGCTGACAGGAAGTTAGGTCAGAATCCTCTGAAGGGGATGGAGTGAAAGGACATATATGCAGCAGCCTCCTGTGAGCTGGAGCTGCTGGCAAGGAAAAAGAGGAAGAGAAAGATCAGTTCTTCAGAAGGAAAGATAGAAAAGGACAGAGCGTGAGGAGGAGAGAGCTGGAAACTAGGGCTAGAGCAGAGCCCTTCCCTAAGTTTAATGTGCATAAGGCCGGGCACTGGTATCCGAGGCTGTGTATGATACTAATGATCCTACAGTAGAAACCGAAGGAATAGAAGTTGTGACCACTTTATTCCCATCTAAGACTCGACAACACAGCAGTAACGTGTGTGAGCCTGGACATGATTGTAAGGAGTCCCCGAAGTAGGCTACAACTGCCTGTCATGCGAGTGGCGTTCTAAACAACAGCAAGAAAGAGGAACTTGAGTGTAATTCATAACTACAAGTACTTCAGATTAGCGCTAGCAAGGAGACGTTCAGAAAAGGCACACGAAAGGAGTGCTGGAAGGGTGTACTCCATCTGCCTGGGACTTGGCTGAGCCCCTCACCTGGAGGACGCGGCACTGAAGCGGGCACCTGTGTATGCCAGAAATGTGCGTAAAGCATTGGAACTGAATTCAGCTGTGTCATTGCCTTCTTCCTGCATCAACCCCTTCAGCACTGCTACATCTCTGTGCCTAAACACTACACCAGCTACTATTGCTGCCCTGGGACTACAGCTCTGCCTGTGGAGAGCCATTACATCTCTGCTGCATCACACCATCTGGCCCAAAGGATCTGCATTGCAGCACTGGTCCCCTTCTGACCAGATACCACAGGTGGCATCACGAACTTATCCATACATAAACTTTATTCAATTCCACTTATTTTACATGGACACCCAGGGCCACGGACCGGGTCACTGCCACCGCAACACATCCCCTAAAAGACACCGGCCCGCTACCGAGTAAAGGAACCCCACTTGCCCTGGGGATGATCCACAGTCGCTATTACATTGTGTGTCCATCCAGTTCAAGATGAAAAATTTGCTTAAAGGTCCTCTTTAAGTAAGAAAAAAAATTGAATCCAAAGTTGGCATATCTTCTTTAAGAATCAAACTCTGCTATAACTCTATAGACTGAAAAATGAAAAAAAAATGTATTGGAAAGCGAGGAGGAAAAACTGAAGGCAAAGAGGGGCCTATGAGAATCTTTCACCCAAGGGTCGATATTAATCTTGAGACGTCCCTGGAAAGTAAAGCTTATAGGCCCTTTATGACCATGATATAGTGCTTATTTGCATTTTTATTTTTGTCATCAGGCCCTGCACTAAAGCTCTAATGAGGTCTCCAACTGGCCTAAGGGCTGCTGACTCCCCTGGTCAAGGGCTATCAGCCATAGTGCCCAAATGGTCATTCCCCAACTGATCAAACTTTTGGATAATCGGCATTAATCTGTTGCACTCTTAGAGAAAGGTGTGAGATGGAAAATGTTAAATAATGGTGTGTGCTTCTTGAGAAAAGTGTAATACGCCATCAATAGGATTACTATACATATCGCACATCCCAATTGTGTCATTCCTTTAATAGGAATACATTCCTGTGCACCCCCCTCCGGGGATTAGGTTATTAGGCTCCATGTTTCAGACACCATGTCTTGGATTTTACTCTTGTTATTGGAGTAATGGCTTCACATTCTCCGTCGCTGCAGTATAAGGGGAAACATGATTAATATAAAGGTATTATTTCTGGACGTCTGCAAGTTTGTGACAGGTCATTTCCACCTTCTTCTGACAGAAAGTCCTAGATATAGTGACAGAGTACTGGGATCCTGTGGGAAGGGCAAATAACACCAGTTTAATCAGAGCAAATTTTTTTGGCATATGTTGTATATAATTGCAGTTCTTAGAACAGAAGGATTTTATTTTCACGTATTACACTTCATGTCCTACATGAGCTAATCATCCAATGAAACACTATACACGAGTAAGAAAGGATAGCTAGCTAGATAGATATAGATAGACAGACAGACAGACAAATATTTCTGGAAGGAACCCAGGATGGATGACATTATATCAAAAAAAGGAAGGGGCTGAAGATTGGGGACATTATATCAGGAAAAGGTCCAGAATGTAGAACAGTATACCAGGTAGGGACCAAGGATGGGGGGCATTATACCATGATGGGGACATTTATTACAGGAAAGGGCCCAGGATGGGGGGCATTATACTATATTGGGTTCATAAAATACTGGAAGGGGTCCAGAATGGGGAACATTATATCAGGAAAAGGCCCAGGATGAAGAACATTATACCAGGAAGGGACCAAGGATGGGGGACACTATTGCAAGAAGGGGCTAGGATGGGGGACATTATTATATGAAAGGGCCAGGATCGGGGACATTATTACAGGATTGGGTACATTGTTACATGAGAGGGGGGTACAAATTTTGCATCAGGGCCCATTGGACTCTAGCTACGCCACTAGATAGATAGATAGAAGACATATAATACTGGAAGGAGCCCAAGATGGGAGACATTATACCAGAATGGGGGACAAATATTACTGGAAGGGACCCAGGATGGGGGCATTATACCATGATGGGGGACATATATTATTGGAAGGGACTGAGGATGGGGACATTATATCAGGAAAAGGACCAGGATGGAGGACCTTATATCTAGAAGGGACTTAGGCTGGGGTACACAATTACAGGTTAGGAGAATGGAGGATATTATTACAGGAAGGAACCCGGATTGGGGACATTATTACAGGATGGAGAACATTGTTAAATGAGAAAGTGGTACAAATTTTGCTCCAGGGCCCATTGGACTCTCGTTACGTCTCTAGATAGATCTATGCATACAAAAATGTTGGCAGCACTCCCAAAACTGAAAATTTGAAAAATGTAATAGACCAAAGTGACGGCAACGTTACACGTGTAAAATCAAGGACATGTGCACAGCAGCATAGGTTATAATGGGTACGTGAGGCATGCATGAAAAAAATGGATGCCACATGTACTGCAAATTGTCTCTTCAGAAAGGAAGAGGGTTAGAACTCTAGTGCGACCTACAGGAAGAAGCAATCCTAAAAGTCAATATCGTCTCTCTCTAACGAGCCTTACCACATGACCTAGGATAAAAGCCAAAGGCAAATTTAAAAGTGAGACCACAAAAACTGAAACATCACCCCGGCAAATATCATGCAAAATTAATTCAAATACAATGATACCCACTTGCTATTATCCTCCCAGTTTCCGCAAAGGCCGCTCTGTGGTCTGCGCTTGCACCTGAAGTGACGAAGCCACCGTTCATCAGTAACAGGATTGATGCTGCCGCAGACTGGTGACCTGAACTGTAGATCACCAGAAAAACATCCAATGATGGATTATTCTAATCACCTGACTGGTGCTGCTGCTGACCTGGTGTGCAGTGACATTATTACTTCTGGGACCAATGCAGTTAACGAAGCATTGTGAATTGGATCCAGGAGGATGACAGCAGGTCAGTATCATAGCTATTGGACAATCATTATGGGTCGCCCTCCCAGGGCTGTGGGATACTCGGTACTGGGCCGGTGTCGGCGGGATGTGTTACAGCAGCGGTGACCCGGTCCATGGCCCTGGGGGCCCAATTAATAGGGGGAGTTTGAATGGTGGAATGTAGTTAATGGAATAGTTTGTGACGCCACCTGTGGTGTTCGGCAAGTGAGGTGTTAGGCTGATGCTGCACGCAGATCCTCTGGGTCTGATGGTGTGTTGCAGGCAAGATGGTGAAGCTCCCCACAGGTGGAGCTGTAGCCCCAGGGCAGTGTAGATGTAGAGGAGAGGCGTAGGCGGTGTTGGAGCTGGTACCCAGATGTATCGGTGCTGGGTGCCCTGGCGCAAGAATCAATGGAGGACACCAGGGCTTGTAGTTCCAAAGCTTTACTCACGGTCTGTAGTACACACAGGTGCCTGCCTCCGTGTCGTGTCCTCTGGGTCAGGGACTCAGTCAACCTCCAGGCAAGATGGAATGCTCCCTTCCAACACTCCGCCAACATGTGCCTTTCTGAACGTCTGCTCTATAGCGCCATTAAGTGTGAAGTACTCCCAGTACTGCGGTACACTGGAGTGCCTCCTGACAGATGTTCCCTAGAACTCTACTTGTACGGCAGACAGCAGTAGCCTGCTTCGGGGACTCCTTACTCCTGAGTCCCGGCTCACTATCCAAGTTGCTGTTGTGCCCCCAAGTCTTAGACGGGAGTAGTGCATTTACAGCCCACTACTCCACCGGTGTCTGCTGCAGAACCATTAGTGTCCATACAACCTCGGGGATCGGGCCCCGGCCTTGCGCTTAGAACTTCTAGGTAGGGTTGCTCCACTAACCCACGTCCTCTGTTTTCCCTTTTACTCCTGCGTTCCGTACTTGACTTTCTTTCTTATGGAAGCTCAGGCTTCAGTTCAATGTCTTTCTCCTTCTTTCCTTTCCCGTGCCAGCTGGCTCAGATCACTGAGGCAGCTGCAGCGCTCCTTCCTGCATCCCTCTTCCAGGGATCTCCTTTCCTCACTCCTCTCTGAGTGACTTCCTCCCTCAGACTGACCTACTGACTGACTGAAATTCTAAACCTTCCCGCTCTTTTATGTATTCTCAACTCCACCCGCCTCACAGCACGTTTCGTGTTCCAAGCAGGGAGCCACCAAAGGTGCTCTGCTACACTCCAAGCAGGGAGCCGCAATGTGGCTTTGCTGAACTACTCTGTTGTGTGGGGTGCGAGTGTTGGAGCGTGGTCAGGAGCCTCCATCTTACCTGGATGGTGGGGCACCACACCTCAGGAGGAGGTGCGGTACCTCTGTGGCGGCTGAGCCTCAGGGGCGCCACAATTACACTTAGCCCAGACAACCCCAGTAATGAAAGTTAATTTTTATTAATATAATTATGCATTCACATTTTGTGGTCGACTTGCAAAAAACTGCAGTGTGGTTACAATGTATGTCTGCTGCCTTATCTATGTTTTTTTTATTTGGTGTTTTCAAATTTATTACTTTACAGTTAAAGTTGCTACCAGTGTATGGGTGTGACAGTGATTGTCGTGTTCCTGCCCCTGAAGACAACAATTGAGTGGTGTGAATACTGTCATGCGTTTTTACTGTGTCATGTGAAATGTAAAATGTATAGAATGTGATTAGCAATGAAGATATTAGGGAAAGTGCGGGGTAAGCACAGATTAAAATATAGGTTAGGGTGTAGAACCCAGAATAGAGCAGATTGGACGGTGATAGGAATAGGAAGTTCAGTACCTACTGATAGAAGATAGTGACTGTAGTTCAGCAGGTGAAAGGTGAAGTCTGCCCAGCAACAGACAGCTGGGGCAAATAGGGTAAAGAGACAGCAATTAGCACTAGCCCACAATTTTGTAGGGGGTTAATAAGGGTTAGTTAATAAGGGGATCACTTCCTGATTTTAGTGAGCGAGATGAGAATGAGAGATTAGATTGAGAGGAGAGACAGCAGCAGATCATGGACAGAGGGCTGGAGGGTACGCAGAGCATGGGTTTTTTAGCAGCATGAAACCATCAGCCACAAACTTTAGTGGACATTACTAGAACGTGTGAGCCTACGGCCCATCAGAGACACTGAGAAGCGCACCTCATTATCTTACTATGAGAGGAAGCTACATGAGGAATCGCATACAGGAGTTGGGGCGAGACTTATGAAATCTGAGGAGCTGGATGGAGTATCCCAGGGGCCGGAGATACCAGTGAGGAAAGGGATAGTTCAGGGAAAGCAAACAGCGGACATAAAACATGCTGTGCTATGAATGTTGTAGAATGGAAAAGTTTGTGCCCAATACTGCTTGTCTCAATATTATTATTATTTGTATAGCACCATTAATTCCATGGTGCTGTACTTTAGAAGGGGGGTTACATACAAAGTTATAGATATTGTTTACAGTAGACAAATTTACAATGACAGACTGGTCCAGAGGGGAGAGGACCTGTCCTTGTGGACTTACATTCTATGGGATAGTGGGGAAGAGACAGAAGGTCGGGGGTGCAGCAACTCTGGTGGTGGTGAGGTGGCAGCTCGAGTGGTGGTGAGGAGGCAGAATGGTTATTGCAGACTGTAAGCTTTCCTGAAGAGATGGGTTTTCAGGTTCCATCTGAAGGATCCGAGGGTGGTGGATAATCGGACGTGTTGAGGCATGGAATTCCAGAGGATGGGGGATATTCGGGAGAAATCTTGGATGCGGTTGTGTGAGGAACGAATAAGTGTGGAGGAGAGTAGGAGGTCTTGGGAGGATCAAAGAGTATGTGAGGGAATATATTGGGAGATTAGTTCAGAAATATAGGGAGGGGAGAGATTGTGGATGGCTTTGTAGGTCAGTGTTAGTAGTTTGAACTGGATTCGTTGGGGAATTGGGAGGCAGTGGAGGGACTTGCAGAGGGGAGAGACAGGGGAGTAGCGAGGAGAGAGGTGGATTAGTCGAGCAGCAGAGTTGAGGACAAACTGGAGTTGTTCAAGAGAGTAAGCGGGGAGGCCACAGAGGAGGGTATTGCAGTAATCAAGGTGGGAGATGATGAGGGCATGCACAAGAGTTTTAGTAGATTGAGGGCTGAGGAAGGGATGGATTCTGGAAATATTTTTGAGTTGGAGACGACAGGAGGTGGCAAGAGTTTGGACGTACTGTTTGAAGGACAGGGCAGTGTCGAGAGTTACTTCGATGGGAGCTCAACTCAATATGATGAAAATGGGACACTTCTATGTAATAAAATGAATTGAGTGTCCCCTGATGTGTGTGAGGTGGTTCCTGAAGTTAAAGAACCAGAGACAGCAGAGGCGTGTGATAAAAACGTGAGTGTCACGCATAACAAAGAAGAATGAAGACAAAGTTTATTTGTGGGGTGCCCAGGGTGTGGGAGAGCAACAGCCCATTGCCCATTGCCCATGACTACCGCCCTGTGCACCTCACACCAGCACACTTGTTCTTGTACTCTCAAGTCTAGTAAGACTCTGGAGTGCACAACAGATTTCTTATGTTGCTGCCATTGCTCATTTCATTTGCTGTGATTGCTGTAAAAATTATTTGCTTTTACTGCTATTTTTGAAAATCATAGCCAAAAAAGAGAACGCTGACAATGTGGTCACCAGGCAAGCGAGAGTAGGATCGGAAACAGAAGTTGCAGGATTGGGGCTGCAACTTTGGTGTGGCAGAGGTCAGAAGAACACATCTGTCTCTTGTCTTGCCTGGGGCAACACATTGCCTGTGTTATTTGCTGTGCCGATATAGCAGAGGGAAGCAGCACACCTCTGCCTCTTCTCCCGCTCATTCCTCGGTGACATACATTGCAACACTGGCTACACACTCTCTGGGGTCCATTGAGTCTGCAGACTGAAGACAGAGATTGACAGTCATCTGACCTTGCTACATTTTATGGATGGGTGGAGTAGTAGAAGGGGACCCTATTTGTGGTCCGTATAGCATTCAGATGTGCTGTGAAGTTCTCGCTGCTCTCTTGACCCCTCTTCCAGCCCACCGTAGGCATGAGTGGAGTCCACCGGGGGCATGAATGGAGCTTGATGTTTTTCATCAGTTCTGTGGAGAAGCCTTAGATGCATCGCTGAGTGCTGAGCTCTTTAGTTTAGACACCTTAGCCTGTTGCACTTTTTGTCAAATGTAAGACACAGATATCGGAAGAAATTACTCTGGTCAATGGTCGAGTTTTCTGCGACTGTCATAATGGGAATCTGTAATAAGGATTTTCCCGCTTTTACCTTCTTTCGCATTAATAAAGATCAAGACCTTTGTTTCATCTCTGTTTCCGATACAAAGAAAAGGAAATGTTGGTCTGTGTCAACTTCGGCAAAATCAAAGGAATCTGACAGATTGCTTACAATTTCCAAATATCTAGTTACATGAAGAGGAAACATCACCATGTATCACTTTCACCTGAGAGCCGGGAAAGTTGTAGGGTCTTCTTGTCTCAGCTTGGTTTTTCTCCAGGCAGAAACAGACCTTTTCCTCGATCATATTTCAAGGCACAAAGTTTTGTAAAAGTTATAGATCTTATCTCAGACTTACAGATTTCAACTCCAATCTCCAATAAAAGCACCTCTACTCGGCCCGACCGCAGCCAGACTAAGTGTTTTGCGTGTAAGAAATGTAACATTAAGAGATATGAAAAACTAGATCAAGCAATTTGTAACAGATACCGTAGTCTCCTCGCAATAAAAGCCACATAATGGACCTTTCTCCCGCAGTGGAGCAGATAAATGGAGGGCTTCGTGGTTCTGCAATAGGGTTTGTTTATTCAGAATGGAAGTGATGAGAGATAAGCGCCATCTAAGCTGCCAGTTTTCTTGAGTCATTGAGAAGCCCCAGGATGTATTGGATCACTGGCAGTACACGCATATGTTACCACTATGGAATTCATTGCAATATTGCTTAGTATTTTATCTCCTGGGTACAGGGTCTTGTGTACAGGGTCAGTATTAGATGATACCGCGTGTTGACACCAACTCCAAATCATATGTGGTTTTACAGCGTCAAATCATAAGCGAGTTCACACTTCGCTTGGGTCTATATGTAATGTTGACCCCAAGATAAGCTCCCAATGTATGGAAGGTCTTTGAATCGATGAACATTTCGCTGGCGACAAAGGCACGGCTGGTGCATAGTTTGATCTTTTCTGCGGTAAAATATGGATGTGGAACCTTAAAGATAAAGGAACAAGACAGAAGAAGAATTGACGGCTTCAAAATGTGGTGCTGGAGAAGGATGTTATCAATAAAAATGGATGGCAAAGAAGAACAATCGGAAAATATCAAGCCAGACATGTCACTGGAAAGAAGGATCACCAAGTTATGACTTGCGTACTTTGGACACATCATACGAAGAGAATAACGTCATGGTTGGACGAATAGAAGGAACAAGGCAAAGAAGAAGACCAGCAACCCGATGGCTTGATACTATCAAGATAACGGTGGAGAAGACCCTGGTGGACCTATCTAGGCTTGCACAAGATTGAACCTCCTACACAGCGTTCATCCATCAAGTCACCATGGCCCAAGATTGAGCCGAAGACCATTAAATAAATAAAGTGTGGAAGATGGAATCCGTGATGGATGGTATGCATCGCCCGTAGAATAATATAGAATCTGGTTAATGGGCAAATTCATAGAGTCTATATTATATGGATGCCATTATAGTCTATGGGTGACAGATGCCACTGTTAGTCATTCATCACCCGCAGGCTATAATAGCTTAACATTTAGTGCAAATGCCATGGAAAGGTACTGAGAAGCCCATAACACATCCATTTAATAGAAAGAGAAAAGAGGTTTGTTTCAGCTTCTTGGATAAAGGTCCAAACTTAATTCAATGAAGGTTAAAATTCCATGGCAGACAATAGAAAAAGAAAATGAAAAAAGTTGGAGGACCAATGTTATGCTTTGAGGTTGTGCATGTGTCTGATTTTTTTCGTTGGATTGAGTTAGTCTGGGGAAAAAATTGCAGCATGCACGATTTTGATCCGATATTCAGATCGCACTCAGCCGTGCAAGTCAATGAGTAACATTGGACTGCACTCGGAGGACACCTGAGTGCAGGCCAATTTCCACTGACCGAATTGAAAAGATGGAGACATTTTTTTTGTCCATCTTTTCATCCAAGAGAATTAGATCACATTATGCTGCCGCTCTGATCAGATCTGATTCTCTTGCATGTGAGAAAATACACTTGCGTGACCCAAGCCTCATTCTGACTAATTCTATAACTACTAATAGTATGATGAATAGTATACTAATACCATATACTGTCTTCAACCAACACTTTACTTGGATATTGTGTAAATCTTTTGAATAAATATTGAAAGGATGGAAATCTGGTAAAGCAGCAGAGCTTTAGTGAGTCGTATACTGTGACACTGCGCACTGAACGGGAACCTTCTCCTTTGTGCTGGATCCGAAGGAATGTATGAAGTCACAAAGAGACGCTGAGTGTAGAGGAAGTTATGGCACATGTCAAAAGATATGAACGAGACCTCAATAATTCCCGTATCCCAGCGGCGCTCTCACAACAGGGAGAGGCACAGGTGGAATAATGAGACGGCATTCCCAGCATCCAACTAGTATTGTATGCCAAGAATATTCATTATTCACTCCGGGCATACACTGCCAGGAACAGAATTAACAACATTAAATTGTATTGAGAGTTTTTGTATATCTATTATCTATCTATCTATCTATCTATCTATCCATCATCTATCTATCTATCATCTATCTACGTATATATTATCTATTTACAGTTGTGCTCAAAAGTTTACATACTCCGGCAGAATTTTTGCTTTCTTGGCCTTTTTTCAGAGAATATGAATGATTACACCAAAACTTTTTCTCCACTCATGGTTAGTGGTTGGGTGAAGCCATTTATTGTCTAACTACTGTGTTTTCTCTTTTTAAATAATAATGACAGCCCAAAACATACAAATGACCCTGATCAAAAGTTCACATACCCTGGTAATTTTGGCCTGATAACATGCACAGAAGTTGACACAAATGGGTTTGAACAGCTACTGAAAGGTAGCATCCTCACCTGTGACCTGTTTGCTTGTACTCAGCGTGTGTGCATAAAAGCTGAGTTAGTTTCTGGGATCCAGACAGACTCTTGCGTCTTTCATCCAGCCACTGACGTTTCTGGATTGTGAGTCATCTTAATTTTTATTTTTTTTTTATTTTTAACCTTTGGTGGCCCAGGTACTAAACCTGAAGCAATAAATGGAGTTAAACATTATAAACATACTTCGGCGTTGACAAAAATGAGATATCGCAATTTGTGGAATTGAATTGTAACAAACACAATGATAAATCTCTCGAAAAACATTCCAAATTTATTGCTACTATATGCTGAATGTTTTGAATGAGAATATGGGCCCACAAAAAGTTTGAAAATTTTGACTTAAGTTGAACTTCAGGATAAAAAAACAAAACAAAATTCTTTTTGGGAAAAAGTTTAAAAAATATACGTGCAGTCTCTATCTCCACTTATAGGGATAGACACATGGCAATAAGATGGGATCATGATTCAAGTTTTTACTATCTCCCATATGTATGTTTGAAATATGGAAACATGCACCCATAAACAGAGGTATTTCTGTGTGCTGGGAAGAACCAGGAACGCACCTTAAAATGCACTTATAGTAACAGGAAATTATTGGAGTTCCTAAAATATTCCCCAGTATAGTGAGAGCACGCTGACATTAATAGCTAATGGCTGTAATAACTACACACATGGTGACTATAAGGAAATTTATCTCCTTTTCCCACTGGTACCAGATCCACTCAGTGCAAATCCCCAAAAAGTATGTCAGCATGGAGCATAGAGATAAAACAACATAGTCAATAAATGAAACGACATGTAAACCCACTAAATCCATGAGGGTTTGGTTTGTTCCTGGTTCTGTACGTGGCAAAGAACAAATCCAATTTAATTGCCGCAATAATTTATCTCGTTTGTCCTTGCTGGGGTGAAGGCAAGAATGTTGCAATGTTTTTCAAGATTTATTACAACGTCTGCTGCTAATTTAGACTGTGACGATATCTGTTTCCTGATGTTTATGGGAGTCAAAACTGTATTTTTATAACTTATTTCTGACAGTAAATTTGTTTTTTGTGCACCAAATTCTAATCTGTAGTGATACCATTCTTGTAAGGACACAATCCGAGGAGGCTTTTACTTGAACTGGCCTTGTGGATACAAGATATTAAGACTGGATCTTCAGTAATGACCCCGGTATACAATAAACCGCTGCTGGCTGAATTTGTCAATATCGGTCAGATTAGCCAACAGATTACATTTTGGAGAGAATGGTCTAGCCTATTGGATTTCCAACAATTGATCCATTCCGGCAGTGGCTCTCTTATTAGCAGGCCCAGAATTCCATACAATTCTTGAGGTGCTAGCGGTGATGTCATGAAGGTTACCGCAGTTTATCAGTTGGCTCACACTGAACTGAGAGTGGGAACAGTTGACAGTGACCGGCGGTAACCTCAATGATGTTACCGCTCGTCATTGAAGCTGCCTTCCAAGCTCAGCTCAATGTGTCCTAGATTTATGGCTGAGGAGTCGTATCATGCCATCTCTCAGTAATGCAATCCAGATGTAGTGAAGCTTGAGTTCTTCCTGGGACAAATGGATTGAGGAATTATTATTTTAATTTTTACAGTAATAAATGAGAAAAAGAGGATAGGGTGTGTTTATTTCAGATAAAGGAGTCTGTGTCTTTCACTTAAAGGACTTTACTCTTGCTGTGTATTTATACAATATGACTATGGGGTTAGTAATAGAGACGTCTTATAGACGCCTCTACATTACTAACCCCTGGGCTTGATGTCAGCAGTCGTAAAACAGCTGACATCAACCCCAACCCTACTACTCCACTTGCCACCACACCAGGGCAAGTGAAAAGAGCAAGGCTAAGAGTCTCATTTGGTGCATCTTATGGAAGCGCCATTTCTTGGGAGGCTGAAGGCTGATGGTCTTAGCCTGGGAGGGGGGGCAATATCACTGCCCTTTCCGAGGCTGTTACTATCAGCCCACAGCTGTATGTTTAGTCTTTGAAGGGTTAAAATTTATAAGGTGACCCTAAGTCATTTTTTTCTGGCGTCCCTCTTAAACTAACCAGTGAATGCTAAGCAAACAGCCGTGAGCTGTTATTAATAGCCTAGGAACCTTATGGGATATTGCCCCTTTTCCCAGATTATTAACATCACCACCCAGCGGCTTTCCCTCTGCTGGTTCTGAAAATTATGTGGGAACCCAAGTCATTTTTTTAAATTATTTATTTTATACAAGATGCACACAGTGAGTGCGGAATACAAGTCCCATTATTGTTGCCTGGTCGCGCTGAGCTCAAGGAGACCAGTCAACAATGATCCAAGTTGTCTTTAGCGCCCTGCACCTGGGAACAGCTTGTACTGTACGGCTTGTTCCAAGCACCAGGACGTGTCCTACTGATGCGACATTCGTATGCCACACGTATGTAACACATGGACACAAGAACAAGGATAGCTACTGTACTGTTTTCTTCCAGTACCAGAAATATCAGGACATGTGAAAGAGCCCTTAGAGACAGCGGGAGCAGCGACGGAGAGTCAGTGCTGGACCCAGGGAAGATGGGTAATGCAAATTTGTTTTTTATAGCAAACTTCAGCCACATGACAAGGTATTTTCTGGAATTCTAAAACTCCTTAAATAAGTGCTTATCTATAGGACTGCTGCTGATGTCCTAAACCATTATTTCTTGAACTTTTTTTCTACTGGTGATTTCCGAGTCTTCTCATTAGTGCTTGACGTCATGTTGGAAGAGCAGATTTCAATAAAACATAAAAAAGTATGAAAATAGTCTGGCATGTTGTTTAACGAAACATTAGTGTGGCCATGAGCACTTCATTGAAAACTGCCTGCCAGACACTCCCACCAAATATGCCTGATAGCCAATTTTGTCTGACAGTGCAATCGGGATGTCAGCTCATGGTGATGATCAGGGCCGCCCACATCATTGGTGCAACTTGTGTAGTCGCACAAGGGCCCAAGAGGTATGGGGGCCATTATACAGGTGGAATTGTGCATTATGATGAGCTATTGGAATGCAAAGGGCCCATATATGGTTCTTGCACAGGGGCCCTCTTCTGTCAGTGTCCACCAATGGTGATGATGACAATAATGATAAGTCAATGGCCGTGCTGACAAACTTACGGACGACAATGTGTGGACCCCTCTGGCAGCAGCTGATGGGATTCTGTTTGTAGTTTCCATCTTCAGCCCTGTACGTCTCATATTCCTCCAAATGGATTCCATGTAATGTGCAAATAGCACATCTGTTCTATGGTCAAGGAGCATAACCTTCCATTTATCCGCATCCAACCCCATCTCTTATTTCCCTTAATAACTTGCAATTTCAATAATTTCTACAGTAGTGTAATCCTGTCTGCTTCTGCAGTAATTATGCTGCATAATTTAGGATCATCTGCAAATATGGAATTTTTAGACTCTCGGCCCCCCAACAGGCCTATATATAGAATTGATGAAATAACACAACTTGGTTCTGGAACTTCAAGGAATTTAGTGAATAGGTTATGTTAAGGACAAGTCCATAAGTTAGCCATAATTTCCCTCGATCATTTTTATGCTCATACCAAACACGCCAAATACAACCATATTTTCTTATCAACTGTTTTTTTAATAGTCTTTTCATGTAGAAGTCATCCAGCTGTGCATTGGTTTTATTTTAGGTTTATTTTAAAGGCACCTTTACAGGGGAAATTAGGTCTTGCTCAGTTGAGTTGGAAACCAATGGGCTGTCCATATGATGCACATGCCGTGTCCTCCAGAGTACGAATGAAGTGCTCATGGCTGCACCAGTGTTTCGCCTTTTCTTTTTGCAGCCTCTCTGGATAAATTATGCAGGTCCTAAACCTGGGGAATCCTTTATTAGCTGAGTATTCTTCTTTTTGTAAACCATACATCCTCTTTTAAGAAAGTGTCAAACTGAAAACATCACCTAACCATAGACTAGGTGATAAATATATAATTGTCGAGGGGTCTATGTTTGGGACTCCCACTCTCCATAAGACCTACAGTTATTGAAGAGCATGGCATCACTGCTCCCTTCAAAAGGTGACACAAGACACTCATTCTCTGGACAAGTGGTGGAATCCCAAGCGACAATTAAACACAACATAGTCAACAGCAGAAGGCGCACTGTCTTGTAATGCGCATGCGCTGACTTCAGGTCAAGTTAATGGTTGCCGGTGGTTTACTAGGGCAGTGAAACGTGCGCCTGCGCTTTATCAGTAGAAGCACAATTTGCTTCGATGTATGGATGACGCAGGGTGTGTCATCCACATCGTTCAAGGCAGGAGTTTGCTGATTCTGCTGGTAGAGGAGGTGCACCCAGAGGGTGATGCCCATTGGATCGGACCATGCTGGTTAGCATACAGCATAGGAGACTTATAAAAGGTATTTTTTTGAGTATACAGGGAAAGTTAGAGGCTTTTATACAGGTTGATGGACTGCGATAATAGACCAGTTAAAGGTGGTGGCTTTGGTTAATATTGGGAAAACTTGGTGACCGCTTCCCTAAAAGTTGCTCTATTTTCTTGATCATCTAGATCACTAATGATCTCAGAAGTTTATGCATTAATGTTTAGAGTTTCCATCAAGAAGCAGGTGTGGGAACAAGAGTCTTTTCTGCGCTACCTCCTTGACATTGAGAGCAGCTCTATATCATCCAGGGCCATTCACGTAGGTGTGACTGGAGGTTACATCAATCAATAGTTTCCGAACACCTCAAGGGACAGCACCGGAGACAGGTGACGCACATGAAAAGATTGACTTTTTAGTAACAGAGGAACTAACTTAAGGTCAGGCTCAGTACAAGATGTCTTTTTATTTTCTTGATTTTAAAAATAAGATTGAAAAGTTATATTATTAACTCCTTCAACCTGCAAAGCAATCAGGCCCTGAATGATCAAATTAAATTTACCAAAGTCATAAAATGTTTCTCAAATGTAATCCAGTCCTCCTAGAGTCATTGTATGTACAGTAGCATGTTTTGAGTAATTTTGGTGCCATTTTGCAAAAACGTGCAACTTTTTGCTCAAAAATTGGTGACATCTATGTTTATGCCCAGAGTCTCTGTAAGTCGAGGAACCTAAGGGGGATGAAATATGTTGCTGGACCCCAAATAATATTTGGCATCACTAGATGATGCTTTCTTTTTGCATTTTCACCTACACTGTCTGCAATTGCGGATTCCTTGATTGAATCAAAAGCAGCACTTGCGGTATCACAGCAGAAATTTTTCAACCTACTGAGCGATTTCTGTGCTGATGTCTGAATCGGAGCAAAAAATAGTGTAAGCTCAATGTGATCTGAAAATGTTATGTTCTATTATAACGACACATATGAAATAATAAAACATCATAATATAACTGTGATGTAATAATTATTATATAACAACGTGCAAGGTTTTTTCTTTTACTTTTTTATGTAACTATTACCCTAACCCTAGCCCTAATCCTAATTCTAAACCGAATCTAAACCCTAGAACTAGTCTCAACTTTCCCCTAAACTTAGCCCTAACCCTAGCCATACTTTTTTGAACTTTTCACAGCTCTCCCAACAGATTTCTGTCTCTTCTCTCACGAAATTACAAGCTAAAGGAAAGGCGGGAATTTACAGGACATCACAACCGGCCTCTTCCTTTTAGCCGGACTGTGACGGCTGCAATAGACTTATCACAGCTGTAATCTACACATCACTGCTTCTCCCCAAGCCCCGATGGTAAGGTGATTATTGAAGCATGGCGATTTTAGAACTGGTTTTAATTTTAAAGCGCTGTGCTAAAAAAAGGTGGAGACATAGAATAAGGCCCCATTAATGACCATTGTGAAAAAAAAAGGATTAAGGGATTAAAGCGATAAATAATAGTAGTAATAACAGTAATAATAATTAATATACATAAAGTCCAATTGAACTCTCACCAATAGGAACTGATGTGCCAGATTATTAAGTAGTTTTATAAACCAGTATAAATCTGTAGAGAGAAGTGAACGTGTACAGTATAAAACTGACAGTAGAGAAAAAACAGAAACTGTAGAGGTTTGTGGATCAGTTTGTTCTGTGTAGCTGCGACATTCTGATGTATGCAACTCTATAGACTGAATATATCAGACAGTATTCATATACAGTCCTGTGCACTGTCAATGAGGAAATATCATGAACATAATTCTGCTCTTTCGAAATCTCTAAATCTGATCTATATATCTATTATCTTTCCATATCTATCTCTCTGCAACACCAATGCCGGCACCCTTGCATGGTTCCTCTTCCCCCTCCTTGAGGGACTACGACATACTCACCGCCCCAACTACATTATGATCTCCATGTCTCCAGCTCCCCTGCTTCCACAGGCTTACCGGTGGCACGCACTCCCTTGTTCTTTAAGTTTGAAAATACCCCCAGCCAATAGCTGGGAGGCATCTTGTATAAAAAGGCATCCTCCCAGTAGGAAGGTGTCTGAGCAACCCATATAGTTTTCCTACCACTCTTGTGTGTGCAAGTGTATGTTGCCAAGTCCTCTGTACTAATCCATTGAAATTAGTTTGTTATCCTGATTCTGTTCCAGTATTCCTATATAGTGTGTGCGTTACCCTGAAACCGTTCCTGTGGTACATGAACCCTGAACCTGAAGCCACAATGGTGGAATTTGAAGCCACACCTGTCTGGGAAGGTTCCAAATCCATTCTTGCCTGTGACTCCAAGTCTTTTCTGTGCCAGCGGACTCAATCCTTGGGGTCGGCAGCTTGGGTATTGGGGACTGCCTAGAAGTGATACTTGGTGGCTACCTGCACCCCAAGCCTGACTCCACCATCCGTAACTCCAGTGAAAACCAGCCGCTTAGCTGCGCCTCTTCTTGGTAAGCCTGGCCCCATGGCATAATGGGTCTATGATGCACCACCCACAAACGTGAAAGTTTGCTCAGGCCATGGAACCCGCTGATCCCCATGGTCCTTTACACACAGAGTTATATATACAGTTGTTTCATCAGCGAGAGCAGTATGAAAATATTTTGCACTGTCTACAGAGTGGATGCCTAATTGGAAACCCTGACATCAGCTGCTCCTGCCCAAGTTGCAGTACTTGCAGCTGTGTCTATGCAGCCTGCAACTTATGCTTCTGAAGTTGAACTAGTCCTGTCTGATTCGCCATGTTACGATGGGGATCCAAAACAGTGCCATGGGTTCCTAGAGCAGTGCATGCAGCACAATGAATTATTGAGCAATCAGTTTCCCTCTGATCAGGTTAAAGAGGGATTCCTTATGTCCTACTTAGCAGGAGAGGCCCTAGTTTGACTCAACCCCTTGTGAGAGAGAGGGAATCCTGTGACCTTGGACTTGCAGGCCATCTTGGTGGTCTTCCAAATGGATCTTCGATGAGCTGAGTGTCATGGCGCTAGCCCCTGCTTACCTTGCTGCGCGCTCGGTCCGGCGCGCTCCTGCTCTTCAGCGCGTCCCCGCGCCTGGCCTCCAGCTCCCTCGGCGACTGGTACCAGCACACAGCGCGCGGCCTCCTGAATCATGTGACGCGCTAGCTCCGCCCCCAAGATGGCGGTGCCCACCGCTACATATGCCCGGCGTCGGCTCAGGTAAGACGCCTGATTATCATATACGGTGACGCTGTCTGCTGCGGTGCTCACTGTCTCAGGCCCCCTCTCGTTCTCCGTCTGTGTATGTTAGTGCTGTTCGCTGCCTGCCTTCTCCGGTCTTCCTTTCCAGTGCTCTGCGCTCCCAGTCTCCCTGAGGCTTTCTTCCCTCTGTCCTGCTCCCTGCGTTCTCCTTCCCGTGTCAGTTACCTGCCGTCCTTCTTCTGATTCATCTGTGCTCCTTACCTTTCAGCCTCCGGTCCTGTGCCCCCCCGGCTCTCCAGTCCTGTACCTCACTGGGTCCCTGCATTACCCGGTGCCTCGCTTATTGTCCACGTCAGTACCTTCCTTCTATTTGCCTCAGTCGTCCCTTTGGTTCCGGCTGCTGCGGCTCTATCCCCTGGTGGTCTGTCCCTAACACTCCCTGTATAGGGGGTGGTCCTCACCTGGGCACTCGCCCCCGGGGGCTCTGGAGCCGTGACCCAGAGGGTCCACTTTCAGGTGCATCTTTATTTTCCTCTAACCGTAACAGCATAATCAGGCCATGGACCCCGCTGGAGCCACGGCTGCTCAGAAGGAGTTAGTTTTCCTTCGGGAGAATCAGACGCGCATGATGTCCTTCATGAAAACCATGGACTCACGTCTGTCTGCCCTACAGTCCTCTGACCCTGGGAACGCCGCCCAGTTGGCTGGCTTGCAACAGGAATTGGCGCAGCAGCGAGACACCCAGTCACATATCCTCAGCTACATGGCTTCGGTGGACGGTCGGTTGCTCGCTTTGCACTCGGCCGCATCTGCTTCCCCAGCCGCGGGTTCCCATCCTGGTCCCCGGTTGGCCAAACCACCTCGATATAGCGGAGACGCCAAGTTATGCCGGGGGTTTTTAAATCAGTGCCGCCTCCATTTTGAATTACTGCCTCAGCAGTATCCCACCGACCGAGCCAAAGTGGCCTTCATCATTTCTCATCTGGAGGGGGACGCTTTGGCTTGGGTCAATCCGCTTTGGGAACGTGATGATCCAGTAGTTACGCAGCTTTCCGTTTTTCTAGATACGTTTCATCGAGTTTTTGACGAACCAGGCCGTTTAGCCTCCACCACTGAGGCTCTATTTAACCTATGTCAAGGTTCTTTAACTGTAGGCCAGTATGCGATCCAGTTTAGGACTCTTTTTTCAGACTTAGGTTGGAATAATGAGGCCCTGGTGGGTGCCTTCTGGCGAGGTCTCTCTAGTCGTATAAAGGACGAGCTCGCAGGTCGTGACACCCCAACAGCTCTGGAGGATTTGATCTCCTTAGCTACGCGAATTGACCTCCGCTTTCAAGAACGCGCTAGGGAGAGAAGGGTTTCTCGTCCTTTTTCTTCTGCCCGCAGGCCACCCAGTCCTCGACCCAGGAGTCTCCCTTCACCCCCGACGCCCGAACCGATGCAGGTGGATCGCCTGAAGCTCTCAGACCAGCGTCGTAGAGAGAGAAGCCTCCACGGTCAGTGTTTCTACTGTGGTAGCGGTTCCCATCTCATTCGAACTTGTCCAGAATGTCCGGAAAACTTCTCCGCCTAGGCCAGGTAAGAGAGGCCTCCCTAGGTGTAGATGATACCTCTCTTCCCCTCACTCTGTCTGTCCTCTTGCATATTGGTGGGAAGCGGGCTTCTCTGGTGGCCTATGTGGACTCGGGTGCCGCCGGGAATTTTATTAGGCTAGAGGAGGTTAATAAGCTTTCTGTCCCCGTGAGGGCCTTGGAAATACCGCAAGTTCTCGCCTCCGTAGACGGTCGGCCCCTGCTGGAGACGGTTACTCTAGTTACTCATGAAGTAGAATTGCAGGTAGGGGCGTTGCACAAAGAGAGGATTACGTTTTGTGTTCTAGCAGGTATTTCTCACCCTATTCTGCTTGGTCTTCCTTGGCTGCGGCTCCATGAGCCCACCTTAGACTGGCATCATGGCAACGTTCTGCGCTGGGGGGAGTCTTGTCGGGCTTGGTGTCTGCTGTCGGTGCGTCCCATTGGTGATCCCCGTCCTTCCCTTGTTCCCCATGGATTGCCGCCGGTGTACCATGATTTTTTGGATGTTTTTGACAAGAAAGAGGCTGAGACTCTTCCTCCACACCGTCCCTACGACTGCCCCATCGAGCTCGTTCCTGGTACCATTCCACCTCGTGGTAGGATTTACCCCCTCTCTCCGGCAGAGACCCAAGCCATGTCTGAATACATCCAGGACAACTTGGCTAGAGGCTTTATTCGGAAGTCCTCGTCCCCTGCAGGAGCAGGCTTCTTTTTTGTAAAGAAGAAAGATGGGTCCCTGCGCCCGTGCATCGATTATCGTGGCTTGAATCGGATCACGGTGAAGAATAAGTATCCATTGCCACTTATCTCTGAACTTTTTGATCGCTTGAAGGGGGCAAAAGTATTCACCAAGCTTGATCTTCGAGGGGCCTATAACTTGGTTCGCATACGTTCCGGGGACGAGTGGAAGACTGCATTTAACACGCGTGATGGACACTACGAGTATTTGGTTATGCCCTTTGGGCTTTGCAACGCACCAGCCGTATTCCAAGAACTCGTCAATGATGTCTTTCGGGATCTCCTCTACTCCTGTGTCGTAGTCTACCTAGACAACATCCTGGTGTTCTCTCCTGATCTGGCCACACATCGCCGAGATGTGCGCCAAGTCCTTCTACGGCTCAGAGAGAACCATCTCTTTGCCAAATTGGAGAAATGTCTCTTTGAGCAAACGTCATTACCTTTTCTCGGTTTCATCGTTTCAAACTCGGGACTAGAGATGGATCCGGAGAAAGTCTCGGCAGTCCTCAATTGGCCACGTCCCTCCGGAGTCAAGGCAATCCAGCGGTTTTTGGGCTTTGCCAATTATTATAGGCAATTTATCCCTCATTTCTCGTCTTTGTCGAAACCCATCTTAGCTCTGGTCCGCAAAGGGGCCGACCCACATCATTGGCCCTCTGAAGCAGAGGCTGCTTTCGCTGCCCTGAAACAAGAATTCGCTAAGTCTCCAGTACTTCATTGCCCGGATGCCAGCAGGCCATTTATCCTCGAGGTGGACGCATCCTCGGTGGGAGCTGGAGCAGTTCTCCTGCAAAAGTCCTCCTCGGGCCGCACTCTTACCTGCGGATTCTTTTCTAAGGCGTTCTCCGCTCCCGAACGTAACTATGCTGTGGGAGATAGGGAACTCTTGGCCATAAAGATGGCCCTTGAGGAATGGTGCCATCTCCTCGAGGGAGCTCTCCATCCGTTCATCATTTTTACGGATCACAAAAATTTGGCCTATCTTCAGTCCGCCCAGAGGCTCAACCCTCGACAGGCCAGATGGTCACTGTTTTTTGAAAGATTTGACTTTGAACTCCACTTCCGACCCGGGGAGAAGAATGTCAAGGCGGACGCCCTTTCACGGTCCTTCATGTCTGTGGACAAGAAGGAGGGTCTAAATCATCTCATTGACCCTGCCAAGATCCTTACCGTGGCTCCAGTAAGCCTGGCTTCCCCACCAGCTGGTAAGACCTTTGTTCGGAGTGAGGATAGATTAAAGGTTCTGCGTTGGAGTCACTCTTCAAGATTCTCTGGACATGCCGGAATTAACAAGACTCTCTCGCTTGTCTCCCGCCATTACTGGTGGCCTTCGCTTCGCAAGGATGTTCAAGACTTCATTGCTTCCTGTCCTTCTTGTGCCCGAAACAAGGTTCCCCGGCATGCTCCTGCGGGCCTCTTGCATCCGCTACCAGTACCTGCAAACCCATGGACTCATATTGCCATGGATTTCGTCACTGACTTGCCTCCTTCGTCTAGATGTACGGTGATATTGGTGGTCGTGGATCGTTTTTCCAAAATGGCCCACTTCATCGCCCTGCCTGGTCTACCTACTGCTCCCGAGTTGGCAAAGATCTTTTTGCTTCACATTTTTCGCCTTCATGGTTTTCCTCAACATATTGTCTCGGATCAAGGAGTCCAGTTTACCTCCCGTTTTTGGCGAGCTCTCTGTGGATTGCTGAAGATAACATTGGATTTCTCCTCAGCCTATCACCCACAGTCGAATGGTCAAGTGGAGCGAGTCAATCAAGCCTCAACATCTTACCTTCGACATTTTTCCAATGCTCATCAGGACGACTGGGTCTCTCTCCTTCCTTGGGCGGAATTCGCCTACAACAATCATCCTAGTGAAGCCTCCTCCAAATCTCCCTTTTTTGTGGTTTTTGGTCAACATCCCGGCATTCCTCTTCCTGTGTCCCCCACCTCGGGTGTACCGGCAGTGGATTCCTTGCCCTTAGACTTCTCTCAGATTTGGAGGGAGACCAAAGTGGCTCTAGAAAGTGCCAGCCTCAGAATGAAACGGTATGCCGACAAGAGACGGCTAGACGTTTCCCCATATCGCCCTGGTGATAAGTTTTGGTTAGCTTCCCGATATATCAGGTTGAAGATCCCTTCCTACAAGCTGGGTCCATGTTTCATTGGTCCCTTTGAGGTCTTAAGTCGGGTCCACAACGTAGCTTACAAGTTGAAGTTACCCGCTTCGTTAAAGATTCCCAACACCTTCCATGTGTCTCTCCTTAAACCAGTCGTATTTAACCACTTCCATTCTGCACCTTCTCAAACTTCCCAACCATGTAGTTCGGATAACACCTTTGAGGTGCGAGATATTCTGGCTAGGAAGACTGTGAGAGGAAAGACTCTGTTTTTGGTTGATTGGAAGGGCTTCGGTCCCGAGGAGAGATCATGGGGACCTCAAGAGAATATTGATGCTCCCCGCATCATGAAACGGTTCCTCTCCAACATTAGGAGGAGGGGGCGTAAAGAAGGGGGTACTGTCACGGCGCTAGTCCCTGCTTACCTTGCTGCGCGCTCGGTCCGGCGCGCTCCTGCTCTTCAGCGCGTCCCCGCGCCTGGCCTCCGGCTCCCTCGGCGACGGGTACCAGCACACAGCGCGCGGCCTCCTGAATCATGTGACGCGCTAGCTCCGCCCCCAAGATGGCGGCGCCCACCGCTAGGTAAGACGCCTGATTATCATATACGGTGACGCTGTCTGCTGCGGTGCTCACTATCTCAGGCCCCCTCTCGTTCTCCGTCTGTGTATGTTAGTGCTGTTCGCTGCCTGCCTTCTCCGGTCTTCCTTTCCAGTGCTCTGCCCTCCCAGTCTCCCTGAGGCTTTCTTCCCTCTGTCCTGCTCCCTGCGTTCTCCTTCCCGTGTCAGTTACCTGCCGTCCTTCTTCTGATTCATCTGTGCTCCTTACCTTTCAGCCTCCGGTCCTGTGCCCCCCCGGCTCTCCAGTCCTGTACCCCACTGGGTCCCTGCATTACCCGGTGCCTCGCTTATTGTCCACATCAGTACCTTCCTTCTATTTGCCTCAGTCGTCCCTTTGGTTCCGGCTGTTGCGGCTCTATCCCCTGGTGGTCTGTCCCTAACACTCCCTGTATAGGGGGTGGTCCTCACCTGGGCACTCGCCCCCGGGGGCTCTGGAGCCGTGACCCAGAGGGTCCACTTTCAGGTACATCTTTATTTTCCTCTAACCGTAACACTGAGTGTCATGGTTTGTCTGGCTCGGTTATTCTACGGTTAATTCCTGTAGCTTCACTCTGACCCTGGGTGGACTTTTTATGGCCCTCATTAGGGAATTACCCTTGTCAGTGATACTTTCCCCTTGGCTGAGTGTGTTGACCCCTGAGTGTGTTTTGTGCCGTGTGCTGGTTTGCCTGATACCTTCGTTTTTGACTCTGTCTGATCTCTGGATACTGCTTGTCAGATTCTGTTTCTGTACCTTCTCTGTCCGTTTGGTATTGACCTTTGCCTGGCCCCGACTATCCTTTCTGACTAATCCTTTGGTATTGTCATGCTATCTAGTGCTTTGACCCCGGCCTGATCTGGTTTACGTCCCTGTCTATGCCCCTCAGGTACTTTGCCCCGTAGTTACCTATCTAGTTTTCCTTCAGCTCCTAGCTCTCTGGAGCTTAGGCCACACCTCCCAGCACTCAGGTGCTTCAGGTCCTATCTGGCCTGAAGCAATCTCTCTTCTGTCCTGCTCACCCCGCATTCCTAGGAGCCTGAGGTTGTCTTCTGAACCCGTCTTCCGGGAGATTGCACCGGTGAGTTCACCTTCCCTACATCTTCCCTTGCCAGTTTCTAGGAGCACACCAGAGAGAAGACACATGTGAAGAAACTGTCATGCCTGGCTCCATCCTTCCATAGACTACCTGTTTCCCAACTTTTTGAAGCAGTTGTGTTTACTGAATCAAGCAAGTCGACCGTGTTGGGCTGGATGAGCAGCAGCGAGGACTCCATCATGAAATGGGATTGCATTATTGCTGCGTTTGTGTGGAACTTCCCATCTGTCCTTCTCTTGAGAAGTCTAAAAAAACTCCAAAGCCTTGGGTCTGTAGGAGAGGCTACCCTTGGCGAGAATATTCCCTCTACACCTATGACTGTATCTGTATCATATGGACACTCTGGTTTTGTGGGAAATATCTTGCTGCAAGTCGTGGAGAATTGGTATCAACTTCCCATCTGACATCTCCAGAAGCCAGTGAGGGTGTTATCTGACAAAGGAAAAGCCCTATCCGAAAACAGTCAGATCTTTTCTGAGCAAGTTGAGCTCCAGATAGGAGCATTTCATATGGAGAAGATTGCCTTCCATGTGCTGTCTGGCTTATTTCATCCACTTCTCTTAGGACTTCCGGGGCAGAGATCTCAAGTGCCCGTTCTAGTCTGGAGGTCCGGTGAAGTGCTTCATTGGGGACAGTCGTGACACATGTGGTGTCTGGTCCCTGAATGTCTTGTTCGGCTACCAGTGTTGCCATTTTCTCTGCCAGGTCTGCTAGTTGCCAACTGAATGTGCCCTAATTAGAGTTGAGCGAATTTGCTCGGATTCGGATCCGAATGCGATCGTCAGCGAATATTGTTTTTGCAATATTCATCGAACACAGCCAAAAGTCATTAGAATCAATGGGAGTAGAAATTGCGGAATATGTTCGGAACCGATCAACAAACACACATTCAGCACGAATACTGTACAAATATGGCACGAATATGGCAAACTCAGATTCGGTGACCGAATCCGAACAAATTTGGTCAACTCTAGTCCAGACGTCTCCGAAAGAAGGGAAGCGGAGGCAATATCACCACACTGTCCCGACAATTGTTCCAATGACCTGTTCCCAGGAGCCTCCCCACCTCGAGGATGTATTTTCTTTGATACCAGATTGAAGGTTAATATCCTCAGTTTTCAGGTGGTCGGATGAAGAAAACAGCAAGGCGGAGGCATCTTCCAAGTCTTTACTATCCAGGAGGAGGAACTCCAGTTTTTCTTTGAATCTTCCAAGGTTCTAGCTGGTCTCGCCGGGCAGAGAGAGACTTCGCAATAAAAAATTCCTGGTACTATGTCTGCTTTGTTCTTCTCTGTGGATGTCTTGAGGGGGAGAAGCATCCTAATCATGAAGAAGATGAGAGAAGTAACCTTTCTTCTGCTGGACTGGAGAGCGTATGGTCCTGAAGAGGAGTTGTAGGAGTCCATGAAGAAGAGCCTGGCTCAATTTCTTCTACAGAGAGTCCTTGCAGACTTGAATAAGAAGGGGCATAAGTTGTGGTACTTTAACACCAATGCCGGCACCTCTGTATGGTCCCTCTTCCCCCTCCATACAGGCACGTCAAAATACCCCGGCAGCATGATGACCTCCATGTCTTCTGCTTACCTGCTTCTTGTGTATGCAGTACAGGTTTCCCAGCGGCACAGCTAGAGCTCACATGCACTCCTTTGTTTTTAATGGAGCAGTGCACAGTGTGAAAATGTCCCCAGACAATAACTGGGAGGCATCTTGTATAAAAGGCACCCTCCTCAGTAAGGAGCTGCCTGAGCAACCCCTGTAGCTTCCTTGCATTATTCCAAAACACCAGTGTCACGATCCAGGTTGGATCTGACAGAGTAAATGCACAAAGTAACTTTTTTTTCCCTTGGCTGTGTGACAAAGGTGGTTTTGCCCCTGGTGGCCATTGGGGTCACTGCACTGTGGTGATTTCAGTTAGTTTCCTCCCGGTGGCCATAAGGGTCATTGCACTTTGGTTACCTTAGTTTGTGCACGTAATTATGTAACAGGTGTGGTAGCTCTATAAGAGAGTATCAGGTGTGGTAATCACTGTTGGTGATAAAGTATTCATTTGCAGGTAAGCCTGGTTGAAGGATGGAGCTAAAGGAGAGTCACGGGCAGCTCAGTGAGATTCCTGAAGTGTCAGCTATGGTGTCTGCAAGGAGTTCTGGCATGGCGTGGTGGAGTCGCAGTTATGGTATCAGTAAGGAGTTTGTGCATGGATTGGTGGCAGCTGCAGTGTAGAGCTGCACTCAAAATGCTGGACTTGGTTGCTGAGAGCTGGACTCAAGCATGCTGGACTTTTTGGCAGAAAAGCTGGACTCATTTGCGGGACTCTGTTTCTGGACAGCTGCACGCAGGTGTGGACTCTGTTTGCTCCAAGACTGCACTATGATGCTGAGAAGGTCCGTTTCTGGACAGCGCACCCAGATGTCGGACACGGTGGAGGAAAAGATGCACGCAGGTGGTGGGCTCTGTTGCTGGGAGCGTAAGCAACGGAGCAAAGCTAAGTGGTGTTCCCCTGTTTTGTCACTTTTCCTTATGTGTGTTTAGTGCAGTGGTGGGATTAGTTTCCGCACCGACCAATTCCCTAGTGAGGGTTTAGGTGCAGGGCGAGTCAGGGTTTTGAGGTTCCTGATCATCGCCCGGTGCGGAACCGGTCTAGGGAACGCTAGGAGTGTAGAGACACTGACTCAGGGGAGTGCAGGAGGTCTCCACGTCCCAATTCCCTATCGCAGGGCCACCATTGTTATTGTTACCCAGGTTTCCCCATTCTCTTTGTCTTATTGTTTTAGTTACTGGCCTGTGGGCCGTGTCACATAGGACAATTACACGTGCCGCGTCCTCTTGTATCAGTTACCGGCCTGCTGGCCGTGTCACTCAGGACGGGGCACGTGACATTATCACCAACCTTAATTTTTTTTTCTGGTTGGCCTCAGACCATGTTCAGACCTGTGAGTATTGGCTGCTGGGCCTCACTGAGGAGAGTGAGGAGCTGCATGGTGTGAAGCAGTTCAGCGGCAGTAATCAGGATCTGGGTCCTCCCATTGGGCTACCAGGAAATCAAATAGCAGCTGGCAATGAAGCCCCCTAGAGTCGCTGCTGGGGAGCAGGACTTGCTTATACAGGCGGACATACCCAGATAGGTGGGTGGAGTTGGTCCCCATGGTGCTGTCTGGGGTTCCCCGAGGTGAAAGGGTACAGCCCGGTAGTGAGCAGACTGTTGTGATAGTCCGCAGGGTCTATGCCAAATCTGCCATACCACCGAAGTGCCGCCCCTCCTGGTCGTTCGGAGGAAGGCGACCAGGGAGTGTATTTTTCCTCCATTTCCCAGGCCCCTCCCTCACCAGTGTGAGCAGCAGGTGTGTTGCGGGGGGAGTAGGGGCAAATCTCAACCCTCGCCATTAGCCAACCCTGGGAGGCGCAGACCTCGTGGTGTAAAGGGTTGGGGGGTGGTGTACCCCTTGGTGGAGGCGGGGGTGTGAGTGTGGTGACACAGGGGAACGCCTCTGTTGTCGATCCTAGAATGAGTTCACCGAAATATGACAAACGAATGTGTGGCAATAAACGTTCAGGTCCAGACCTGTGTGTGAACGAGTGTGTATGGGTTCCACCAAAAAACATCTTGTGGAAGTGTGTTGCGGAGTCTTACCAGCTCATACCGAACATACACATACTCATACATAACTCGTTCCCCAGGTTGACGCTTTGGAGATGAGTGGTGCCTCCAGAACATACTTTACCAATACCAGCGGTGCGTTTGTCATAAACCTGATGTGCAGGTAGTGGTTGGGGTGAACACTGGATCTAGGCGTCTCCGCTGTAGGTGGTGCCCTGATGAGGAGTGGTCTTGAGGGTCCAGAGGCCCCTCATTAAAGTGAGGGTACTGTCACAATCCAGGTTGGATCTGACAGAGTAAATGCACAAAGTAACCTTTTTTTCCCTTGGCTGTGTGCCTAAGGTGGTTTTGCATCTGTTTTCTCTCAGAAAGGAAATGTAACATCAACTGTTCTTCACTGTCCTATTAAGGGAATAGATGAATCCAGGATATCTATAAACAGAAAGATGGTGAGGAAACACTTAGCTAACCTAAATGAATTCAAGTCTCCAGGTCCAGATGAATTACACCCCAGAGTACTGAAGGAGATAGCAGAAGAAATTTTTGAACCCCTCTCCATAATCTTTGAAAATTCTTGGAGAACAGGAGAAGTCCCAGAAGACTGGAGAAGAGCAAATGTTGTTCCTATCTTCAAAAAGAGGAAGAAGGTGGACCCAGGCAACTATAGGCCGGTGAGTCTGACTTCTATACCAGGAAAGATGTTTGAACAAATAATTAAACAACATGTATGTCAGTACCTGGATAAGAATGAAGTGATTAAACAGAGTTAGCATGGGTTTGTAACTAATAAGTCATGTCAGACTAACTTAATTTCCTTCTATGACGGAATCACTGATTGGGTGAATCAAGGAAATGCTGTAGATATAGTATATCTTGACTTCAGCAAAGCATTTGACAAAGTGTCTCATACAATCCTTATTGAAAAAAAGACTAAGTATGGAATGGACAAGGCAACTGTTAGGTGGATTCATAACTGGCTTAGTGATCGGACCCAAAGAGTGGTCGTAAATGGCTGCACATCCAGTTGGAAGAATGTCTCAAGTGGGGTACCACAGGGCTCTGTCCTGGGCCCTGTATTGTTCAACATCTTTATCAACGATTTAGATGAAAGAATTGAGGGTAAACTGATTAAATTTGCTGATGACACAAAGCTAGGAGGGATAGTTAATACTAGAGAAGAGAGAGAGAGGATTCAAAAAGATATAAATAAACTGGAGAAGTGGGCAGCAACTAACAGAATGGTTTTTAACAGGGAAAAATGCAAAGTACTACATCTGGGCAATAAAAATGAAAAAGCATATACAGAATGGGAGGAATAGGGCTAAGCAACAGCACATGTGAAAAAGACTTGGGTATCCTAATAGATCACAGACTGAATATGAGTCAACAGTGTGATGCAGCAACAAAAAAGGCAAATGCAATTCTAGGATGTATTAACAGAAGCATACAGTCTATATCACGTGAAGTCATTATTTCCCTCTACTCCTCTTTGGTCAGACCTCATCTGGAATATTGTGTCCAGTTTTGGGCACCACATTTTAAAAAAGACATCAACAAACTGGAGCAAGTTCAGAAGAGAGTGACCAGAATGGTGACCGGTCTGCAAACCCTGTCTTATGAGGAAAGGTTGCAGGATTTGGGAATGTTTAGTTTGCAAAAGAGAAGACTGAGAGGAGACTTAATAGCTGTCTACAAATATCTAAAGGGCTATCACATTGTAGAAGGATCAACTTTATTCTCATTTGCACAAGGAAAGACTAGAAGCAATGGGATGAAACTGAATGGGAGGAGACACAGATTAGATATTAGAAAAAACTTTTTGACAATTAGAGTGATCAATGAGTGGAACAAGCTGCCACGAGAAGTGGTGAGTTCTCCTTCAATGGAAGTCTTCAAACAGAGGCTGGACAGACATCTGACTGGGATGATTTAGCGAATCCTGCTTTGAGCAGGGGGTTGGACCAAATGGCCCAGGAGGTCCCTTCCAACTCTGATTCTATGATTCAATGATTCTATGCCCCCAGTGGCCATTAGGGTAATTGCACTGTGGTGATTTCAGTTAGTTTCCTCCCGGTGGCCATTAGAGTCATTGCACTTTGGTTACCTTAGTTTGTGCACGTAATTATATAACAGGTGTGGTTGCTCTATAAGAGAGTATCAGGTGTGGTAATCACTGTTGGTGATAAAGAATTCATTTGCAAGTAAGCCTGGTTGAAGGATATAGCTAAAGGAGAGTCACGGGCAGCTCAGTGAGATTCCTGAAGTGTCAGCTATGGTGTCTGCAAGGAGTGCTGGCATGGCGTGGTGGGGTCGCAGTTATGGTGTCAGTAAGGAGTTCGTGCATGGATTGGTGGAGTGGCAGCTGCGGTGTAGAGCTGCACTCAAAATGCTGGACTTGGTTGCTGAGAGCTGGACTCAAGCATGCTGGACTTTTTGGCAGAAAAGCTGGACTCATTTGCGAGACTCTGTTTCTGGACAGCTGCACGCAGGTGTGGACTCTGTTTGCTCCAAGGCTGCACTATGATGCTGAGAAGGTCCGTTTCTGGACAGCGCACCTAGATGTCAGACACGGTGGAGGAAAAGATGCACGCAGGTGGTGGGCTCTGTTGCTGGGAGCGTAAGCAACGGAGCAAAGCTAAGTGGTGTTCCCCTGTTTTGTCACTTTTCCTTATGTGTGTTTAGTGCAGTGGTGGGTTTAGTTTCCGCACCGACCAATTCCCTAGTGAGGGTTTAGGTGCAGGGCGAGTCAGGGTTTTGAGGTTCCTGATCGTCGCCCCGTGCGGAACCGGCCTAGGGAACGCTAGGAGTGTAGAGACACTGACTCGGGAGTGCAGGAGGTCACCACGTCCCCATTATCTATCGCAAGACCACCGTTGTTATTGTTACCCAGGTTTTCCCCATTCCCTTTGTCTTATTGTTTTAGTTACCGGCCTGCGGGCCGCGTCACATAGGACAATTACATGTGCCGCGTCCTGTTGTATCAGTTACCGGCCTGCTGGCCGTGTCACTCAGGACGGGGCACGTGACAACCAGTGATTGTCTTCCCGTTGTTGCTAACATCATGTCCTCCTGTATCTCAGACTGAACCTGTCAAAAATTGAACTCCTTGTGTTTCCTCCCTCCACTAATATACCTATGCCTGTTATAGCCATTTCCATGTGTGGTTCTACCATTACTCCCCTGCAACTGCCCGCTGTCTTGGAGTCACACTTGATTCATATCTTTCATTCACTCCCTACATCCGATCACTCGCTCTCTCGCGTCATCTACACCTCAAAAATATTTCTAGAATTCAACCTTTCCTTACCTTTCCCTCTGCAAAAAGTCTTACTGTTGCTCTTATTCGTTCTCGTCTGGACTATTGCAACTCTCTCTAATCTATCTCCCTCTTATTAAACTCTCCCCTCTCCAATCTGTCCTGAATGCAGCAGCCAGGATCATATTCCTCGCCAACCACTACACCAATGCCTCCACCCTGTGCCAGTCATTTCACTGGTTACCCATCTGTTACAGAGTACAATGTAAACTCATCACTCTCACTCATAAAGCGCTCCACGCTGCAGCACCACCCTACATCTCCTCCCTCGTTTCAGTCTTGCACCCTACCCAGGCCCTATGTTCTGCTAATGACCTAAAATTAACATCCTCAATAATTCAGACCTCCAACTCCTGTCTCCAAGACTTAGACATTATGTGAACACCCTATTTATTATATTGATGGTTTGACCATATAATAACAACAATTGTTACCATCCACCTTCCGTGTATCCCCTATTTCCTCATAGATTTTAACCCCTTAATGACCGGAGCTTTTTTCGATTTTTCGCATTCGTTTTTCGCTCCCCTTCTTTCCAGAGCCATCACTTTTTTATTTTTCCGTCTATATGACCATGTGAGGGCTTATTTTTTGCGGGACGAGCTGTACTTTTAAATGACACCATTGGTTTTACCATGTCGTGTACTCGAAAACGGGAAAAAAAATCCAAGTGCTGTGAAATTGCAAAAAAAGTGCAAACCCACACTTGTTTTTTGCTTGGCTTTTTTGCTAGGTTCACTAGATGCTAAATCTGACCTGCCATTATGATTCTCCAGGTCATTACGAATTCATAGACACCAAAAATGTCTATGTCCTCTTTTATCTAAGTAGTGAAAAAAAATTCCAAAGTTTGCTAAAAAAAAAAATTTGCACAATTTTCAGAGACCCGTCGGTTGAGGGCTTATTTTTTCATGCCGAGTTGACATTTTTAATGATACTACTTTTGTGCAGATACGTTCTTTTGATCGCCCGTTAATGCATTTTATTGCACTGTCTTGGCGACCAAAAAAACGTAATTCTGGCGTTTTGCATTTTTTTCTCGCTACGCCATTTTTTTATTGATAGATCGGGCGATTCTGAACGCGGCGATACCTAATATGTGTATGTGGGATTTTTTTTTTAACTGTTTTATTTTGATTGATGCGAAAAGGGGGTGATTTGAACGTTTAGGTTTTGTTAATTTTTTTTATTTTTAAACCTTTTTTTTTTCACTTTTGGCATGCTTCAATAGCCTCCATAGGAGGCTAGAAGCATGCGCAACCCGATCGGCTCTGCTACATATGGGCAATGATCAGATCGCCCATATGTAGCAAATTTACTCCTGTGCTTTCAGCGCCGACCACCGGGTGGCGCTGAAAGCCATATGCCTGGAACAACCATAGAGGTCTCATAGAGACCTCTGGTTGTCCAGGCAACATGACGCCGACCCCGATCACATGACGGGGGTCGGCGATGAAGTCATTTCCGGCCCGGCGGCCGGAAATGCTATTTAAATGTCCGCTGTCAGCTTTGACAGCGGGATTTAACTAGTTAATTGGCGCGGGCGGATGGTGATTCCGCTCGCACCTATTGCGGGCACATGTCAGCTGTTCATAACAGCTAACATGTCCCGGCTTTGATTCGGGCTCAGCGCCGGAGCCCTCATCAAAGCAGGGGAGATGTCTGATGACGGACTGTGTCCGTCATTGGACATTAAGGAGTTAAGCTTGCGAGCAGGGCCCTCATTCCTCTTGGTATCTGTTGATGTATGCGATTATTGTTATTCTGTAATGTGTTTTAGTGCCTGTACAAGTCCCCTCTAAAATGTAAAGCGCTCTGGATTATGTTGGCACTATAGAAATAAAAATGATTATTATTATTACTACCACTCTTGTATGTGCAACTGTATGTTGATAGGCTCCCTGTCTTAATCAATTGAAGTTAGTTTGTTATCCTGATTCTGTTACCGTATTACTGTATAATATGAAGCGGCACCAGCAGACTCTGAACCTGAACCCCTCCGATGGTATCTGAACCCTGAAACCACAACTGTTTGAACAGGTTCCAAATCAAGCTTTGTCTGTGAACTTGAGTTCATTCTGTGTCAGTCAACCCAACCTTTGGGGTCAGCCACCAGCTGTGGTACTGAGTAGAGTTGAGCGAAACGGGTCGAAAAAATTCAAAAGTCGCCGACTTTTGGCAAAGTCGGGTTTCATGAAGCGAAACCCGACCCTAGGATGAGGTCGGCCACGAGGTCGGCGACTTACGCGCCAAAGTCGTGTTTCAAAAGTTTGTTTTGCGCTCTTTTTCAGCCAATCAGGATCCACGGAAACTGTGGGCAACGTGATGACCTAGGCACGGGTCACCACCATCTTTCAGAAGGGCATGCAAGTAATTGGCTTGCTTTGGTGGGCGTCACAGGGGGTATAAAAGGGCGTGCACGCCGACCGCCATCTTACTTCTGCCGATCTTAGTATAGGGAGAGGTTGCTGCTGATTCTGTAGGGAGAGCGTTAGGCAGGGAAGAAGACAAAAAAACTGCTTCTGCTGCTAGCGATTTGGCCTGCACAACACACAAGTCACTGTGTGTGCAGTGCAAGGGGAGGCTATATTGTGGTGTATCAGTGGTGTTGGTTGTTGGGCTGCCTTTTAAGGCTTCCTGACACGCTGGCATTGCTGTTTACCCACTGCTCCGCAAACTGCTTTTTTAAAAGCAATCCAATCTCCCTTATCCTCTAGTCACTTTTGTCACAGCTGTGCCATCGAGCCTGTCACATAGCGCTCAGATATCAGTGGGCCTCACACAATCCACAAGTGTCCAGTGTCCAAAAGTGTGCGCAGAGATTCAAAATCTCCATTATCCTCTCGTCACTTTGGTCACAGGCAGCTGTGCCATCGAGCGTGTCACATAGCGCTCAGATATCAGTGGGCCTCACACAATCCACAAGTGTCCAGTGTCCAAAAGTGTGCGCAGAGATTCAAAATCTCCATTATCCTCTCGTCACTTTGGTCACAGGCAGCTGTGCCATCGAGCGTGTCACATAGCGCTCAGATATCAGTGGGCCTTACACAATCCACAAGTGTCCAGTGTCCAAAAGTGTGCGCAGAGATTCAAAATCTCCATTATCCTCTCGTCACTTTGGTCACAGGCAGCTGTGCCATCGAGCGTGTCACATAGCGCTCAGATATCAGTGGGCCTCACACAATCCACAAGTGTCCAGTGTCCAAAAGTGTGCGCAGAGATTCAAAATCTCCATTATCCTCTCGTCACTTTTGTCACAGGCAGCTGTGCCATCGAGCGTGTCACATAGCGCTCAGATATCAGTGGGCCTCACACAATCCACAAGTGTCCAGTGTCCAAAAGTGTGCGCAGAGATTCAAAATCTCCATTATCCTCTCGTCACTTTGGTCACAGGCAGCTGTGCCATCGAGCGTGTCACATAGCGCTCAGATATCAGTGGGCCTCACACAATCCACAAGTGTCCAGTGTCCAAAAGTGTGCGCAGAGATTCAAAATCTCCATTATCCTCTCGTCACTTTGGTCACAGCTGTGCCATCGAGCCTGTCACATAGCGCTCAGATATCAGTGGGCCTCACACAATCCACAAGTGTCCAGTGTCCAAAAGTGTGCGCAGAGATTCAAAATCTCCACTATCCTCTCGTCACTTTTGTCACAGGCAGCTGTGCCATCGAGCCTGTCACATAGCGCTCAGATATCAGTGGGCCTCACACAATCCACAAGTGTCCAGTGTCCAAAAGTGTGCGCAGAGATTCAAAATCTCCATTATCCTCTCGTCACTTTGGTCACAGGCAGCTGTGCCATCGAGCGTGTCACATAGCGCTCAGATATCAGTGGGCCTCACACAATCCACAAGTGTCCAGTGTCCAAAAGTGTGCGCAGAGATTCAAAATCTCCATTATCCTCTCGTCACTTTGGTCACAGGCAGCTGTGCCATCGAGCGTGTCACATAGCGCTCAGATATCAGTGGGCCTCACACAATCCACAAGTGTCCAGTGTCCAAAAGTGTGCGCAGAGATTCAAAATCTCCATTATCCTCTCGTCACTTTGGTCACAGGCAGCTGTGCCATCGAGCCTGTCACATAGCGCTCAGATATCAGTGGGCCTCACACAATCCACAAGTGTCCAGTGTCCAAAAGTGTGCGCAGAGATTCAAAATCTCCATTATCCTCTCGTCACTTTGGTCACAGGCAGCTTGCCATCGAGCCTGTCACATAGCGCTCAGATATCAGTGGGCCTCACACAATCCAAAAGTGTCCACTGTCCACAAGTGTGTGCAGAAATTCTAAATCTCCCCTGTCCTATAGACACCTTGTACCTTGTTTTACATTACTATATAGTTTGTTGGATTTTGTCTACATTTCTACCAAAAATGAGGAAGGCTGGTGGAAGAGGCCATGGAATTGGGCGGGGGTTGGCAGCTGGTAATGATGGTGTTGGTGGTGGATCTGATGGTAGTGGCAAGAGCAAAATAGGACCGAATGCAGGAGGTGCTGACCCTGCGTCATCGTCTGGCTACATAAGGCCTCGAACGCTTAGTTTTCTAGGAGTTGGCAAACCGCTTTTAAAGGCAGAGCATCAGGAAAAAGTTTTGTCTTACATTGCTGACTCAGCCTCCAGCTCTATCGCCTCCTCTTCTTCAGTTGTAAAAAGTAAAAGCACTGAGTCGTCATTGGAGGCTCATGTTCATGAACCACACCTTTCCTTGTGTCCTTCACCCCAACCAAGATTGAAGGATGACGCAGGCCATACTACTGATTACTCCATGGGGCTGTTTTCACATACCATGCCTGGATTATCAAGTGAAATGGTGAATTACCCAGGCCAAGATGAATCTGACATGGAGTGCACTGATGCACAGCCGCTGATGGATGATTCTGCTGGTACATTCACTCAGAGCACTACATTGTCCTCGCAGTGTACAGAGCCAGATTTTGACCCTGATGAGACTCAGGTGCCCCTTCCCGCACACTATACCACCATACACGGTGACACAGAGAAAGGTGCACATGACATAGAAGAGGAGGTGATGGATGACCCAGTTGTTGACCCAGATTGGCATCCATTGGGGGAAGAGGGTGCTGCTTCCAATAGCTCAGATGAGGAGCATCCACAGCAGACATCGACATCGCAACAGCTGTTATCTGGCAGGCCCAGAGCACTCCAAAGACAGGTTCCAAACATCAAAAGAGTTGCTGGACAGCTTGTCCAGAGGGTCAAATGATCACAGCGTGCTAGGCCGCAAAATTTCTGCCAAAGTAGGAAGAGTGCAGTGTGGCACTTTTTTGAACAAAATCCTCATGATCAGGCCAAGGTTATCTGTAAGAAGTGCGCAAAGACCTTTAGCCGAGGGAAAAATCTGAAAAATTTGAATACCAGTTGCATGCTTAGACATTTAACCAGCATGCACTTGCAAGCGTGGACACAACACCAAACCTCAAGTGCCACATGTGCAACTGATCACAACGAAGGTAGTCAGCAACGCTACATTGTTTCCCCCACTGTAAGCCCACCGGTTAGCACAGCAGCAAATGTTGAGGTGTCGTTGCAAGACCACAGCAGTCAGGGAATCCCACTGTTATATCAACGAAAGACTGATTCTAGGCCATCAGAAAGAACACCAACTCCATCACCATCATCAACCCTCTCTCAGTCCGCCCTGTCCACCGCTACTTCCACCATATGCAGCTCTCAAGTCCAGCTCACCCTCCCAGACACTATGAGTAGGTCAAGAAAGTACTCAGTCTCTCATCCGCGTACACTGGGTTTGAACGCCCACATTGCCAAACTAATCTCGTTTGAGATGATGCCCTTTCGGTTGGTGGAAAGCACAGCTTTCCACGAACTCATGGCCTATGCAGTACCACGCTATGACCTACCCAGTCGCCACTTCTTCTCTCGCAAAGCCATCCCAGCCCTCCACCATCATGTGAAAGACCGCATTGTCCATGCACTCAAGCAGTCAGTGAGCGGAAAGGTGCACCTCACAACTGATGCATGGTCCAGTCGGCATGGCCAGGGCCGTTACGTGTCCATCACTGCGCACTGGGTTAATGTGGTGGATGCAGGGTCCACAGGGGACAGCGGTGGTGGGACAGTGCTGCCTAGCCCACGGTATAGGAAACAGTTGGCTGTAGGCGTTCGACCCTCCTCCTCCTCCAGAAGCGAAAGCTCGTCCACAGAGCGCAGTCGTACGAGCACTCCATCTGCAGCTGCCACTGTTGCACACGATGTGTCCCCCTATCGAGCAGCTAGTGGAAAGCGTCAGCAGGCTGTGTTGCAGATGATGTGTTTGGGCGACAGACACACCGCCGAGGTGCTGGCCGAGTACTTGAAGCGACAAACTGAGTCATGGCTGGGCAGTGTACATCTTGAGGCAGGCAAGGTAGTTAGTGATAACGGCCGTAATTTTGTGGCAGCCATAGCCCTTTCAAAACTCAGCCACATACCTTGCTTGGCTCACACCTTGAACCTGGTGGTGCAGTGCTTCCTCAAAAATTATCCGGAGTTAACAGCCCTGCTCCAGAAGGTGCGAAGACTGTGCGCGCACATCCGCCGGTCGCCTGTACACTCCGTTCGTATGCAGAAGCTGCAGCGATTGCTCCACCTTCCCAACCACCGCCTCATTATCGACATTGCAACAAGGTGGAACTCCACCCTGCACATGGTGGAGCGGCTGTGCGAGCAGAGGCAGGCCATAATGCATTTGTGGGAGGATACACGGCCAGGCACTTTGAGAGCAGACATGGAGTTGACAGGCGTGCAGTGGTCGAAGCTGAAAGACCTTTGTAAAATCCTTCAGTGTTTTGAGGAATGCACACGGCTGGTAAGCGCAGACGACGCCATCCTAAGCATGAGCATCCCACTTATGCGTCTGCTCATGCAAACTTTGACGCACCTTAAGGAGCAGGCGTCTGCAGCCAATGTTGATGAGGAGGAAGAGGAGGAGGGAATCCTTGATGACATTCAGCCATTGTCTGCTCAGGGACCTCTCCTGGACGAGGTGGAGGAAGAAGAGGAGGAGGAGGAATATGATGGGGATGATTACTTAGGGGAGGAGGATGCATCTCGTGGGGCAAGTGAAAATGTTGGTGTGGCAAGGTCTGGTACAGGGTTTGTGCGTGACTGGAGGGATGTGGATTTGCCAGAAAGTGCTCCTCCACCCAGCACTCGCAGTGCATCATTGACACCGGGAACATTGGCCCACATGTCAGATTATGACTTGCGGATCCTAAAAAGGGACCCCCGCATTGCCAAAATGATGAACGATGACGACTACTGGTTGGCCAGCATCCTGGATCCACGCTATAAAGGCAAATTACAAAACATCATGCCACAGGAGAACCTTGACCTAATATTGGCTAATAAACAAGCAACTCTGGTAAATCGGTTGCTTGAGGCATTCCCAGCACACAGCAGCGGTGATGGTTCTCACACGAGCCGTACGGGCCGGGGGCAGCTTGGCAGAGGTGTTCGTGGTGCACACAGCAGAAGTGGCATTGGAGACAGGGGTTTCATGACAATGTTGTGGACTGATTTTTCAAATACCGCTCACACAACTGGTAATACTGCATCGATGGAAAGTGACAGGAGACAGCAGTTGTCAACTATGGTTACAAACTACTTTTCCTCCCATATCGATGTTCTCCCACACAGGTCATTCCCCTTTGACTATTGGGCCGCTAAACTGGACACCTGGCCTGAATTGGCCCAATATGCCTTACAGGAGCTCGCTTGCCCAGCTGCAAGTGTGCTATCGGAAAGAGTCTTCAGTGCAGCTGGATCAATCCTGACAGAAAAAAGGACCCGTCTGTCAACCCAAAATGTGGATGATCTAACCTTCATTAAAATGAACCACGCATGGGTTTCCAAGGATTTTGTCCCACCTTCCCCTGATGACACATAGGGTGACAGAAAAATGGCTTGCTTTGGTCCACCTCTTCCTGGTACTTCACCTATTTCGCCTTTTGCATCAGCTGAATGTCCAACATCAACATATGCCACTTTCTAAAACTCCCTAACTGTGCTGCCTCCCCCCCCATGGCCGGGGTCACCACCTACCGCACGACACCGTGCGAGTGCCGTTGCCCTGGACAGGTGGGTAGGCCGACTCTTGGGCACGGGCACTGGCACAGGGTCCCTCATAGTGCAATCAAGTGTCTCTGACGGTGGTGGTGCACACCCGCCGTCAGACACACCGCTGTACTATGAAGGGCCCAGTGCCAGTATCGACGCCCACGAGTGGGCCCCCCTTGCTTGGGCAGGGCCCCAGCATTTGCAATCTTTACCTCTCCCTGCTCCTCCGCTGTGTAATCTGGGCCGTCAAATCCATACTGTGCCTGACACCGTCTGAGCCTGCCTCCTGAGACATATATTTTGAATGTGTACGCTATCCATACATGTTATCCGGGGATACGGTACCCTTTCTAACCTTTGTGCAATCACGTGCAATCCATGCTGGGCCTGACACCGTCTGAGCCTGCCTCCTGACACATATATTTTGAATGTGTACGCTATCCATACATGTTATCCGGGGATACGGTACCCTTTCTAACCTTTGTGCAATCACGTGCAATCCATACTGGGCCTGACACCGTCTGAGCCTGCCTCCTGACACATATATCTTGAATGTGTACGCTATCCATACATGTTATCCGGGGATACGGTACCCTTTCTAACCTTTGTGCAATCACGTGCAATCCATACTGGGCCTAACACCGTCTGAGCCTGCCTCCTGAGACATATATTTTGAATGTGTACGCTATCCATACATGTTATCCGGGGATACGGTACCCTTTCTAACCTTTGTGCAATCACGTGCAATCCATACTGTGCCTAACACCGTCTGAGCCTGCCTCCTGAGACATATATTTTGAATGTGTACGCTATCCATACATGTTATCCGGGGATACGGTACCCTTTCTAACCTTTGTGCAATCACGTGCAATCCATACTGTGCCTGACACCGTCTGAGCCTGCCTCCTGAGACATATATTTTGAATGTGTACGCTATCCATACATGTTATCCAGGGATACGGTACCCTTTCTAACCTTTGTGCAATCACGTGCAATCCATACTGGGCCTGACACCGTCTGAGCCTGCCTCCTGAGACGTATATTTTGAATGTGTACGCTATCCATACATGTTATCCAGGGATACAGTACCCTTTCTAACCTTTGTGCAATCACGTGCAATCCATACTGGGCCTGACACCGTCTGAGCCTGCCTCCTGAGACATATATTTTGAATGTGTACGCCATCCATACATGTTATCCAGGGATACGGTACCCTTTCTAACCTTTGTGCAATCACGTGCAATCCATACTGGGCCTAACACCGTCTGAGCCTGCCTCCTGAGACATATATTTTGAATGTGTACGCTATCCATACATGTTATCCGGGGATACGGTACCCTTTCTAACCTTTGTGCAATCACGTGCAATCCATACTGGGCCTAACACCGTCTGAGCCTGCCTCCTGAGACATATATTTTGAATGTGTACGCTATCCATACATGTTATCCGGGGATATGGTACCCTTTCTAACCTTTGTGCAATCACGTGCAATCCTTACTGTGCCTGACACCGTCTGAGCCTGCCTCCTGAGACATATATTTTGAATGTGTACGCTATCCATACATGTTATCCAGGGATACGGTACCCTTTCTAACCTTTCTGCAATCACGTGCAATCCATACTGGGCCTAACACTGTCTGAGCCTGCCTCCTGAGACATATATTTTGAATGTGTACGCTATCCATACATGTTATCCGGGGATACGGTACCCTTTCTAACCTTTGTGCAATCACGTGCAATCCATACTGGGCCTAACACCGTCTGAGCCTGCCTCCTGAGACATATATTTTGAATGTGTACGCTATCCATACATGTTATCCGGGGATACAGTACCCTTTCTAACCTTTGTGCAATCACGTGCAATCCATACTGTGCCTGACACCGTCTGAGCCTGCCTCCTGAGACATATATTTTGAATGTGTACGCTATCCATACATGTTATCCAGGGATACGGTACCCTTTCTAACCTTTGTGCAATCACGTGCAATCCATACTGGGCCTAACACCGTCTGAGCCTGCCTCCTGAGACATATATTTTGAATGTGTACGCTATCCATACATGTTATCCGGGGATACGGTACCCTTTCTAACCTTTGTGCAATCACGTGCAATCCATACTGTGCCTGACACCGTCTGAGCCTGCCTCCTGAGACATATATTTTGAATGTGTACGCTATCCATACATGTTATCCAGGGATACGGTACCCTTTCTAACCTTTGTGCAATCACGTGCAATCCATACTGGGCCTAACACCGTCTGAGCCTGCCTCCTGAGACATATATTTTGAATGTGTACGCTATCCATACATGTTATCCGGGGATACGGTACCCTTTCTAACCTTTGTGCAATCACGTGCAATCCATACTGGGCCTAACACCGTCTGAGCCTGCCTCCTGAGACTTATATTTTGAATGTGTACGCTATCCATACATGTTATCCGGGGATACGGTACCCTTTCTAACCTTTGTGCAATCACGTGCAATCCATACTGTGCCTGACACTGTCTGAGCCTGCCTCCTGAGACATATATTTTGAATGTGTACGCTATCCATACATGTTATCCAGGGATACGTTACCCTTTCTAACCTTTGTGCAATCACGTGCAATCCATACTGGGCCTAACACCGTCTGAGCCTGCCTCCTGAGACATATATTTTGAATGTGTACGCTATCCATACATGTTATCCGGGGAAACGGTACCCTTTCTAACCTTTGTGCAATCACGTGCAATCCATACTGGGCCTAACACCGTCTGAGCCTGCCTCCTGAGACATATATTTTGAATGTGTACGCTATCCATACATGTTATCCGGGGATACGGTACCCTTTCTAACCTTTGTGCAATCACGTGCAATCCATACTGTGCCTGACACCGTCTGAGCCTGCCTCCTGAGACATATATTTTGAATGTGTACGCTATCCATACATGTTATCCAGGGATACGGTACCCTTTCTAACCTTTGTGCAATCACGTGCAATCCATACTGGGCCTGACACCGTCTGAGCCTGCCTCCTGAGACATATATTTTGAATGTGTACGCTATCCATACATGTTATCCAGGGATACGGTACCCTTTCTAACCTTTGTGCAATCACGTGCAATCCATACTGGGCGTGAGAACGGCTGGCGAGCTGTTAAGCAAGCTACAGCACCTGTCCAGACAAGTACAGGGATTCCCTAGCGAGGAGACTTATTTGATTGTTTTCAATGTTGGGACAGCAATTTTTGGGAAGCACTATACTCTGGAGAATGATAGATGGGGCCCACCATACACTGGAACATTCCAAAGGTGGACATCAGACACTGGAGCAGCATTTACAGGGCCCATTATACACTAGAGCATTAGAAATGGGGCCCATTATGTTTGGAGCATTATTTGGGCCCATAAGACAGTGGAGCTTCATCCATGGGGACCAACATATACTGTAGCATTATGTGGAGCTCATCATATACTGTTTCAAACATTATATGGGACCAATGATTCTGTATGGAGAAATAGATGGGCCTCGTCATGAGATGTAAAAAGTGAGGTATTTTTTATTGTACTATACCGCTATTTATCTGCCGTATCGGAGCATGATGAGTTGTGGTATGTGTTAAAGGGGCGCTCTTTCGCCCAGGGCACATGAAAACCTGCAGCCAGCCCTCCCCCCCACAACTTTAGCCAAATAACCCCCATTTTTCAGTGCGTAACTTGTATTATGAAGTTAATTAAAGTTGACAAGCTTAAGTAAGAAGAATTGATGCTTTTGGCATTCAAATGGGCACTGTAGGTGTGTTTCCTGTCCTCCTCTCACTGCCGACTTTTATTCCCCATTGACTTACATTGGGTTTGGTGTTTCGGGACGATCCCGACTTTTCCCTATAATCGGACGATCTTGCTCGACCCGACCTTTGGAAAAGTCGGGTTTCACGAAACGAGACCCTAAAAAACCAAAAGTCGCTCAACTCTAGTACTGAGGACTGCCTTAGAGTGGTATCTGGAGGCCAGTGTCAGACTGGGGTGCCAAAGGCCCACCAGTAACCACCGGAGGATTCTTCTTTTCTCCTGTGGGCCAGTCCAAGCCTGCTGGCAGCTACCTTCCGCTGAAGCCTGACTCCACTATCAGGAGCTCCAGTGACAACCCGGTAGTGACTTAGCTACCCCCCTTCTAGGGAAGCCCGGCCCCATGGCAAAGTGGGTCCACGATCCACACTTGCAATCCATGCGCTTGTCACTCTCCTATCTATCTATCTATCTATCTATCTATCTATCTATCTATCTATCTATCTATCTATCTATAGAAGAAGGAATTGAAGCCGCACAAGCTTAAAAAATTAGATAATAGGTGCACTGGTTATGGCCCAATAAACATACCAAAAAAGGTAGGAAGCACAGTGTATGTATATATCAAAAGTGAGTATAAACTAAGCTTGAATTTAAACAAAAAATTTTAAAACTGACTTTTTGGGATTTCTAGCTACCGTATCTATCTATCTATCTATCTATCTATCTATCTATCTATCTATCTATCTAATTTTTGATCTACGTATCTCACATCCATCAATCAGATCTTCTACATTAGCATAAACAGAGAAGCAAATGATAAGATGTAGGTCGATAATACAAATTTATATGGTCCTCAGCTACTTAATTATATCTGCACATTTTACAAGCTCCTAATTAGCAGTAAATTAGGTCCGCAGGTCCCCAGGCAAAATTGAAATGATTACTTTTAAGGGGCTGTTAGATCTTGCAGAATACCCTATGGTTCCCCCCAGGGTTCAGAAACTTCTTTCTTTTCTTTCTAGGTTAATTTGTTTCATTGCCTGACCTGTACAAGCAACATGCAGCTGCAAATCCTCATTGCTGGAGGATGAAGTCATGGCAGGGAGCAGGACTCATAGGAGATTCTTTGGAGTGCAGCAGATACACACACAGAAAAGCCATTAGTTAAAATAACGAGCGGGGGGCAAATTTCCTCCATGGACTTTATTGTACATGGCACCCTCAAAGCCCCAAGATTTTCTTGGAACAAATGAGCCTCATTGTGTTACCTGATAGCCCATGGAGAGAGGAAGAACTCTTCATCCTAAACTCGGAAAGGCACCAAGTGGGTCTGCAATCAATACCCTGGTCAAAAATAGTGTGTGCAATTGCCAGTGCCGTCCTTCATCATAGGCACCATGATGTCGATAATATACCATGTAATGCCATACCGATCTAATTGCGTATCATCAGTAAGGTTCGCCAAGTTGGATTCAAAACATCTGTTCAAAAAAAAAAAAAAAAAAGAAAAGCCGTTCCTGTTCTTATCAAGGTAAATCATAGTTTGCGGAACAGCTGCGTTCTGTAATGTTAGCAGATCCGAGGTCTTCTCCGGGTCTCAGGCTCGGTGTACATAGAGTAACCCTTAATCTTTACAAACCAATTTAGATGCATGCGGCGCTTTTCATTATTTTAAATTGTATCCATTCATGACGGTGTTAGACACATGTGCATGCGTTTAAGTCTGGGGAGAGAATAATTGCAGAACGTTGAGGGCTCCAAACGGTTCCGAACATAATACGAAACATAATAACACACAAGGGCCTCATTTTATTGGCACCTTTGACAAGTAGTGTAAAGCTGACTCGGGGTATGTGTTTACATGATACACATGAACTTTCCACCTTGCAAAAATGTCTTTTTGGTTGTTTCTTAGTTGAGGTTGTTTTTTCTTTTGTCCTTTTATGAGGAGCCATTAGAATGAACCAATGGAAGCTGTGAGCATCCTACGGTGATGGTCACCTCGGTTATCGTAGATGACATAAGAAAAAGCAGAAATTGTAGTGTACACCATATTGCTGTTGCTTAAGGGTACTATCACTTTCAGGCACCCATTCATTGGCCCCATCAGGGGTGCATCTGAACCCCTACAAAACTGGGGTCATGCTGTGTCATGCATCATTTTCGGGAGTGTACACCTACTGGAGGCGGACACCAAGAAGTAGTAGACTCCGTTTGAGTGTCCACCTCCAGTAGGCGTATATACCCGAACATGATGCAAGTCAGAGCGCAAGTTCCTTCTGCCGCCACCATTACAGTCTATGGCCTTGTTGGTGCATACATCCAAATCCTGGTTGCGGTGGACTCAAACGTAAGCCCCGACGGGAGTCTCTAAACAGACACCAAATGCAATATAAATGCACCCTAACTAGGGACTGGCTAGAAGACTTCTTTTAGGTTCACTGCCCCCAATTTTACATGGTGGTGTATGAATGGAGATATTCTTTGTGTGCAAACAATGTTTCTGTATTAAATCATTTCTGTTGTCTTTTTGTTTTTGATGTTTTTTTGCAAAAACACTTTTGAATTATTCACAATCCATGCCAAAAGACCCAATTCTACAAGTTGACAAGCAGGGACTAAAGAACCTTAAGGCTAGGGTCTTAACATAAGGTATCTTATGTTGTAAGATGCTTCTTTTTTCTTAAACTATATGAACTTTCATTGGAGGTAAGAATCAGTTAGTTAGGATTTTAATACCCGACTCTTTAAAGGGTTTATAGAGTAGATAAGATTTTGCCAGAGCTATTTTGCAAAAGCTTTCTCCTCATCCTCTTTTAAAAACACTTGAACGCTCATCCAAGGCAAATGTTCATATTTAGGGAGTAGTTGTGAGACAGAGCTGATGGCTGTAGATCGCTCTGCCGGCAGCTGTCTAATGTATCGCCGAATTTACCATCATGATCCAATAATTTGTTGTCAGCCATCCTCTTATTGTTTGTTCTGTAAAATTTCCAATTTTTTCTATTTGGCTGGACTTTCTCCTAACATGCTATGATAATATCTCATATGTAAAGTAAAAAGTAGTTTCCTTGTAGTCATTTATGCTTTGGGTGAAAGAATAAGATTTGGTCAATGTTTGACCTTCTTGTTTCGGAGGAATTCAAGTTCTCAGCTTTATATCAGATAAGAACAAAAGTCAACTTGGTTTTTCCAACCTGTTTAATTTTTATTCACATTATGAAGCCATAAGCAGAAATTAAAGAATCCTAACCAGGCATGGGACTGAACAAAAAGCCTTGTGTATTGTACTGTGAGTGATGACGTCAGCAAAGTCCGTACTGACCCCCATCCATCATTCCGCTCACAAATTCTCTTAGATACCTAATTGTATAAGTTCTGGGGACACTTACGTTTACGTAATGAGATGAACTCTGATCTTTCCTTCCCTAAACTATTAATGAAAGTTACATTCATATACTTACATGTGATTAGAAAAGTCCCAGACCGGCCAGCGTCTCATGCGCATGGAATCTAAGAAACAACAATGCTCTTTTCCAAGGTCACATGCACTCCAAGTTCATTTGATTAATTTTTGTTGGATCTCGTTTTCATTGCCTCCCCCTCATTTTGTTTTCCCATTGGAGAGAACTGCTGTTGATGGAAATTTCAGTGGACCACCCATAAACATTAACTTTGTGTCAACTTTACACCATCATCCTTCTGATATATTCACCCTCCTTACCAACTACTGTACAAATTCCCTGACTAACACTGCAATGCACAGGTTGTGTGTTATGAAGTATTTTAGACACTTAAAGGAGTAGTCTTGTTAAAAAATTAATTAGTTAAATGTGTTTAGATTAGTAATTTATGTAATTTATTACTATTCTTCATATCTGAAATGTGCCTCGCGGGTTTAACACGACAGAGAGGAGCCAGAAGACCGCAGCATGGGATTTCTTCTACTCCTGAGCTGAAGAAAAGCACTTCACCTTCATATTAAACTATGTAAGTATCTTTTAGCATTGTATGGGTTAATCTGCTCTGTTGAGAGCTCCTGGAAGATTTCCTGCATTAAGGCTCTCAGCTGTGCACTTTTAGCCACTCCCCTCTCCTATATAATCTGGGCCCTGGCTAGCCCTTATTGTCTGAGTTGGCTTACACTGCATGGCTGGAGGTTGTTGATGGTTGCTATTGGAGGTGTTTGGTGGATTTATCTGAGACTGCTTCTAGGTTTTGAGTGTGTGATAATTCCCTTTTTTTCTCCTACTTTGGTTTAACCCCATCCTCCACTCTCTGGTGTTTACTTCTGTTGTTTTCTGTGTGTATATTTTGATGATTGGTATTTTCTTTTTTCCTGTTTGCACTACCTTTTTAGTCTGGTTGGTGTATTATGGTACACTACTACTCTCCTCTTCCCTGGATGGGTGGAGGGTACAGACTGAGGTCGGATTCAAGAGCTAAGGCAAGGTACGTGGCCTCGGCATCTTCACCATCAGAAGTATCTGGGGAACAGGATGAGCTAGTGCGCCCCTATCATTAGAGACAGGGAAGGAGCCCCTGGTCCTGGGACACCCAGCAACAGAGTCGTGACAATGCCAAATCTAAAGATACATCTCCTTTCCCAGGACCCAGTGGGTCACATCTTGGTTTAGAGGAAATCTGTGAGAGCTGTATAATATAGGGCATGAAAGCCTGATTCTAGCTATGTATCACTTATTGGACTGCTTGATTTGTCTGATGTAGCAGAGCTAAGACTTTTGAGCTATGTATAACCCCATCCACACCCCTGATTTTCCCTGTGCATAGTAAATTGTAAGTAAACCGCCAATCAGTGGTGGGGGCGGGGTTACATAAATTAGCCTGACAAGTGTGCACATGAGACCTAGTCCTGTAGTGATAACCTTTTCAATAAATACTGATTGTATTGAATCAATAACATACAGCCCAGTAAGTGACACATCCCTGGATTCAGGCTCTTTTGCCCTATATTATGTTGCTCTCAGATTAGATAGCAAAAACCTGATGACAGATTCCCTTTAAGTTTAACAGATGGCAACATTGCCTGCATTGATACATTTCAATAGCTAAGCCAGTCCCCTTCGCTATCACAGATGATGGTGTGTCAGTCTGGTTGACACAGAAGAGTACAATAGGCCAATACCACAAGAGACGTTACAGAGGGTGAGAATGAGTGTAGTGGTGGCCAATTTTTTTTTTATACCTCGCAATAGGCACTAGTCTGGGGCCGAAATTCCTTGGTTGAATAAAAACCTTATTTTGGACCATCGAGGATTCGTCATTCCCGCAAGCACAGCCAAGGTACCGTGATATCTCCAAGTTAGTGAACAAATGATGTGTACTCATAGAAAGGGCCTGGCTTAGATATTATTGACCTGCAGCTCAAATTTTAAAAATAATATATATGGGGAATAATCATATTTCTCAAAATGGTGCAAACCTTGTTGGTGCAAAACTGGTTGGTAAAACGATTGCTTGTGAAGGACCCAATTTTGTAAATCTTCCCCATTACCTACAACCAGCACTGGTTGTAGTATTTCCTATGCTGACTCCAAAGTGACAGTTCTGCTCCATTGTCATAATCAACTCAGGCTTTAGCTGCCAACTAATAGAAAAAGACTAAAAGGATCTAAAAACCAGCTCTTTTTGTAAAAAAAAAAATCATGGGGAACAAGTACAGTTTCATACATGAGGCCAAAAGTTAAATTTTTAATCTTTGTTTCAAATTAGATTTCAGTCCAAAATAAGTTGTAGCCAATTTCCATTTTTCAGCCATCTGGATGAAAGAAAAAAGTGAAATAACTTTGAAGTGCAAATCCGGGAATATTCAGATGGATTTTTGGAGTATCAGCTCCAGAAAGATGTAAATTTTGCTATAATATATCCATATGCTCTTAGCTGTATCCCTAAGGAATGATGAGTGCAGGAAACTTACTCGAAAAGCAAACGGCGGCATTTTTTTGCCTTCTATGGAGATTTTCTTATCAGTGGTTTGGCTACATATATGTTTAGTTTCTCGACACTTACATCCATATTTGTGATGATGGAGAACTAGATAAACTTTGCTGTCTGGTGTCGCAATATATTTCCAGAAGCAGCTCTCACAGAATACTCCTCTGTTGCAGCAAAGATTCCCAGATTTTTATCTGACGTGTAATCTGCATGATATATATCCAATCATAGATTTATTTTAAATGCATGATGTAAAGATTTCTCCAGTGAAACAGAAATAGAAAATCTCTTTTGTTGAATATTTACATCTTATTTATACTTTCCAGATAATAATAATACTAGAGATGGTGCAAATCTATTCCAATGTCACATTCCATCGGGTGCGACAATGGTCTGTGGCCGCAGCACGGGAGCGGGAGTACCGCCTCGTAACTACCAGATCCGCAGCTCTTCGATGTCGTTACTGCATGATTCACATGGGACGTCGCGTTAGGCCAGCTAATCAAAAGAAGAGCCATGGATGCTATCAGTTAAAATGCAGCGCTCCCACTCCCGTCCAGTGGTTGCAGACCACTATCATGGCTGATGGAATGGAACATGCAAATTGATCTGCAACATCTCTGAATAATACCCTAGCATAAAATAATTAAAGAAAAACTGAACGTTTTATTTATTTTTGTTAATTTGTGTGAACTTTTCCCACATTTATTTGTCTCTAAATTGTTTTAGAGCTACAATCTCCGTTATGGCGCCATTCCCAATGATCTAGGTTGGATATTTGTGGTCACCTGTATTTTTACCCTCCACAACACCTTCCATAGGAGCTTCTCAGTTAAGCAGCCACACAGACCCTGGAATGTAGAATCTTCCTGTGTTTCAGCAAAGGAAGTTCAAGTATTGGTCCTCCACCACCAGGGTGGGTCCATAATTGTATTGAACATGTTTCAGTCATCCTCTTAACCTTTATCCGTTTAACTTTTCTAAGTTTTTCCAGTTAGCTGGATTTTCTCATAACAAGCCAATATAATAACTCTTATGTAAAGTAAGAAGAAGTAGTTTCCATAGGGTCATGTTTGCTTTGGAAAAAGAAAAATGAACATATTATGACATGGCCGGGACAAGGTCTAAGGTGGGTAGGCCTCCTCGAAAGGGGCACACTTTGGGGTAAAAAAGTGATATTGCTGAATGACTGCGGCCACCTACCACCTTCCTCCAGCTGCAGGCATTCAGCACAATGAAGGCCGGGGCGCAGGCAAACAGGTGAGCAGAGGCAGGAGATTATTGACACCGCTCACCCCACTCTCCGCCTGCGCTCCGGCCATCGTTCCTTCCCTGCACTCATTTATATTTGCATCTATCAGACACAAATACAAGTGTTATGAGCACCACCAGTGACAGGAGCTGGAGCAACTCCAAGAAAATGCATGCTACTTCTGGCCTGTGCCCTGTTGGAGACGGCATTGGATGGCGCAATGCAGTGACGTCACTGCGCCATTCTGCACCCATTGCTAGAAAAGTAAAGTCCACTAGGGGTACAAGAATCCAATCTAAACAGGATCAGATTTCATAAATAAAATATAACTTTTAATATTCAAGGTTAAAATAGGGATAGCCAATACCTCGCAATGACATATACAGACATTAAAGGGATAAAGTGTACCAGTGCTAAGTAGAAAATGGTTGCATCTTACCATTAGAAATTTTCAATCAGCAAAAACAGGTTCCCTGTTGTGCCCAATGCAATATCTCACGTCCTGACAAAAACAGTGACCAAGTGTAACCTATCCCTCTAAAAGTGTTCTTGTATAAACCTTCCCTATGTGTTTCAGCATCCTGGAATGGGGGACTCCTCAGGGTAGATGAATGTATATAAAGTGTAACAGGAGTTGTGGAACCACTGTGCCTGAGTATTCACTAGAGCTCCAGATGGCGGGGTTGGATTTGGCTTGAGATGGACACCAGGTGCTACACCAGGACAGACCATGGTTGGCGAGGAATGTGATCCTGGCTGCTGCATTCAGGACGGATTGGGCTTTAATGACTGCTTATGTCATTGTGAGGTATTGGCTACCGATAGCATCCTTTGCTGCCCAAGATAGAAGAAGAGACGGTGGCCGCAGTGTACAAGTAGTCTGGATTAGATCAGTACCAGCTTTTTTTAATTAACTTGCCAATGAATTGTGGACATTACAAGAGTGGCTGCCTGTGGGGACATGAGGGGTTGACTGGGGGGATCTATGTGGATCTGGCTGTGGGGACCTATGTGGGGACATGCAAAGGATTGACTGTGAGGACCTACATGCTGGTTGGTGTATTATGGTACACTACTACTCTCCTCTTCCCTGGATGGGTGAAGGGTACAGACTGAGGTCGGATTCAAGAGCTAAGGCAAGGTACGTGGCCTCGGCATCTTCACCATCAGAAGTATCTGGGGAACAGGATGAGCTAGTGCGCCCTATCATTAGAGACAGGGAAGGAGCCCCTGGTCCTGGGACACCCAACAACAGAGTCGTGACAATGCCAAATCTAAAGATACATCTCTTTTCCCAGGACCCAGTGGGTCACATCTTGGTTTAGAGGAAATCTGTGAGAACTGTATAATATAGGGCAAGAAAGCCTGATTCTAGCTATGTTTCACTTATTGGACTGCTTGATTTGTCTGATGTAGCAGAGCTAAGACTTTTGAGCTGTGTATAACCCCATCCACACCCCTGATTTTCCCTGTGCACTGTAAATTATAAGCAAGCTGTCAGTGGTGGGGGCGGGGTTACACAAATTTGTCTGACAAGTGTGCACATGAGACCTAGTCCTGTAGTGATAACCTTTTGAATAAATACTGGTTGTATTGAATCTATAACACACAGCCCAGTAAGTGACACATCCCTGGATTCAGGCTGTTTTGCCCTATATTATGTTGCTCTCAGATTAGATAGCAAAAACCTAATGACAGATTCCCTTTAAGTTTAACAGATGACAACATTGCCTGCATTGATACATGACCGAAGCTGGTTGTGAAGGGATCTGTCTGACTGCTCATTTCAATAGCTAAGCCAGTCCCCTTCGCTATCACAGATGGTGGTGTGTCAGTCTGGTTGACACAGAAGAGTACAATGGGGACCTATGTGGGGACATGCAAAGGATTGACTGTGAAGAACTACATGCTCTGAACTAAGACAAAGAACGCCAGAGTGCATTCGAAACGCGTTGCCAATTAATTATGCCATGGAATTCATTTTTAATCTTTTCCAATTTCATAAAGTTTTTAGATTTTTAAGGAGCTGCAATCTTCTCATTTTTCCTTGATCATTCCATTTGGTCACAACGGTTTTCATTTCTCCTTCACACCTTGAGCCGCAATGGTTGACCTGGTATCACTAACCTTTCTATTAGTTCTAACTGTGGCCGGAAATCGAGACCAAGCAGGAAATACCAATTTTTTGGGGTGTGGGTGAGTTGTTTGCCATTCTACTTTTGCATACGCACCAACTATCTTCTTGCATCATGAGTTGCTGACGTGTCAATCACACCTCTTCGGGCGTGATTACACCAAATCCAGCATTTCTTTTTTGATAATGAGATGCTGCTCTGGTTTACACACATTACCAAGTGACGCTAGTAAAGAACAATTCTTGCAAGAATGCTTAGACTGGTTATTCTGATGAGGGCATGCCAGGAAGGCTTCCGAGAACACATGTACAGAGCTAGTGGTGGTTTGAAGGGGTAATGCCTACTGACAGGTCCCCATTATTGCCCTTAATTTTGAATAAATGTGCAATATGATTTTGATTATTTATATTCTGATCATTGCATTAGAACATCACTTTTTATATTTCATATCCTTAGCTCATTTTTTCCGGCTCCCCACACGTTTCCATACTTATACCCCAGTACAGTAAGTTTAATGAGGACCAGAATTCTATAATTGAAAGAACATTGCTTCTAGTAAATAAAGTGTCTCCAAGATGAGTTCCTGACATATATAAAACCCTGGAGCTAGAGTCAGCAAAGGAGAATGTTCATTTTAAAGGTGGAGGAGACACAGGTGCCGATAAGAGTCTGTCCTTTAGTTGTCCCTTATATAATACCGGTTGGAAATCTTGGCAATATTCTACAGCAAACAACATTCTCCAAGTATTTTTTTTTTTTACTTTGTCTAAACAAATTAAATTTGAAATCCAACGACTTTATGCTTCCCAGAGTCAGGTATACAGAAAGACCTTCTATAATAGACACATTCCAAATTATATCACAGGATATGTCCATTTTAAAGGGCGAAGTCTAGGATTAAGAACAAAACAGCGTCTCCTCTGTCCATAGGCTGTCTGGTATTACCACGTAACCTCATTCAGTTGAATATGGATAAGCTCCAACACATCCCCTGGGCAAGAGTAAAGCTATGAGGGGGATGCAAAGAAAACCCTTTTCCTAATTCTGGACCACTCCATTAAAGGGGTATTACTATCTATAATATTTATGAGATATCAACAGGATATGTCATATATGTCCCATACATGTGTATACCACAACCGGAACTCTCATCTATTTCAAGCGTGGAAGCCCATCGCACAATGTCAGGAATGGAGATGTGTCCATGAGTCTATTCACTTCTGGGGGGGCTTCGAAAATTGCTGAGTAAGCCTGAAGTGCAAAGCAATAAAAAATGAAAAATAACACGAGTAACACAGTGCTGAAAATGAGGAATGCTGGGTATCTTTTTAAAGCAATTACCTGTACATTCATAAATAAACATGGCAACGCGTTTCGGAATTAAATCAGAACCTTCCTCGGGTCATAATACAGTAACAAACATGAGGGGATCATATTGAAGAAAAAAAAACAAAAAAGGGAATTTACGTCAGATGTGTGGGTCAAAGTCACAACACCAGAAAGGAGCAAAAATAAAATGGCTTGGCTGCAGAAAAGGGATTTGTTCCCTACGCTGAAGGGCTAAAAGGTGTAAATTCTGCAAAAATACTTTACCCAGAAATAACATGTTTTCCTCTACTATCTCGAGAGAAAATATTTCTGTGGTTCCCACAATGTAATACACCTGTAATAGTGTCCCTGAGCTTTACAATCCGTGGGTCCTACTGTACAGTAAATTAAATAGTACTCCAATGTGACAAATAGCTTTTTGGGACATGGTAGGTCAAGACACTAAACTATGGAGGCAATTCATGGCTAAAAGAAATTGTGCAAAGTTGAACAAAAAAAAATGCAACTTCTGGTGTTTTCATGTCATTCAGACCCCAGTACGATAAATTGAGCAAAGTTTGGACGGGGTTGTGATGGAGTATAGCAGCCAAATTCATGGTGAGTGTCGGCATTCACTATGCCGCAATTCTTACTCCAGCAGGGGCTGTGGTAAGATTTGTGGCAAGGCTCACATAGCGGCACATGCCACGAAGCACCTCGTCTAATTCATTAAGAGGTGTGGACTTCTTCATGAATCAGGAGCGTATGCTCCAACACACCCCCTCATCAAGACTGACGAGAGAATAGTTGGTCTTGATGAGGCCTTCTTTGACATTAAACACTGTCCTGATTCAGCCATATATCCATTTTGCCCATTGAGCAGGTGCCAAGTGGAATTCTAAACAGGAGCAAATCTTCTCATCCATAATCCCTCATCAAATATGCACAGCAGGGCTGTGAATCTGGCCATAGACATTACAAGTTTGTTGGACAGTTAACTCTAATTTGATGGAATTTAATGACCATCAAATTGCTTTAGGTCTACACACCCTTTGGTTTGTGGCCTCCATCTGAAGAAACAATAATCAATTACCAAATAGAAGACTCTGACATTTGCCACTGTAAGGCCTCATTCAGATGTCCTTGTTTGCTCACATATGAAAAAATGGTCCAAGTGTCATCAGTGTTTTGGATCCAAATTTTCAGCAGTGTTTGGTCAGTTTGTACCATCGGTGCTTGACTTATGAATATGGGACAGACCCCCACTCCATCTTAAAACCACCATAACTACCGTAAACCTAGCCACTAGAATAAATACACAACACATTATTTTGGTTGTCAAAACGGCCACAGCTTTATTTAAATCACAGGATTAAAACAATCACAGTAGGAGTCAGGTGAAGTGCTAGTACATTGAGATTCACAAGTACTGTGATATCCCAGCTGTCTGACATACAGAACCAGGACAGACAGCCATAAAGGGGTGGCGCGCACTGGCTTCCCATTCAAGCAGAGCCAGTAAACTTTCAGGGCACCAATGACCCTATTATCCTCACTCCTGTGCTTAACTACTGTGCCCGCCCCTGATTGACGTTACCATTACAACGTCCTTGAGGCTGGCCACCAAAGCCGAGCCTGTTCACCACCATGAGGTTTTACATCCTCTATTAGTTAAAATGAGTCCACCTTAACTTGTCTGCAACTTCCACCTGACTCCTAAACCACCACCAGAGAGGCCGTTTGACACCTTAAATGGACCCAACCCCCATCAACCATGCCTAATAAAGCTATCAACCATTTCTACATGCTATGGAAAGACTGTGCATACAAGTAATAAAAAATAAAATTAATCTGTCGGAGCTCTGGAATTTTATCAATGCCATGCTACCAAGTTATGATCGATAATACGGTAACTACAGCAAAATAACAGTTGCTAAACATCCTGCAATGAGGATCCAATAATGGGGAATGTGGAAAGTAAACCATAATTAAGGTCGTAGCTACAATCTGAATACCTGTATAATGACATCTGTCATGCCTCAAAAAACTATTATACTGCATGCATTGTAGCCAGCTCTAATAATTCACCAATTCACAGATTTTACTTCTAGAAACCACCATTATTTACAGTAGCTGTGCAGTAAAATTTCTTAAACCCACTTACTATCAATACCCGAAAAGTGATGAACATATCAATAGAAAGAAAATATAAATAGGGAGTAATTAAAAACTATACACAATATAACATCAACGTTATAAGTAGTAATTTAAATAAACCTAAAGCAGAAAAAGTCTACAAAGGCATTATTAATAACCCTGCCACGCCATTGTTAATTATTTTTCATGCACTTGATAACAATTACTGCTGACCTCTCCAACTGGGTCAAAGGCATTGGGAATAGACATATTGCCCTTTGTGTTAATGCACTTGATTACTTTACCCTTAGTCACTCCCACTGACTCAAGGGCACACAGATTAGGTACATTGCTCTTCAGTTTCATGCACTAGATAACTGCATTGTCCAGACGACAACCTTGAAAGAAACATGGAAAGAAACATGGTTTGATCAATATAAACAGTCAAAACCGTGCCTCGGCATTCTCAAGTCACATGAAAAAAGAGAGAGGGTCCTTGAAGCTATAGATTGTATTGAAAAGCATGCCTACCTTGTTCTCTTCTCCCCTCCAGCCGCTGTTCCTGGCTCAGAGGAGCCAATTTATTCTGTAGGCATGCAAAATATGATAGCCATGACCCCAGGGACTTTACCCTAACAGGGTCCTATAAAATATAAATGCTTCTGGAGACCAGGGGGCCATACCGTGATGGTCACCCCTCCATACCAGGGGGCCATACCCGAGATGGTTACCCCCTCCACACCAGGGGGCCATATACGAGATGGTTACCCTCCACACCAGGGGGCCATACCTGAGATGATTACCCCTCAAAACCAGGGTGCCATACCTGAAATGGTTACCCTTCCAAACCCAGGGGGGTCAGCGGCCAGTTTATTAACAAATAACATTAACATTTATAATAAGTATTAAATACACAATCTTATATGACCTGAGGGGGGGGGTTCTTGGAGCCCCAAAAATTCTGGCTAAATATTTGGCAAAAACACAAGAACTTAAAAATCCACATTACCCTCAGCCATAAACCACCAGCTCGAGGGCATCAAACATCCCATTCCGGGAAGTCCAACCACCAAAAGCTCCCGGGTAAAACCCAGTCCAGAGCCGTAACCAAAAGCCAGATCCACCTAAACAATTTTTAACTGTCCGAAATTTTAACTTCCAATTCCTTTTCGCTGATTCAGCGTGAACTCCAAGAACCCCACCACAGAAGTCCATACTTAATATGGTTGCACCTACTGACCAATTTATAAATAACTTCAAGGACCCACTAAAAGGAAAACAAATAACTGTTTTTTTTTTAAATATTTAATTCATGTTCTTATTAAAATAAACATAAAATAAACATCAAAGCATAAATAACATTAGCACACTGGGGGAAGTCCTTGAAGCTCCCAAATCTGGTGATTACCAAACATAAAATGTACCAACAATTACTCCCAGCTGTTACCCCACTAGATTGGGAGCACCATAGCCACAAGGGTTCCAATGTTCACTTGAATTTCCTGGGGATCCGACAAACTCTTGCCGAAACTCCCCTCCACCTTTCACCAGGACCAGAACCATATTAACTTCCAAAAAGAGGAATCCATATCCCAATGGATCCCCCAGACCAATTTCTAACCAACTTCAAGGACCCCCCAACCACCAGGCTCCAGGTAATCCACTCAGGCCTGTGCTATCCACCATCTTAAGTAATATAAAGTAAGCACTTGGTGGGTATACACTGATCCCTTTTTTATATATTTTTTTTAATTATTATTCACGCCTTTATTAAAACAAACATACAATAAAACATCAAAGCATAAATAATATTAACACGCTGGTAGGAGTCCTTGAAGCTCCCAAAATCTGGTGATTACCAAACATAAAGTGAACATAAAATGTACCGACAATTACTCCCAGCCGTTACCCCACTAGCTCGGGAGCACCATAAACACAAGGGTTCCAATGTTCACTTGAATTTCCTGGGGATCCGACAAACCCTTGCAGAAACTCCCCTCCACCTTTCACCAGATCCAGAACCATATTAAATTCCAAAAGGAGGAAAACCATATCCCATTGGATCCCCCAGACCATATTTAACCAACTTCAAGGACCCCTCCAACCGCACAAGATGTGAGATAAGTGAGGGTGAAAACCATGCAGGTTTACAACCAAGGTATACAACAGGTTAATAATGGAAAATATCCCATCGTAAGGTCCGGAAATAGACAGAGATGGGCAATGCTGTGTTATATGCTGTAACAATAAATGAGAAGCCACCTGCTCCTCTACAGCAGTTACAGACTCTAATCACCAGCTGCACATAAATGGTAAGAAACATGTAGGTCTAATATAAGCTGCCTGCAGCCATAGGTGTGTGAGCAGAAAACTGCAAGTTCTGTATCCCAGTCACTCTACTACATACAATAGACGAGAGACAGGGCTGAAAACTGGGCCCATGATGTGTCCTCCAGAGCAATGTGCAGCCTCACACTAGGAGTGCCCACTCACTGCCCGCCATGTGCTGAGTTATTAGTGCCCACTCACTGCCCGCCATGTGCTGAGTTATTAGTGCCCACTCACTGCCCGCCATGTGCTGAGTTATTAGTGCCCACTCAAATGTGCCGAGTTACTCACCGATTATTTATTTTACACATGGTAAAACATAATCCATTCAGGCCTGTGCTATCCACCATCTTAGGTAATATAAAATAAGCTCTTGGTGGGTATACTCTGATCATGCAACATATGAGGAGGAGGACTAAAGGCAGCAATAACTACACAAATCAAGCACTAAACTGGAAGTCATGCCCAGATTACATGTACAGCCAGGAAAATGACCTGGAGACACAGGATGTCTATACCCAGCATGATCCGTATATAGCAGAGTGAGGAGTGATATCATGTATACAGACCTGTGGTACAGGTTAAAGGGGTTGTCTGGACTTTTCACATAATCTCAGTACATATCTGGGCTGCAGAATTATGACAATAAGTAATTTACTTTCTGTCACTAGTTTGCAGGGTTTTCTAGATATTCTGAACAGAACGTCCAAGGGGGGGGTGTTATGGCATTGAAATGAGAACTAGTCGTAACCTCCTACTCTACTCCAAACATGCGCTCTATAGCAACAACTCCACCCTCCATAGCTACAGGCCCTCCCCGTCCACATGAAGAATCGTCCTGTATTCTGGGACAGGCTGCTCCCATCAGTATTCGTGTCATTAGAGACACAGTGCTCACACATACACTGCACCAAATCTGCTGCTGTGTGAAGACACCTGGCTACACTGGATGTGTACACCCAGCCTCACAGTATGTCACAGAGATGAGGTCACATACAGATCATCAGACTCCATAACTGGGAAGGGGGGATAATCAGCACACAGCAGGGTCAGTATACAGTGCACTTCAATTTATATAGACTTGGCACACACCAAAAAGATTCTGATGCAGAAAGGTGGTTCGCGGTGGATACTGCGTCCACTTGTTATATAGAACCACGTGGGACGGTCGCAGGTGCCTCCTTGCAGTATTGGTGTCTCCCTTAAAGCCCAGTCACTAAGAGCTCACAGTACAACTTATTGTACATTGATGAAGGTCCTAGACCGAAACGTCTGTATGTATGTACTGAAATTATTAAAACCACCTTTCTGCATCAGAATCTTTTTGGTGTGTGCCAAGTCTATATAAATTGAAGTTCACGGATTGGGATCCTACTTGTGCACCACCTCCGGTTACCAGGGTTGTGCCAACGGTTTTGTTCTAGTATACAGTGCACTGACATGAAGTGCAGCCTCTCACCATCATACATCTACCATCCCCCGACTGCTCCTCTCACCAGTGTCTCATGTGACTGCCCAGCTCCACCATAGTAATGGCAGACACCGCATGTGTCCCTGCTCTGTCCTATCATACATAAACCCAGAACTCATGAAGACTCTGTATAATACAGCAGCAATGTGGTATATCAGAAATGTCTGCAGGGAGGACACACAAAAGCTGCCTCTGCAATAAGTGAGGGAACATGGCAGCTACATGAATTTCTGAGGTAATCTTGATCCCAGATATGATGTAGGAGCTGATACTGTGCACACTACACAATGTCTGAGGTGAATGCAGAGTAGAATATCAAACATGTCAGCAAGGGAGGTCACACAGAAGTTGTCTCACAGTCTGTGAGGAAAATGTAGCATGCACATGAGGGACATGGCGGCTACATGAATTGCTGAGGTAATATTGATCCCATACATAATGTAGGAGCTGATACTACACTGGTACATGATGTCTGAGGTGAATGTGCTCCTATCATCTGTCATGTGAGGTGATAACCCCAGTATTATACTCCCTGACACTGCAGACATGCTTCCTCCTGTTCATCCTGTGCAAGAAAGAGGGAGGGAGACAGATTTCCTGTTCTATATTAGCCCCAACCTCCTCACAGTGACCCCCCAGGCACAGACATACTGGGCTTCTTACTCTGAAAGCAACATCACTCTTGCTTAAAATCTATACCACTATACCAAAAAAGCTGCAGGAGTAAAGGTCCACCCATCCCCAAGTCATGTCCTCCTCCGCCTATGGCTCCAGTGGTTTCTTCTCACTTAGGCTAGTTTCACACTAGCGTTTAAACGACGCGTGCACGGCGCCGCTAAGCCACGCCCCCTGCCGGCTCCCTGCCCGCCCCTTCCTGTTATCGCCTCCTCCGAGCGCAGAGGGCTGCATGCGTTATGCGCACCCTATCTTTAGCATAGGGTGCGCAGGCCGTGCGCAACTATGAATACAGCGTGCGCTGCGCATTTTTGGAGGTGCGCCGTGCGCGCCGAACGCAGCATGTTGCATTTTGGCGCGCACGGCGCACATTCAAAAATGCGCAGCGCACGCTATATTCATAGTTGCGCACGGCCTGCGCACCCTATGCTAAAGATAGGGTGCACATAACGCATGCAGCCCTCTGCGCTCGGAGGAGGCGATAACAGGAAGGGGCGGGCAGGGAGCCGGCAGGGGGGTGGCTTAGCGGCGCCGTGCGCGCGTCGTTTAAACGCTAGTGTGAAACTAGCCTTAGGGATAGATAAATGACAAAGCTTCTCCTGTCCAGTACAATTTTAATCATGGGCAGCCCACGCACTGCACACTGATGGGTGAGGTATGTGTTGTTCATGGACCCATAGACTTGTATTGGCACTTTTCATCTGTGATGGGATGAAAAAACGGACATATCTTCATGATTTTTGCATGGACATGGGGTACACTAAAAACCGCTGATATTTGAAAAGTCCCATATGGGTACTATAATGGGTACGTGTTTCATCCACGAAAAATTGATGTCTGAATGAGGCCTAAAATCATATGGTACCGCATGTCACCCGTTGAGTCCCATTCTAAAAGAAAACCCATATACCACTTACTATACCTTTTGTGCCACAATACTTTGTATAAGCTTTAGTTTTTTTTGCACTTTGTACAAACAGGGATGTGGCTCCCTCTTTTTGGGCTTGACACTTTGTCTATATAGTTTTCCACACTTATACCAACATGTGTTGGCTCGTTTCATTTCCCAATCTAAACAGTTAATATAAAGGTACTATATGTGGCCAATATTTATTTTTTATCTGAGCTCCCATTACTGTTAAAACTATTTCAATTGACCCTTCATGTAGATGATAACTGAAACGGATGTCGTAGATCTACTTTAAATATTCCCCTGGCTACAAACCATGTGCTTTTACTAACCTGTAACCTCATAACTCACACTAATTCTCTTTTCCGTTATCTTCAGTGGGAAAATGTGCTTCTAATTATCAGTGGGCTTTGTATAGGTCTGTACTGATCAGTTACCGACCCTCTTATACAGTACATCTGTTGGTCAAAGCTCTTGAGGACCACCAAAGACAAGGACCATACTGTGAAGGGTCATGCCAAACTTTTCTGTTAGCAATCTGTGATTCCAGGACAAGCATTCAGCCAGTCTATTGTTTGGAATGGTTTTCCTATATTCTTAACGACTAGTCTCTTACTATAAGATATACGACAGACATAACTCACAATTCTCAGATTGCAGATTTTTAGGAAAAAAACATTACAAGAACAGATTGCATCAAAGGGCTTGGGGATGTTATGTGGAGTGTGGATGGATTATATTCCAGGAAAACAATATCACAGGCGCCGTTACTCTTGCACAATAATTCTTTTTTACTCCAAGGGCCACAGATCTTGATTAAGACAAACTTCAACCATATAATGGAGCAAATAAATCAAATTTCATTGTAAACACTGCAGACATTATTAAATAGGTCTATTAGATCTCCACCCATTTACCCTGATTGACAGCTCCTCAGTGTCCCTCCTCCCTGCTACTGCTGAATCTCCACCCACCAAACCTTATTAACAATGTCCCTCTTCCCTGTTGCTGCAGCTGAAATCTCAAATTGATCAGTCAGGTTGGGTGAGTGGAGATTGAATTCGCTTAGGCATCTTTCACACTTCAGTTTTTTGCATCAGTTATAATCCGCCAAAAAGGCGGACAAGCGGATCCGTTGTCAACTGATGTGAACGGATGTCACAGGATCCGTTTTCAGACGGATCCTGAAAATGACGAAATTTAAAGGAAACACTGGCTGGGGAAGGAGAGAGAGAGAGAGAGAGAGAGAATTTGGGGTTAATTCAGTGTCTGGAGGATCCGCCGGAGAAAAAAACGTTGCAAGCTCCGTTTGGAAATCTTTGAGGATGTTGACGGACACTAGCATCGTGGCGGATCCTCAAAAAAACGGATGCAACGGATGGCAATCAGGCAGGATCCGCCAATAATGAAAGTCAATGGGGGAAAAAACGGATCCGCAAAGAAAAATGGCGGATCCGTTTTTTTCAAAATTGGCGGATCTTGACTGATTGTCAAAAACGGAAGTGTGAAAGAGGCCTTAGACTCATTTTAAATTTCATTACGTGTGGGGGGGGAAGCGATTCCAGCATCTCAATAAGAAAGGGTTCTTTACAGTTAGAGCAGTCAGACTGTGGAATGCTCCACCACCACAGGTAATATTGGCAGATAGTATATCGACAACTAAGAGGGCTGGATGCTTTTCTCATAACTAATGGCATTACAGGTTATAAATATTCTAGTGATAGAGAATGTATAACTGCTGCAGAAAGGGTGACCTTGACGTACCAAAGTTTTTTCAACCTATATAAGTATGTATTTTTCATCTCAGTTGCAGCATTGGTACATCGGGTGCCTTCTGCTACAATTTCAATCCTCTTGATGTGGCTTCCCACATAGTGTTTCAACTTCACAGTCCTTGAGTCTGAGACCATCGGTACAGGCACCCACTAACTAGGTAGCTTTGTGACTAGTACTCTAATCCTGCTCCATTACTGTGGTTTTCTGTCACTCTTCAGTAATATTTTTTCCACTCTGCTTTAAAGTTCTCCATCACACTTCATCCCGCAATGATCTCCAACTGTTCAACACTCAAAACACATGGATGTAATGGAGGCACTGCTTGTGGTCATCTGACAACTTTAAAAATGGCTACCAAAAGCATGCTTGGCCCCAGTTACTCTATGTATCAGATCCCAGAGGTTCCCCTGGCCTTCATCCTCCCTTTAACCCATATACATAAAGGATTCATTGGGATCTAGATAAGCTTGAACAATGGGCAGCGACTAATAGAAGGGTATTTAATAGGGAGAGATGCAAGATTCTACATTTGGGCAAGAAAAATGAAAATTACATCTACAGAATGAGAGGAATAGAACTAAGCAACAGCACGTGTGAAAAAGACTTGGGTACACTAATAGATCACAGGCTGCACATGAGTCAACAGTGTGATGCAGCAGCAAAAAAGGCAAACAGTTCTAGGATGTATTAAGAGAAGCATAGAGTCTGGATCATGTGATGTAATTATCCCTCTACTACTCCTTGGTCAGGCCTCATCTGGAATACTGTGTCCAATTCTGGGCACCACATTTTCAAAAAAGACATTGAAAAACTGGAGCAAGTTCAGAGAAGAGCTACCAAGATGGTGAGTGGACTGCAAAGAATGTCCTATGAGGAACGATTAAGTGATCTGAGAATGTTTAGCTTGCAAAAAAGAAGGCTAAGAGGAGACTTAATGGCTGTCTACACATATCTGAAGGGCTGTCACAGTGTAGAGGGATCATCATTTTTCTCATTTTCACATGGAAACATGAGAAGCAATGGAATGAAACTGAAAGGGAGAAGATACAGGTTAGATATTAGAAAAAACTTTTTGACAGTGAGGGTGATCAATGAGTGGAACAGGCTGCCACAAGAGGTGGTGAGTTCTCCTTCAACGGAAGTATTCAAACAGAGGTTGGACAGCCATCTGTCTGAGATGGTTTAGTTAATCCTGTATTGAGAAGGGGGTTGGACATGATGACCATTGAGGTCCCTTACAACTCTAAGATTCTATGTTTCTATGATCTGGACTTCATGGGGACCTCTAGGCTGGGACCATATAGCTATTCAGTGGTGCGACCTGGCAAGAACAATGGTCTAGTAGCCGGGACAGTGCATGGAAAAAAAATTGTAAGGCAGCAGAGTAGTCAAAAAACATGTCAAGAACAAAAATCAGGAATGTCAACTGGGCAGCCAAGCTAGATGCAAATATGTTCACAGAAACTAGACAAATTATAACAGGTAGTGGAAGACAGGTTTTTAGGAGCTTAAGTAGCTTGCAGCCTTGCCCAGGGCAAACAGAAGCAAACACGGACAAAAGTTAACTCCTGATCTCCCAGCACGGACAGAACTACAAGTCCAAGATGACACAGAACTAGAGTTGCCACCTTGCATTATCCACAACAAGAGTGTGGCACCGCCTGGCGACAAAAGCAGAAACAGTAAGGGCAGGCACCGATACAAATGTCATAATGGACCAGTTCTACCCTCTTCTTTCTCCGACACAGTCTTTACTCGGGAATCAATTCCATGACCATTAGAGTGGGATACAATGTAGGTATATTATTTCATGTACTGTAGTTCAATACCAATGAGATAGATAGATAGATAACATATGTACTCAAGTATAAGCCGACCCTAGTATAAGCCAAGGCACCAAATTTTGCCATGAAAAAATGGGTAAGCTTATTGACTCGAGTATAAACCGGATGGCTCCTTATCCCCTATCCTTGTATGCATGGCTCCCTGGTCCCTGTCATTGTATGTATGGCTCCCCCATCGCTGTCCTTGTACGCATGGCTCTCCTATCCTTGTATGCATGTTTCCTATTTAAAAAGAACGTCAAAAGCAGAAAAGAATAGGCCACAAATCGGGGATCACCCTGAACAGGAATTTAGCAAAAATATTACAATTTTTATTTATTTAAATTAAGCACAGCAAACAACAACACATTAAAAACATTAAAAAATGGTCACACATGTGACACATTCAAAGGATATACATATCTCATAATAGAGAACCAAACCTGATAACCACTACCACTTTTGGTGGAGAAAGTGTCTTATACCCAAGGTCCATGTAAACTAATACCCAATAAGAAGGTTTTGAAAGCACACTAATACACTGTAGCCATCACAAATGAATCATGGATATCAGTGATGCAGATAAATTTTAAATTTTAAATGGATGTTATCACAAGCTCAAATAATGCCTTGAGACAGTGCATACAATTAGTTATATAGTCTGGCATACTCTTATTCACAATGTGGTACATAAAAAAAACCAAACGTTTCTGGAATGTACTGAATAAACCCCATTTGGAAATACCTCAGCCTGAAGTCAGGCTCCAAGAGCAGACCAGATCATCCAGACCAGAAATGGGCTGTAAAGAGTGCAAACAACCAAAGGACATCTACATGTCCACCTTCAAATAATATACATAGATGCACAGAACCCAATACATCACATATGAAGCGAAGTGGAGTGGGACAGGCTGGACTAATGACCCGACGCGTGTCGCCACTCTAGGTGGCTTCGTCAGGGGTACCTTTTGCCAGTCACTGTGCTGTTATATAGGCTTATCTAATTAAGGAATAGGGAGCAGCTGTGTCCTTGCTAGCCAATGTAGGGTTAATGTCCAAACATACCTGCAGATCAGCAGTTTCTCATTGCACGTAAACCATAGCTGACAGACCTTAGCGCCAGCATGTGACGTCATGTACTACCAGCTGTGCATATATCGTGGTCTAAGAGATAGTACACATCACTGATATCGGACATAGACAGACGCCTTAATACCACTGCGCAGGCACCTGCAAAAGAATCATTGCATAAGTGTAAACAACCCTGCTGATCTGCAGGTATGTTTGGACATTAACCCTACATTGGCTAGCAAGGACACAGCTGCTCCCTATTCCTTAATTAGATAAGCCTATATAACAGCACAGTGACTGGCAAAAGGTACCCCTGACGAAGCCACCTAGAGTGGCGACACGCGTCGGGTCATTAGTCCAGCCTGTCCCACTCCACTTCGCTTCATATGTGATGTATTGGGTTCTGTGCAACTATGTATATTATTTGAAGGTGGACATGTAGATGTCCTTTGGTTGTTTGCACTCTTTACAGCCCATTTCTGGTCTGGATGATCTGGTCTGCTCTTGGAGCCTGACTTCAGGCTGAGGTATTTCCAAATGGGGTTTATTCAGTACATTCCAGAAACGTTTGTTTTTTATGTACCACATTGTGAATAAGAGTATGCCAGAGCTATATAACTAATTGTATGCACTGTCTCAAGACATTATTTGAGCTTGTGATAACATCCATTTAAAATTTAAAATTTATCTGCATCACTGATATCCATGATTCATTTGTGATGGCTACAGTGTATTAGTGTGCTTTCAAAACCTTCTAATTGGGTATTAGTTTACAAGGACCTTGGGTATAAGACACTTTCTCCACCAAAAGTGGTAGTGGTTATCAGGTTTGGTTCTCTATTATGAGATCTGTATATCCTTTGAATGTGTCACATGTGTGACCATTTTTTAATGTTTTTAATGTGTTGTTGTTGTTTGCTGTGCTTAATTTAAATAAATAAAAATTGTAATATTTTTGCTAAATTCCTATTCAGGGTGATCCCCGATTTGTGGCCTATTCTTTTCTGCTTGTGACTGTCATATATAGGTTGTAGGCCAGGGTTGGATCCCCTTTTTATATTTCGGTGGTGCCCCCGTTAGCTTGCTTTACAGTACCTATTTAAAAAGAACAAACATCCTACTCGCCTTCCTGTGCTTCCTGATGCATCTTGTTCCGGTGCCAGCAGCTCTTCCTGCGGAGCGATCACGTGGCCCCACTCGTTAAGGTAATGAATATTCATTCCACGCCTATGGGAGTGGAGAGGTGTGCATATTCATAACCTTAATGAGCGGGGCCATGTGATCGCTCAGCCGGAAATGCTGCTGGCACCAGAACCATTGAGATGCAGCGAGATCGCGCAGGAAGGTGAGTAGGATATCTTCTGGAAGCCGGCGGCTGCGGGTGTCACTGTGCGCGCTATAAGATAAATTAATATTCATTTCTCTTTAGCAGTGGGCACAGTTACAGCCGCAGCCGCCAGCTCCTGCCTCCTGTGACCCGCTGCTCCGCTGCTCACCCTCCCCCACCGGCCCTCTGGGATAATTGACTCGTGTATAAGCCGAGGGGGTTGCGTTTTCAACACAACAAAAATGTGCTGAAAAACTCAGTTAATACACGAGTATATACGGTAGATAAATAGATTGCAGCTACTATGTATCCTTCCCTGTCCAGCTTTGCCTTGATTGTTGGGAGGATCAGCATTATATGTGTACCACAGCACAACTACAGGACAAATGGAGCATTACAAGTTCTGTCCATAGGCTGTCTAATGTGCCAACATTCGGGGTCCTCCAGAAAGATGTCCACTGTAGCCACTTGCCAATATGATTAAGAGATTAATTAATAGGTTGTAGCTTTGGTACAACATGAAGTACAATTCTATTAGGTTAGTTTCACACTATCGTTCGGCAGAGCTGCGGAGGGCTGCGCAGTTCCTCCGGTAAGCCCTGCCCACCTCTTCCTTCAGCTCCGCCTACATTGGCATGCGTTCTTCATACCCTATCTTTAACATTGGGTACACAGGCCATGTGAATGTATGCGGATGCCTGCGCATGCGTCATTTTGATGCTGCGCCGACCGCAACAAAATGCAACATGTTGCGTTCGGCGCAGCATCAAAACGACGCATGCGCAGGCATCCGCATACATTCACATGGCCTGCTTACCCAATGTGAAAGATAGACTACGCAGGACGCATGCCGACGTAGGCGGAGCTGAAGGAAGAGGTGAGGCAGTGGGTGGGGCTTAACAGAGGAACTACGCAGCCCTCCGCAGCTCTGCCAAATGCTAGTGTGAAACTAGACTAATAAAGGGTTTTATTTAAACGTTAGTTATTTAGGAAGTGATGCATACATAGGGCTCTGTAATGGGATTTGGGGATTTCTATTTTTTTTCCTCCATCTGTATACCTTATACTCAAATACAGTAACAGACCATACAAATCATTTTCTCTGGGGTCTTCACTCTTCAGTGTTCCTAGTTCTATATTAGAACCCAAACTTCCTCCTACTAAACATAACACAAGCCGGAGAGGAATGCAAAAATGTTTTTGATGCCTCAGCATAATTTCCTTTCTCTCGTTGGCCAGAGGCGGTTATTATTATTAGAAATTACACAGCAAGACTTAATATTTATAGGAAAATAACGAGTCTCACGTCACGTTAGTATAAATACATGTCAGCGGCGATACAGCGCTGTGTACAAAGCTTTGTTTTTCAATGCAACTGGACTGTAAAATCAGATTACACAAAGATTTAATCCTCTGCCATGAAGTGCATACTTTCACAGCAAAATATTAAAAACAGACTCGTTTCTAATATTTTGAAGAACATTCCCTTTTTTTTGCCAAAATACTGTAAAAAAAAAAATGAGCGGTTTCAAAAAACACCATGCTTTCATTTCCAGCTCTGTTTGTCTTGTGAGTTCACTTTGTTAATAAACTTGGAATGACTTCCCCAGAAATTAGAAAAATAAAAATTTCACAAAAGTGAAGGATTCTGGGTCACCTTCCTTAAAATTACTAGGAAAATGTCCTTGATTATTTGAGCATTTTGTGTCAGATTTTCTTTTTGTGAAGTGCTCCTTTTTTAAAGCGTTATTTCCAATTTTTACCTATCCGGTGAAAAGATGACAACTGTTAGATTAGTTGGGGTTTGATTGTTGAAACCCTCTCTGATCTGCAAAATGGGGATCTTCTTGAATCACCTGGTCATGAGTGATTCCCCTCCAGTCACCAAGTACAGGAGATGGACCAGCGCTGATCTTGCCTTTAACAGTGACTGATCAGCATGGTGGCTCAGTGGTTAGCACTATCGCTTTTCAGCGTTGGGGTCCTGAGTTCAAATTCCACCAAGGACAACATCGGCAAGGAGTTTATAGGTTCTGCCAGCGTATGTCTGAATTTCCTCCAAGTCCTCCAGTTTCCTCCAACACTCTAAAGACATCCCGATAGCGAGTTAGGATTGTGAGCCCCAATGGGGACAGCAATGATAATGTATCTAAAGCACTGTTCAAACTAATGGTGCTATATAAGTGACTAGAATAAATAAATGGTCCATGGAATCATGCATGATTGTCTATAGTTCTAATTATAAAAAGGATTTGGGACCCTTCCCCCTTTACTGCCTATAGGATTGCCAGCAAAAAATGCACTTCAATGGGAAGATCACTACTACACTAGTCACTGTTTATGAGACTGCTGAAAATATCCACTGAAGCACTAAACTTTCTCCTGCAGTCTCCCTCCAACCATGACCAGTGACATCACTTTTGGTGGCCTTATAGATCCGTTAAGTTGGCTTCATGCCACAGTTGCCATACATGTCACCATTTTGCATTGTTGCCAATCTGCTACTTCACTGCTCTGCTACATTACCACAATGAGTATCCTGACCTACTCCAGTCTGATATATTGTTGAACTTTTCTTCATTGCCAACGTGAACCTCTTGACATCACTGGGCCCTGCTCCATTACCACAGTGGGACTTTTGACGTAGTGTATTCTTCTATTTTACTGGGCTCTACTACTACATTGCTCTACTCTGCTGATCTTGTCACCACTGAGACTGTAGACAGACTGAGCTCTGGTACATTGTTGGACTCTGCTATACCATTTAGCCATGCCTCATAGAGCTCCATGAAACACTATGTTCTACAAAAATAAGAAGAACCAGCTCACCCCTGCTGTATGATTGAGATCCTCGGCATGGGGTAAGCTGCTCCTGCTAGACTCAGCGCTGTATAGATCCAATAGAATAAACTCCTCCAGCCGACAATCCAGATAAAAAATAGATATTAAGTCCATTGTGATTAAAAAATTAATGACACTTTAAATTTAATCCAGCAATATAGTATAAATTTTCTATGCATTTCTGACAGTAAACCAGTTCTTAATTATGGATGATAACAGCACTGCAATAAAGTTCTATTCAATACTATGTTCTACCTCACAGCCTATTTTACTTTGCCACTATCTTATCTCTGCCTCATTAGTCTTTCTACAATAAGTCTCTGGCTTCCCAGTGGACTACTACTTAACTCCCATAGCGTTGGCATCCTTGCCCGCTTCCACTCCTCCCCCTGGCAAGGATGTCAACTTGCTCACCGAACAGGCCGCTTGTCCGCACCTCCTACCCCACCTCCTGCTTTCTTGGTTCTGCATAAGCAGATCCCCTGGCAGCGCGCTTAGGGCGCACGCTCTCCCTGTCTCTTAAAGATACAGCACACACTCTCCTAAAGTGTCCTCAGCCAATAGCCGGGAGACACTTACTACTTAAGGTACCTCCACCTGTTGGGTGGTGCCTGAGCAGCATTTGTACTAGTTAGTTACTTGCCTGCCTGTTTTTAGATCCTCTTGCCACTTTGTGTGATACAGATCCTGTGTTGCCTAACCTGAAGACCAAGGACTTCAAGAATCTGCTTCACTAGCTGAAATAAAACAACTTCTCTTGATCTGCACCCAATCTCTGGAACACACTTTGTCATGCACCAAACATGTCCTAATATTCCTATGTTTGGTCATTTTACCTAATATGCAAATTGTATCTAAAATGAATCTAATAATAAAATAAGAACACTGATTACCAATTTTTTTTCCGCAAGACAAAAAGTTCTGCTTGCATGATTTCAGAGAAATAATTAACGAAAACTGGTCTGTCTACAAATAAAATGAGCAATTTGCTCTATTTTGCTGGCATATTTTACTACAAATCCCAGAGAGATGCCTTGATGTGTTAGTCCCTTAAGTAGCAGGTCAAGTTAAAGGGTGATTGAATCTTAAATAGCAAAAATTAACAGGCTAACAAGATTTACCTGTGCAGTCATCTGGAAGAATTGCTCATTTCATCCACCCGTAAAAACATCTTCTTACCAAGCTGACCAAATGACACATTCAATATACACCAATGCTTGGATTGGGAATTGAATTCCTGTTTGTCCTAACTTGGCGAGCGTTGACCTGAAAGATCTCGGTCATCAGAAAAAGATTACCCCAGGCACAGTTTCAATGAACCAGATCATCACACCTACAGTTCAGTGCTTAGGTATGTGGCCTTATTAAACAATTACTTCCACTTCTGTTGAAGGTTGAAGGTTTTAGGATTTGAGAGCAAGAAAAAAATGAAAACACAGACTTCGAAAATAGGCCATATTCCCATGACATTTGACCGTGCTTGTATTTCATTGAGGATATGCTAGAACAAATCTGTTACCCTTTGTGATATCTTCATTTTGCATTACCCAATAATGTACAAATAACTGCACAGTACCTTACCATGTCTAATTGACCACCATATATTAGAGTGTCCAAATACTACTTCCATACAGTTACCATATAGAGTGCCGCCACTATCAAGCACTGCAAAAAAAACCCCATACCCTATAATGCATACGTAAACACGGTACTACCATGCGGTGCGGAAATAATACCAACATACACTGACCAAATTTCAGCTCCAAACCACGTAATATAAAATCAGTGTGGTACAGTGTCTAAATAAAACTAATATACATTATAATTAATATTAAGATTAATAATGGTCCAAGTCTTCAATGCCAGGATTTCTTTGGTAGCCCCTTCAGCAGAGGAACAGATGGCACACCTCAAAGTTCAACTCTGCCCCTATAATATTTCCCTATAGTTGAACTCATAACTAAGCATTCCTTCACTCATGCAGAAGCCTTTCAGGGAATTTAAAAAAAAAAATCACCAAATTAAAACGAGGGAATGAAGTATGATAAATCTTGGTAAAAAAATCTATGATAAAACTTTTGAAAGATCCATTTTTTCACTTTTTACCCCTAATCCTACTAGGCTGAACATAATAGTTTTTTTTTTAAAGTTGAAGTTCATAAATCTGGCGTAGACCTGTTTGCCTTTTTTCTACGAGAAAACTTGTGCAAGGTCCTGGACAGCTATTTGCAGACTGCCCTACAATTTAAAATGTTCAATAAAGTCCACATAACTTTAAATGTCATTGAAGAGTAAAGCCCCCGTCACACTAAGCGAGATCGCTAGCGAGATCGCTGCTGAGTCACAAGTTTTGTGATGCAACAGCGATCTCGCTGTGTGTGACCCGTATCAGCGACCGGCCCCCTGCCGGGTATCGCTGATCGTGCTCTAATGCCCTGGGCCATTTTTTCATTGTTGGTCTCCCGCTGGCCATCACACATCGCGTGGCAGCGGGAGACCATCAATCAGCGAGCTCCCAGTGCTGTAAGCAGACGCTGGGAGCTGGTATCCAAGGTAAACAGAGGGTAAATAAGCGTGCACGTCGCTTAGTTACCCACTGTGTAACCTGGATACCAGCATGCTCGCGCTGGGAGCTGGTATCCAAGGTAAACAGCGGGTAACTAAGTGCCGTGCGCTTAGTTACCCACTGTTTACCTTGGATACCAGCACCCAGCGCGAGCACGCTGGTATCAGTATACACAGCGGGTAGCTAAGCGACGAGCGAGCTTGTTACCCACGTCATCGCTGGTCCTGATCGTTGATGAGATCTGCCTGTTTGACAGCTCACCAGCGATCATGTAGCGACACACCAGCGATGCTGACCAGGTCTTATCGTTGTCGGGATCACTGGTGCGTCACTTAGTGTAACGGGACCTTTAGCTGCACTTGTGGGGAGCTGGCTATCAGACACAACCAGACTCCTCATAAAGAAGTTAATGGTTAATGGTCATGTGTTAATATGCACTTACATTGTGCATACACATTAATTTATTTTCTCAGTTCAGACTTCAGTTTTTTTATCCTCATAAAGAAGGCAGATATGGTTTGTTAACATCTCTGTTTTCCTTATGCACAGTGCCAAACAAGCACGTTCCTGCAGCACCGGAAATGCTAACAGCGCTTTCTCCTCACATTCTGGTGATTATTTGATCACCATGTGCTGGAAAAGAGCAGGAGCTGCTGGGTTTTAGCCGAGCAGTTCAGCAGCGGACATATGGAGCTAAATTTGTACCTTTTTATTAATTTACATTTTACCCCCTATATTTTATTTTTTTTATATACTGTACATACAGTATAATATTATAGAAATTCATGCTATAAGGTAGGCATTAGGTAGCATTCACACGAGAAATGTGGTTGGGTCCAAATATGTGCAGTTTTATTGCTTTCATAAAACTCCAAGGGATGCAAAATAAAACAAGCTCTTCTGGGCACAAATATATCGCAGCAAATAAACAGCTCATTCAGCAGGCAAAAATATATCAGTGAAGGCTCACCTAAACAGATTACATTCCTCTTCCCGTGCAAACTTGAGACAAAGAATCACCTAAAACCTGATTTCTAGAACACAGACTGCTCAGCTTTCCTATCTGACCTGTGCAGTCTTCATTCAGAGAGAAACTGTGGCTTGTCTCTCTCCAAGCTACAGCTCACATTTTGTCTGGTCACTCACCAGCTTCAACACATTCATCTCTGCTTAAGATTCCCAGCTCCCAGGTGAACACATGCTCTTCTTCTTAGTCAAAGCTAGCCAGGTGCATCTAATTAAGACCTGCAGTGCTGAGATTTAACTCTAGCCTACCTGGCTTTGCTTCAATATGTATATATTGAAGTCATGAAAAGTAAAAACCTAATGGGTATCATCACTTTTTCAATGTACCAATACAATAAAAATAACAAAAAAATTAAACAGAGAGAGACTTGGTTAAAAATAGACATTTTAGCTCTGATTCATTAAAGCAATTTTGCCAGAATTCTAGCTTAAATCATTTTACAAAGTCACAAAAATTCTGTGCAATGTGGTGTTGCTCAAAAATGTGGTGTCTCTTTACATTTTCACGCCAGTTTCGGTCATCTTCAACAAAATGGACAAAACTGGGGCAGACTGGGGTTGCGACGGTGGTGTGGCGCCACAGTTCATCTGATTTTCTGATTTATGACAAGCTGTGGTGTTCCTTACACCAGAAATCTTACTCCAGTCACTGACAAGAGTAAGATTTGTGGAGAAATGCGCAGAGGTTCACATCACTTGTTAGACACTCCTCATTCATTAAGAGGCATGTACCTCTTAATGAATCAGGAGAGTATAACTCCAGCATGCCCCCTCATCAAGATCGGCATGAAAATCTCTGGTCTTGATGAATCAGGGCATTTGTTTATACAGCTGCCATGTATAAATATGTGTCTCCATAGCAACAGACTACAAGCAAACCTTATGTAGTCTGGTCCTTCAGTCATGGCTTACTCACTTCCACATGATGAAAGGAAAGGTGTGGAGTGTGCCAAGTGGTAAGTGACTTTAACCATGGAAAAATATAGGTCTACCTAAAAGCTGCACACATAAAATGATAAGATACTTTCATCTGCAGATTTGATGTCTTTATTTTAGGGACATTAGCACAATAAATATTGGTGCAAAATTCTACATGCGAATTACCAATTAAATTATTACATCATTACGTACCTTCTATGAACCACCTAGAATTTTCAGAACGTTGTATCGGAGCTATGGTTGCACATTCATTGGAAAATGCATTTCTGCAACCAATCACTTTGGGTTGACCAAACCACAAACCTTTCATGTTTCCAGCCAAAAAATATTTAACTATCGTGAATCAAATTGGCTTGTGTGTGGTCCTTCGAGAATAAAACTGTGAATGAAAGCATGCACATTTCATCCCAATCGTGACCTGTCACATCACATTCCTAGTCTTACCATCCAATCTAAGGCAACCTAAACCATGTGAGCTCATTCCGGCTGCTCTTGACTGAAGCAATTTGATACAGTGAAGCCGGTTTCAGTCCTTTACAACATCTACATTTGTGGAATTCTGCTGTGTTTCCATTGGTGTATGAAAGTAAAACTATGAAACAGAATAAAAAGTTCTGTTTGTATTGAGAAAATGCGTAGAGGTTGTTTTGAAAGATGGCCATCAGATTGAATTCACCCATAAATCGTTCCATTTTTTGATCCTGTGGAATGCAGAAATGTAGATTTCACCGGCATTTGGTCTGTGGAATTCCGCAGCAGTGGAGACAGTATGGAGGAATTCCAATAAGATGAGAACACTCTAAACCCACCAGAAATAAATGGTGTCTTACTTCCATTGAAAGGAATAGGTTTATTCATCCAGTTTGACATCTCTTGACGATCTGAAAACAACATATTAAGGCTCTGCGTTTTTCTGTTCATTAAATGATCGCTGTACTTTCAGACAACTTGATCTCTTTTGATAGATTATGTGATAAATAAGCTTTGTTTATTAATTTTGTTGCCTTACCCCCCTGAAAATTTCCTCCAAAGTATCGGTACTCTCGCTTCTGTCTAACTTACTGTCACTGCCTGTTGTTAGGTGCAATCCATCTCTAGCAACAGAGATGCTGCAGATTAAAGGAAGTAGGGGTGTTTATTGTCTCTCTGCTCTTGCTCTCCTGTCTGGAACTCTGCACACAGCCATGACAGAGAGGTGGGCTTTTGGTTCAGGATAGGCAACCCATTGGACAACTGCAAAAGCAGTGCATGCTGGGGAGTAAAAAAAATGCTGATGAAGAATTGTTCACTGAGAGTGGATGGCAAGATGCAGAAGCAAATAATTTACACATTCCTGTTAGTTGAGATAAACTATGTTTTTGAATGAGTTTGCCTTGGTCATGTTTGACCTTTAAAAAACACCACTGAAATCTCCTCGTTACTGCATTCAATGACAAGATGGAAAGAAATCAAGCTGTCCTTACTTTTTCTCTTAGAAATGACATGGTTGTACAAATTCTGAGCACGTGGCGCAAAATGGACAAATATGATGGGCCTGTTTAAAGAAAGTGGCCCGGAACTATAGCCTTATCAGCATTTTCTTAATCCAGCCCAAATGTTTTGCCATTATGAGATCCATATGGAAATCATCTATTTTAAGAAACTTTCAAAGAAACGCCCCCGTCATATGAAAGGTAAATGTGAAATTCATTTTTATGGAACACAGCAAATAAATGCAGAACAAATTAGTCATTCCTAAAAGAAAGTTGTTTCCAAATTTCCATGTAATTGTAGAGTATTGCTGTTAAATTCCATCTTAGCATTTTACTAGTAAGTAGGCAAAGGATCGGAAGGCGAAGGCAGGGTCTCAGTCCTCGGCATTGGGAAAAATTCAAATAGTGTTCTTTGTGCCTTCTTCAATGACAGTGTCCTGAAGATATCAAATGAAAACCCAGTATGCCTACTATCGCAATATACATAACATACACCTGCAGTCTTTTACTGACCTACCAAAGCTCTGGAAGCTCCTCCGATGTGTGAAGGTGCTGGCACAATAACGTGCCTCAAAAATCCAAAACACAACCGAGGTAACTTTAGAGTAAGGCAGGGGTCACATTTGTGAGTGCAATGCGAGAACTCGCATCAATACCCGGCATTGCCGCCAGCACTCAGGACCGCTGGCGGCAGTGCCGGGTATTGAAGCGAGAGACTCGTGAGAGTTTCTCGCATTGCACTCGCAAGTGTGACCCCGGCCTAAGTCCCTTTTCAATAGAGTCTAAAGATGGCATGCAAAATTGAATGTTGGCTGAAATATTTCCCGGACTGACTAACCCTTTGTTTTGTATAAGGATAAATTCAACATTCCCAATCCTTTTTGTCTCATCTTGAGAAGTTGCCATTGGACACGTTTGGCTTAGACTGAGGATGAGTTCTCAAATAATTTCTCCTTGTGACCCTATAAAACCTCAAATCATGTTGCATTCCTACCATGGTCCTCCTTAAAAACAAGGTGATGTAAAAGAGAAAGGTAATAGAAAGAAAAGGTGGTAGACGTCTCTTCTATTCAGTTCCTTCTTTACAAGAATGTTTTCTAATGGCAAGAGTTATTTTGAATTTGGCCGTCATCTTAATATAATGGGTCCTTCATAGGTGACCTACGAAATAGAAAAAGTTGACCATTACCATTAAAGACTTTATGGTATTTGTTAGATCTTCTTAATCACGTACTGGAACATTGGACTGATAACTAAATAGAAGATGTAAAAACTGATCTATTGCATAATGGACGTACAAGGATTATTCCTTTCCATATTTATTCCATTGTTCTGTTCATAAAGCACAAAAGTCCAACAGCTCACCTAGTTCAAATAGGTGCCGGTCTTCCTGGTTGGATAGAACTGACAAAGGGAACATTTGTCCTAGGACCTCCACTGCCCAAAACCCACTTCATATAGGACATTTTAATAATCTTCAACAGGATATTTCAAGTGTAAGTCTAGGTGCAGGCTGTAGGTTTAATTGTGAAATTATATATTAGGAACAATAAGACTTACATAGTTTGGATCTCTAATACATGTTCTACTCGTTAATTTACTTCTAGCTGCAATAGCAGAAGGCCACCATATTGATTTAGCCTAAGGGGGCTTCAAACTTTGGATTTTATGTTGCGATTGGCACTGAGATTGTGTCAGTCACTAATGTCACCTTAGGATGACATACGTTACAATGTGCAAGTAAATTGGAGTAGTGAAATATCCTTAAAGAGGACCTGTCAGCACAGTTTTGCAATGTAAAGTAAAGGCATGGCTGTGATGGTGCCGTCCTACTGAATACATTGATATTTTTGGTGCAGAAATCCACTTTGTTGATCTTCTTTGATCCCCATTTGAAATTTTCTGCTAATCAGAGTTTTGAAATCTCAGCTGTGACTTTTTATCAAAGGCTGGAGGCAGGCAAAGGGGCGGGGGAATCACAGTCAGGGAGGAGAAGGCAATGTGCACAGTCTGGCCCCTGTGCACCGAAATCTAATTACCGTAGCAGAAAACATCAAATGGTGATTATAGAAGAACCACAAAGTGGATTTCTTCACAAGAGTTATCAACTGAATCAGTATTACAGTATCAATACAGCCGTGTCTTTACTTTATATTGCAAAATTGTGTTGACGGATTCTCTTTAAATCTGTGCCACAATGCAATTTTATTTGCCCTCAAATAAGCAAAAACACTGATAGGATTTTTGACATAGACACAAGGTTCCCTCCGATTGTACTTCCACTAACTTTTTATTCCAGAAATGTGTGTGTACATGCATGTTATGTATTGTGCATTCAGTGGGTGTCTCAGGACTTGGACCTCCACCGATCAACAGTCCATCTAATTTATAAAAAAAATTTAATAAATTATTGTTTTCTTTTAATTTCACAGAGCAGCCTAGATTTAAGGCTAGCTTCAAACATCGGGGTTTGGACTGTGATTTCTGGACCGGCAGTGAGACTAGTGACTCAAGCCTAACAGACTTACTTTACATTGGGTTCGGGTCAGGAGACCCATGGCTGGTCCAGAAGTCGTAATCTGTACGTGTGAAGTCAGCCTTACTTTCTAATATAAAGCTCTGTAGAGTAACTTAAATATACATAAAGCAAAACCAAAAGAAATGAACTGGAGTATAAGTTGGTATACATGCAATGTGTAGGAGCATGTTCACACTGGTCACTAAACAGACAAGACCTAAGATAGAAACAAAATGAACATATACCCCGCTGTCATGATCCAGGTCGGGGGTGTTTCTGGTTAATTTCTCCCCGGTCTGGTCATGCGAGGGTTAACACTCCCTGCCTCATTTTGGAATCTGTTTGGCTATTTCTATCCGCTGCTACCAACAGGCAGTGTCAGTTATAGTTCCTGCCTTCGGCTTGAGCGGCTGATCCCATTATACCTTGATTTGTCCTCTGCCCGTTTACCCCAGTCCCATTCCCGTTCTCCCCTGGGATTACACTCGTCTTAGCATTTGCTCTCCATGTTGTGACCCCTTGGAATTTGACCTGGCTTGTCCTCTGACCCTTTTGTCTGTCTTCCCTCTCTGGTGATCCTGCTTCCGACTGGCTCTGACTTCTGGCTTGTTTCTGACCACATGTATTGCTGTGAACTCTGATGCTGCGTTTCCAGTCTGTTGCTGACCCGGCCTGTCTGACTACTTTTCTGTCACCTAGTTGCACCTGTGCTGTGACGTTGTGGTGCTTCGTTGTTAGGGTAACCTTTTTGCCCTTACCAGCACCCCCTGGTGGAGGTTGTGCAGTACAGTGTAACAGCATTACACCCGCTGTACATAAAAAGCAATAGTGCATATACAGTAAATATCATAGGGTACTTATGGCTAACAGTGAACAGCTGAGAGCCTAAACCTCCAGGAGCTCTCAACTGAGCAGATTAACCCCTGCACTGCCAAAAGAAATTCACACTGTTTAATATGAAGGTGAAGTGCTTCTAATCAGTGCAGGAGTAGGAGAAATCAGACGCTGCGGTCTTCCGGCTCCTCTCTGTCACGGTAAATCCGTTACTCTTGGCTGCAAAGTCAATATAAGCTCTCCATTCAGTATATCAGTATAAAAAGCAATGATTGGGCCTACAATATAGAAAAAAAAGTTTTGGATACAGTCCTGTTTTTTGTTTCATACAAATACTGACGAAATACTGATCAAAAACATTGACGTGTGAATAAAGCCAGACAGTGTTCAAATCTGTATCCATTGCTGAATTTCACTTCGACTTGACAAAGAAAAATAATGTAATTAAAGATGAGTGAATTCAATATGAATTTCCCCAAAATATCATATTCTGACAAATACAAAAAGGTTGGGATTCCAATAAAATAGTGGCCAGCCATCTGACAATTTGCTATCTTCTTTTTAGGGCTGGAAAGGAGTTAAAATAATAGAATATGTTTTGATAACTTGTCCAGAACCCTCACTTTACCTAAAGTCGCCTCGACCACTGCACAGCCCTCTGGCCCACAATTTTCATTTCTTACAGTGCTCCCTTTCTGGTTTGTTCTCATGCAGTCACGTCATCATGTGACAGCGTGATGCCAAACACAAGGCTCAGAGCTGGAAGGTAGCGGTGGACGAAGCGGAGACTGTCGTGCAAGAACAGAGAGCAGTGGCGACAGAAGAGGCGTAAGGACAGGACTGGCCCATCGGAGATCAGGTGAATCCCACGGTGGGCCCCTCTGCATTCTCTATGTACAGACATAGGCAGCATCTCATCATTCATTTCAGAAATGACTTGCTGTATTATTAAATAGAAAGTTAGGAAATTTGTGAATGAGGGTAATATAATATTTGTATGTAGCTGAACAGTGGACCCCCGGATCCAATGTTACTGGTGGTTCCTTGGCATGTTTAATGTATGCCATTATTTTTATCTGCTTCGATATTTATGCTTTTTCAGCGGTTTGTGGCCTTCATTATAAACTAAACTATTAAACATTAAAAAAATTATTTCAAATCTACATGAAAAACACAGCACAAAAACTGAGCAAGAATTGCAGGATGCTTTTGCGTTTTTTGGTACAAACTCTCGCAGATAAAACACAGTGGGCAAAAAAATATCATTGTATTGGCATGTGGGAACATGGTCATATATAGCTATTCAGCACTGACATCATATCTAAAGTTTACCCACCTCTAAATATTTGGCATCAAAAAAAAGTTCATCATTTTTCTGCTGGGGGAAAGCATGACTATCCAAAAGCTTATCCAAGCCCAACCATGTGAGACCTCATTATAGAGATGATTTAATGTTAACAAACCCTGACTAATCTGACCCGGCCTGTCTGACTACTTTTCTGTCACCTAGTTGCACCTGTGCTGTGACGTTGTGGTGCTTCGTTGTTAGGGTAACCTTTTTGCCCTTACCAGCACCCCCTGGTGGAGGTTGTGCAGTACAGTGTAACAGCATTACACCCGCTGTACATAAAAAGCAATAGTGCATATACAGTAAATATCATAGGGTACTTAGTTAACACTATTTTGCTTAAAAAAAGGGTAAAAGCCACCCCACCGGCGACAAGGTGCACCCAGTCGGGAGGGTCCTAACCTATGCTATTATATGCACTATTGCGTTTGACTTATTTTTTGCAGGGTGTATGTTCATTTGATTTCTATCTTAGGTTTTGTGTTTAAAAATATATAAACCGAACCCAGACTCAACATCTGTTATATAATGGCCCAGCTCTGGTATCAACTCTCAGAAAAAATGTCCTACAAGGTCTGAAGTAATATGCGCTTTATCCTATGTTGTGTAAGTGTAAGCACCATTAATTGAAGTGATATTTTAACAGGCGAGATAGATTCATTGTTCCCATTAAAAACCCACTGAAATTCAGCAAACACTTGAAGTGCGGGTTATTTCAGCTGCGCAGATTTGTCATTGGGTGTAAAGCTTATATTTTACACACGGACCTTTGGTATTTATAGGGAGATCTGGAAAGTCCATTGCTCGAAACAGGTAACACTGTAAAGTTTTAGACCAGCAATGAAATTTTTTACAGGAAAATTATAATGCAAATGGTAACACCACTAAAAATTATTTTAACAGAAACATTCAGCAAGACACTCTACGGTATTGGAGAACAGCAGTGTAGAGGTGTCACATGAAGGGTGCAAGTCCGAAAAGATCTGATCCAAAGTGCCCTTTAAAATCACTTCTGCATTAGAGCACAAATCGTTCTGCGATCTCCAAACGATCAGCTCCAATGTACAAGGAAATCTAACAATAAGTGGGCAATTTCTCTGGAGCACCACCGCAGGCTAAATGAAGAATTACATGGTGCCCACTGAAATCGACACCATCCTCATAGACGATCATCCTCATAGACGATCTTCATTCCTGCTCATTGACAAGGGAACTAAAAAAGTGACTCTTCTCTTTTAAAGGCATCATCCACTACTTAGGCTACATTCACAAATCCATATGACACATAGAAAGTGCTGTCCAATTTTTTAAAAGACCCCTATTCATCAAACATGCTTCTTAATGAATTTGGAATTTTATATTCCACCACATATTTCATTAAGACTGGTGTCAAAAATGCCAGTCTGGATGAATTTGAGACATTTTTTTCTTACACTTAGGCTAGTTTCACACTGGCGTTACCGGGCGCAGCGCACAGCCACCGCTAAGCTGCACCCCGGCCGCGCCCCCCTCCGGTAAGCTCCTCCTCTGATCGCATGACGCTGCATGCGATCAGCGTACCCTATATTTAGCGTTGGGTACGCTGGTTGTGCACTGGTATACTTTTGCCGGCGCTTGTGTCCTTTTGTCGCTGTGCCTAGCACACAAATACGGCCTGTGTTGCTTTTTTGTGCGCTGCGCCCGGTAATGCTAGTGTGAAACTAGCCTTACAGCAATCTTTTTCTCAAAAATAGTATAATTGCATTTGGATATCGGTTTGGCCACAAAAAGTGGTTGGTGGTCTTCAAATGCAAAATTTTAGTTATGGTTATAGATGTTTCTACAAATTAGAACCAATGTTCCTTTATTGTTTACATAGGACGCCGCATTTTACATATCATGACGTTGGTTTGCAAATTTTGTTTTGTAATTTAGGATATTTTCTGCCGTAGAAATTCCCCTTAAATACTTTTTCCTTTAAGAATAAAACTAATTTGCCGCAGAGATTTGTCAAAAAAAATCTGTACAAATTGCCTGCCTGTACTTTTTTCCTTCAGCGGCATGCTCTCCATTATTGCACGTAAAGTTCTGCTCTAATTTTTGTATCGTAGCGTAAAATAATATTTTTTTGCAGAATTTTATAAATCTGCTTTCCCTGCCAATAGAAAGCGATTCAGTAAAAGAAAAACATACAAAGAAACATATTACTGCAGTAACATGCTAAATTGAAATGATTCAAGTAACCAAAGACTTAAAGACGTTTGCCAGATTTCTGCTCAAAAGAAATTATATACTGTATTCCGAGCCTGATCTTCTCTCTTCACAATTCTGTCTTGTACATATCAGCTCCTGGCTTAACGTCAATTTCCTGCAGTTAAAAGTTTATAAAACTCAATGTTCCTGGGCACGTTGCCATTTACACGAAACTTCAATGCTCTCTATGTTTCTACTTGGATGTCACTTGAAGATTCAATATTGTAATGTTTTCTGTCATCGCCCTCATCTTCATTAGGATACCATCTAATACCGATGATTTTCTATCTGGCGTTTTTTGCTTGCGGCAGAGTTGGAACTTTCAAAAAAGTTACTGTGGCTTAAATGGTTCAGTTTTAACAATGCAATTATATAATTTTGCAAGAACAAGAAAGAGATACCATGGGATTTTGTTTGCTACTGTTGGCACTGATATAGACACCATGAACCTTGTAAACTGCAATCAAAAAATAAGAGTTTATCAGAGTGACCAATTAGACTATTTTCACACCATATTTGGACAGTTTGTTTTTCTTGGTGTCACAACTCTGTTGCCAGGTATCCAGGGACCAGGGGCTCCTTCCCTGTTCCTAAGGCTAGGGGGCGCCTTAGCCCGTTCTGCTCCCCGGATTACTTCTGTTGGTGAAGATGCCGGGGCCACATACCTTGCCTTAGCTCCTGAATCTGCCCTGAGTATGTACCCTTCCCCCACCCAAGGAAAAGTGGAGAAGTAGTGTATGGTAATACACCAACCAGACTAACAAGTTAATATAAACAGGGGTAACAAAAAATACCGAACATGCAAATATACTCACACAGATAACAGAGGAATGCACCGGGGAGTGGAGGATGGGGTAAAACCAAAGTAGGAGAAGAAAGGGAATTATCACACGATCAAAACCTAGCAACAGTCACAGAAAAATCCACCAAACGCCTTCTCCTGCAATGCAGCATAAGCTACTCTGACAATCAGTGCTAACCAGGACCCAGAATATATAGGAGTAGCAGTGGCTAACAGTGAACAGCTGAGAGCCTAAACCTCCAGGAGCTCTCAACTGAGCAGATTAACCCCTGCACTGCCAAAAGAAATTCACACTGTTTAATATGAAGGTGAAGTGCTTCTAATCAGTGCAGGAGTAGGAGAAATCAGACGCTGCGGTCTTCCGGCTCCTCTCTGTCACGGTAAATCCGTTACTCTTGGCTGCAAAGTCAATATAAGCTCTCCATTCAGTATATCAGTATAAAAAGCAATGATTGGGCCTACAATATAGAAAAAAAAGTTTTGGATACAGTCCTGGTTTTTGTTTCATACAAATACTGACGAAATACTGATCAAAAACATTGACGTGTGAATAAAGCCAGACAGTGTTCAAATCTGTATCCATTGCTGAATTTCACTTCGACTTGACAAAGAAAAATAATGTAATTAAAGATGAGTGAATTCAATATGAATTTCCCCAAAATATCATATTCTGACAAATACAAAAAGGTTGGGATTCCAATAAAATAGTGGCCAGCAATCTGACAATTTGCTATCTTCTTTTTAGGGCTGGAAAGGAGTTAAAATAATAGAATATGTTTTGATAACTTGTCCAGAACCCTCACTTTACCTAAAGTCGCCTCGACCACTGCACAGCCCTCTGGCCCACAATTTTCATTTCTTACAGTGCTCCCTTTCTGGTTTGTTCTCATGCAGTCACGTCATCATGTGACAGCGTGATGCCAAACACAAGGCTCAGAGCTGGAAGGTAGCGGCGGACGAAGCGGAGACTGTCGTGCAAGAACAGAGAGCAGTGGCGACAGAAGAGGCGTAAGGACAGGACTGGCCCATCGGAGATCAGGTGAATCCCACGGTGGGCCCCTCTGCATTCTCTATGTACAGACATAGGCAGCATCTCATCATTCATTTCAGAAATGACTTGCTGTATTATTAAATAGAAAGTTAGGAAATTTGTGAATGAGGGTAATATAATATTTGCATGTAGCTGAACAGTGGACCCCCGGATCCAATGTTACTGGTGGTTCCTTGGCATGTTTAATGTATGCCATTATTTTTATCTGCTTCGATATTTATGCTTTTTCAGCGGTTTGTGGCCTTCATTATAAACTAAACTATTAAACATTAAAAAAATTATTTCAAATCTACATGAAAAACACAGCACAAAAACTGAGCAAGAATTGCAGGATGCTTTTGCGTTTTTTGGTACAAACTCTCGCAGATAAAACACAGTGGGCAAAAAAATATCATTGTATTGGCATGTGGGAACATGGTCATATATAGCTATTCAGCACTGACATCATATCTAAAGTTTACCCACCTCTAAATATTTGGCATCAAAAAAAAGTTCATCATTTTTCTGCTGGGGGAAAGCATGACTATCCAAAAGCTTATCCAAGCCCAACCATGTGAGACCTCATTATAGAGATGATTTAATGTTAACAAACCCTGACTAATCTGAGCTGCCACATTTGATGATTTAATCTTCTTGATAAATTTCATTTATACCAAGAAGCCAGTTTCAGTAGGTAGATGTTTGAGCAAGAGATTAGCTTTGACTGTAATCGGAGAGGAAATGTGGTATAATTGGTGATTTATTTATAATGAAGGTGGAACAACGTAGTCATTCACATACTGTAAGTGCAGTACAAAAACATACAGTAAAATGTCAATAATCCATTCAAGGGTTATTCCCATCATGGCATGTTATTACCTATCCAATGGATAGGTGATAATTTGTTAAATGCTGGTGGTCCGACTACAGGGACTCCCACCAATCCTAAAAATGGGGCTTTGAAAGAAACGTCAGAATAGAAGAGTGGACACATGCGCACCACTATTCTGTTCAACGTCTAAGGGATGGGAGAAAACCGAGCACTGAACTTAGCTGCCTCCAACAGTGGCATAGACTGCTCCATTCATTTTCTATGGGACTGCCAGAGATCTCTGAATAGAGCACTTGTCTTTTTTGGCAGTCCCATAGAAAATGAATGGACCAGTCTATGCAATTGTTGGACAACCAAGTGGCCTCCTCCACACCTGACTAGATTTAGGACACAAGGACGGGAGTCACCTGCTGACCCTACACATCGTGGTTACTATAGGTACCGTTCCAGCAGCTGGATTACAAAGGCAAACCTATACCACTTATACACACACCTCAAAACCAAGGATCTAGTCATATCCCTGATGAAAGCTCGAGATGTAGAGCTGAAACGTTGGATTGTAACACCACCCTTTTTTGGATTGTAACACCACCCTTTTTTTCATAATCAATAAAATCACAACAATTAAACACTGTCGTTGAGAAGACTTTACTTTCATGTTATTAGTGTGCCGGGGTTACTCCTATACTTTAGTCTTGTTTTTTCCCAGAGCACCTAAGTTGGGGTTTGAGCCTGTCATATCTACTTTATACACTCACTGGCCACTTTATTAGGTACACCATGCTAGTAAGGGGTTGGACCCCCTTTTGCCTTCAGAACTGCCTCAATTCTTCGTGGCAGAGATTCAACAAGGTGCTGGAAGCATTCCTCAGAGATTTTGGACCATATTGACATGATGGCATCACACAGTTGGCGCAGATTTGTCGGCTGCACATCCCTGATGCGAATCTCCCGTTCCACCACATCCCAAAGATGCTCTATTGGATTGAGATCTGGTGACTGAGGAGGCCATTTGAGTACAGTAAACTCATTGTCATGTTCAAGAAACCAATCTGAGATGATTTGAGCTTTATGACATGGCGCATTATCCTGCTGAAAGTAGCCATCAGATGTTGGGTACATTGTGGTCATAAAGGGATGGACATGGTCAGCAACAATACTCAGGTAGGCTGTGGCGTTGCAACGATGCTCAATTGGTACCAAGGGGCCCAAAGAGTGCCCAGAAAAAATTCCCCACACCATGACACCACCACCACCAGCCTGAACCGTTGATACAAGGCAGGATGGATCCATGCTTTCATGTTGATTACGCCAAATTCTGACCCTACCATCCGAATGTCGCAGCAGACATCGAGACTCATCAGACCAGGCAACGTTTTTCCAATCTTCTACTGTCCAATTTCGATGAGCTTGTGCAAATTGTAGCCTCAGTTTCCTGTTCTTAGCTGAGAGGAGTGGTACCCAGTGTGGTCTTCTGCTGCTGTAGCCCATCTGCCTCAAAGTTCGACGCACTGTGCGTTCAGAGATGCTCTTCTGCCTACCTTGGTTGTAACGGGTGGCAATTTGAGTCACTGTTGCCTTTCTATCAGCTCGAACCAGTCTGCCCATTCTCCTCTGACCTCTGGCATCAACATGGCATTTCCGGCCACAGAACTGCCGCTCACTGGATTTTTTTTCTTTTTCGGACCATTCTCTGTAAACCCTAGAGATGGTTGTGCGTGAAAATCCCAGTAGATCAGCAGTTTCTGAAATTCTCAGACCAGCCCTTCTGGCACCAACAATCATGCCACGTTCAAAGGCACTCAAATCACCTTTCTTCCCCATACTGATGCTCGGTTTGAACTGCAGGAGATTGTCTTGACCATGTCTACATGCCTAAATGCACTGAGTTGCCGCCATGTGATTGGCTGATTAGAAATTAAGTCTTAACACACAGTTGGACAGGTGTACCTAATAAAGTGGCCAGTGAGTGTATTTATGTGTGACATTACGTCACGCAATCCCTATGGCCAATAAGCGCTGACTGCACTCTTCCCGCCTTTGAACTTATGACTAGAAATGGGCGGACACGTGGATGTTCGGGTCCAGCGGGTTCAGCCAAACAGTTACAAAAAGTTTTGGTCCGGGTACTATTCTGGTACTTGAATGGAGGGCCCAAACATCCAGTGTTTGCCATGCTGTCATCTGCATGACAGGGCGGCAAACAAAGCTGAAATCATCCCCACCCGTTAGAGAGTCGCAGTTCCCACGCTGTCAAAAGACAGCGTGATCACTCAGCTGTCATGAGAGGTATAAAGTTTACCTCTCGCCACTGGTGTCAGTGGATGGGACTACAGCTCCCTTCATCCGAAACCTGCTACCGCTAATAACAGAGAGAGCAGGAGCGGTGGATGGGAGTACTCATCAGCCGCTCCTGTGCTGTAAATAAATAATTTTAAAAAATAACTCCCCTGTAATTTTGATAACCAGCCAGGCAAAACTCACAGCTGGGGGCTGCAACCCTAAGCTGTCAGCTTCAGCAATATTGATTATCAATAATAGAGGGGTCCCCACACTTTTTAATAAAATTATTTAAATAAAAAATGTTAAAAAATGGCATGGGTTCCCCCTCATTTTTGACAACCAACCTTGCTAAAGCAGACAGCTGGGAGCTGGTATTCTCAGGCTAGTAAGGGGCCATGGATATTGGCCCACCCAGCCTAAAAATAGCAGCCTGCAGCTGCCCAGAAAAGGTGCATCTATTAGATGTTTTACTGGTTAACATACTTATTTATCAAGAAAAGTATGTTAAAAAAATTAATAACTTTTTGGTTCTTTATAATTTGTGACCTTTTTCATATTTTTAAATTGCATTGGGGATCTTTTACTTTTATTTTCTAGTATATATAACATTACATTATTTCTTGTCAATTATTGACATTGATCATAATAATGAACAGGGAAAACGGTTTGGATCTTAGTTTTCTTTACCAAACCCCCATTTAGTAGAAATTACAAAAGAAAAAAAGATAGTGAATGATAAAGCACTTCTGAATGAAGATACGGTGCCGAAGTTCCATCAGCAGGCAAATACAGTATATACTCGAGTATAAGCCGACCCGAGTATAAGCCGACCCCCCCTAATTTTGCCACAAAAAACTGGGAAAACTTATTGACTCGAGTATAAGCCTAGGGTGGGTAATGCTCCATAGATTATTCCCCCATATGCTGCCCCCATAAGAAGCTCCATAGATTATTCCCCCATATGCTGCCCCCATAAGAAGCTCCATAGATTATTCCCCCATATGCTGCCCCCATAAGAAGCTCCATAGATTATTCCCCCATATGCTCCCCCCATAAGAAGCTCCATAGATTATTCCCCCATATGCTGCCCACATAAGAAGCTCCATAGATTATTCCCCCATATGCTGCCCACATAAGAAGAGCTCCATAGATTATTCCCCCATATGGTGTCCCCAGAAGAAGCTCCATAGATTATTCCCCCATATGCTCCCCCCATAAGAAGCTCCATAGATTATTCCCCCATATGCTGCCCACATAAGAAGAGCTCCATAGATTATTCCCCCATATGGTGTCCCCAGAAGAAGCTCCATAGATTATTCCCCCATATGCTGCCCCCTAAAGATGCTTAATAGATTATTCCCCCATGTGCTGTTGCTGGTGCATGTAAAAATTAAAAAAAATGACATACTCACCTCTCCGTCGCTGGGTGTCAGGTGCCGGTGTCACTGCTGGCACCTGAGATACTCACCTGTCCTGCGTCCATGGCTGCTCACCGCTATCTACCACGTCATCGGTCAGTGACGTTCAGACTGCAGGGGGCGCAGCGCGCACTAACCACGTCACCATGCCCTCTGCTGTCTGAAGTCACTGACAGATGACAGACAGCAGCAATCAGCCATGGACGTAGTACAGGTGAGTATCGCTATACTTACCCGTCCTGACGCTGTCTCTTGAGCCCCCAGCTTCTCCGCACTCTCTCTTCCTGCCTTCAGCGGTCTGTGATACCGCTCATTAAAACTCATGAATATGCGCATATTCATGAGTTTTAATGAGCGGTACCACGTGACCGCTGAAGGCAAGAAGAGAGCGCATGGAGAAGCTGGGGGCTCAAGAGACAGCATCAGGATGGGTAAGTATGATCTGACACCCCCGTCCCCACTCCCCCTCCGACCCCCTGGTGTATATGACTCGAATATAAGCTGAGAGGGGGACTTTCAGCCCCCAAAAATGGGCTGAAAATCTCGGCTTATATTCGTGTATATGCGGTGCTTCCATAACACAATGCAAAGAGGTGCTTGATTGGCTACAAATTAATTCTGCAGCAGGACAACGCCCCCAAACATCCAGCCAATGACTTAAATAATGAGGAGTCCTGGAAGTGATGATCCGGCCCCACAGAGCCCTGATCTCACATCATGTCTGGGATCACATGAATAGACAGAAGGATTTGTACAAGCGACATCCACAGAAGATCTGTGGTTAGTTTTCTAAGATGTTTAGAACAACCTCCTGCCGAGTTCCTTCTAAAACTGTATACAAGTGACAAGAACCTAGAAGAATTGATGAAGGCAAAGAGCGGTCGCCGGTCACCATATAATTATTAGATTTAGATTTCCCTTTTACTTTTTCACTTTGCATTTTGGTAATTAATGATGAAAATAGATTAACACTTCTATTTTGGAAAGCATTCTTACTTTGAAGCACTTTTTCGACACCTACCTAAAACTCATGCCCAGTACTTTATATATATATATATATATATATATATATATATTTCTGATCACACTTTCCGCACACATGTCAGTTACATCAAGCACTAAGGGAAAAGCCCTGTATTTGACATTCTTGATAAGACTTTGATGATTTGGCCAGAACTTGGCTGCCCTTCTATTCATCAGCTTTGGCTTATGCAGTGATGACAGCAAGTTGGCCTCCAATTCAAACCTTTCCATAAGAACGACTAGTGTATTTTTTCAATACATCAGAACATTTAGGCATAAAAACTGGAACCGATCCCGACTTTAAACATTTAGAAGAAGCTGTGCCAACAGCGTTTTACCTTATATTTTATTAATTACCATATGTAATTCCAGACCTTTTGAAGATGGGTTATGTCTACAAATTACCTGCCCATTAAATGGAAGAAAGAAAACATAATTCTTCTTGATTGACTTCACTCATGTTCATAACTTTGAGGAAATAATTAAAATCCAGCCCTACTTTTGGGGTTTCTGTGTTATGAATCAATTCTTTACGATTTCCAACAAGACCCCTGTTGGTAGATAACACTAAGATAATGGCAATTTGTATGACCTCAGATGATACTGAAGGTACTTGGAGGTAAAGTAATGTTTCATATATATCTTTGAGTAGATCAACCTCTTTCCAATGGACTACTCAAATCCATGACACTGAATGTTTTGTCAGATCTTCAGAAATGGTAATCACTGAGCAGTGCCAAAGAGATCTAGGAATTCAAAAGGCAGATCAGACGTCACTCACAGCAGATACTTTCTAAGAATATGGTTAAGATGACTTTTTATGGAAGTTGATTGCGGATTTGTTTGCACAAGGTAGGGAATTGGCCAAAAGATAAAGGAAAGGATGTGGACAAGGAAGTAAACTCCATTTTCTTCTGTTCTATGTGGAACAATCTAGCACCAAATTGAAGGACCATATAACACAATGGTGGGACAAGTACAAAGATTTCACGAGTGCATCCATTCAAATATTGCTAATTGTCCTAATTGTCCTACAATGCTTAATCAATCAATTAAGCAATTTTTGAACACGTTAATGAGAAGATATTGACCCAGAGATGATGTATTCGCTGATCGTAGTTGCTCACTTAACCTTTTGTCCTTTTTAAAGCCGATGAAGTTTTTTAGTCACAATTTTGCATATTTTGGTGCTCAGATATCTCTTGTTCCTTGCTTTTCCAATACTCGTTCTACTTCTTGCCTACCATTTACACAAACGTTCAATCCTGCTAAAACTACCAATAATGTGTCTGCTGCTGCCCCTTTGTTCGCTGGATTGCACAGTGCCTCCAAATACTGTTCTTTGGAAATGTCAAAATATATAAATCAACCAGTGAAAAATCCTGGTGACATAATTATAGTTACACAAAACTAATATGCAAGTAGCTTCTTCAGAGAGGAAGAGAACAGGAATTCTAGTGTCAACTATTGGAGGTAACATTCCTAATAGTCAAGATCAAACCTTAAAAGGGCCCTCATGTGACTTTTAGGATTGCTATCTCTCATAGGTGGCACTAGAGACTTTGTTCTCTTCCTGTGTGAAGAGGCTACTTACATATTGAAATTTCTAAGTTAGCATTGTATGGCCTAAAAGTCTCCCTACACCAACTTGTCACACTCTAAAAGGAGAAACTTTGCCTCCTTAAATCTATTGTCAAAGTCGTTTCACCAAGACAAATCAATGCTGTGCCATATTGAGGGGCATACACCCTGAAACATGTGTTTAGAAATGGAATTTCTGGTATGCATACTTATCATCAGTCAATAGCAAGGCCATTTTCTTATTTAAATTCAATGGGGAGCATTACATGGCCTATAAGTCTCCATACACCAACTTAGTGCTTTCTGCAAGGAGAAACTTTATGCCTTAGGTAAAAAAAAATATATGCAACACTAGACAGTGATATCAAAATAATAAAAATGGCAGGTAGACAGCATTCCTGACACAAAACTGCCTGATAGATAGTATTTGTGTCCCAAACAATAAAAGTGTTCTGCTGACAACTAGCATTCCATTTCTACCCCACACATTAACAAATCTGCCTGTAGACCCCCCACAGTTATAGTATTTTTAGGCGCCACTTAGTAACAGTGGTTATATTTGTGCCACTACACAGTAATGCCTCTTTTTGTGCCCCTCCATAGAATTATCAGTCCTGAAGATCAAGACTAACTCCATTCCACAACAAGTTGTGTGACTGGTGCTTCTATCAGCCTATTTTTCCAGTGGCTTGGGGTAGGTAATGTAATGCAGAGACACAATCAGTTTGCTTAATACAGATAGGGACTAATGCTATAATGGGGTATACCTCTCTTGTATGTACTTCACCTTTAATGCAATTGCATATTTTAATATTTTATGGACGAGAATCTCTCGGAATAGTGCAGCCATTACTACATTGAATCAAAACTAAAATCACTGTATGATCAGACCAATGATCATGCCAAACCTCCCAACCATCATGGCCACATAATGGCAAGGCCACCTCTTGTACTCTGATGTGGCTCATCTCTTTGACTTATATCCCTATTAATCTGCCAAAAGTCAGACCATGGGGATGTATTTATTCATGAACTGACATAAATGCCTTGTTATACATCCATTAATTAATCAATCTCATATGAAATAACTAAGTGGAAAATCCTGTACCAGACAACAGTCTCCCTGAAGAAATCATGATCCTCACATCGGTATTTCTGGGCTTAACTTATGTTACAGACTCCAAAGACATTCTCTGGAATCTGTTGTCTGAGTTTCGATAAGCACACATTTTTTTTAAACTGCCTAGTAAAGAACAAACCAGACTTTGGTCAGGCTCAGCTCCAGATCCCAGTCATTCATGAGCCAGGGTGGAGCTACGATTTTTTTCTCCCGGTTCCTATGATCCCCTTCCCTGACTTCTTAGGTGTTTATCCATGTTGTCTCGGACTCTGCCTAGAGTTCATCACTTGCCTGTAGCTAAGTTTAAGGAACAGAGATCTCTGCAAGAATAACACCTAGACTGGTTTAAGATTGACTGCCAAGATTTCAACAGAAAACCACTGTCAGCAAATGGTGCTTTCATTTATGCCTCCTGAGTGCAAACAAAAATATACATTAATCATCTGTGAAGTGTGCTAAGGAATCGGTAGGCTTGTTTATTATGTAACCTTTCCACTGATGCACACACACGGTAAAGTGTTTTTTTTCACTAGTTAGAGATGCAATCTTTATAAAGGTATCAGTAGCCAGGTTTGCTCCTATGGAAGATCCACCACTAGGGACATGGATAAGTGAATGGGCAATTCAGCATGTCTCCCATGTGCTGAGTGGTGGGGAGGGTGCCAACAAGCTACTCTGTCTTAGCATGACAGTCAGATACAGTACTGTGACAGCAAACTGAATTATTGGTCTAGCCTAGGGTTGGATATACCATTCTTACAAGGCCCAAGAGTTAAGGGGGCCATTACCAACTACAGAAAAGGTGGAATAGTGCATCATGATGAGTTATTGGACTGCAAAGCAATCATATAGTGTTCTTGCACTGGGGCCTTCTTCTGGCTTTGTCCACTCTTGGTCTGGTCATGACTCTACCCACCACAACCAAATAGAAAAACACAGATTTTTGATCATTAGGGTTTTGAATCATGCAATTAAAAAGTGTAAATAACATCCAATGAACTGCGCAATATACAGTAGTAGCTAGTTGGACTATTACAGGTCTCCATTGTCCCAGAAGTAAGAAACATCTGGAAAAAACAACTAAAACCAGATTCACACATCTTTGTATCACAGTTTGAGAACAGACCGTGATGCATGTACCAGCCATGAAAACCCGAACATAGGCATATATGAGGCTGTTGAGTTTGGGTGAGTACACCCACAGTCAGTCTATACATAATGCAAGAAAAGAGGAAATCCCGGCACTCTCATGTGTTGATTTAATTTGCTTAAATCAAGCAAATTAAATCAACACATGTGAGTGCTGGGATTTCCTCTTTTCTTGGATGAATCATTCCCTCCACATGCACCACGATAACGACTGGAGTGCCGACTACTTTTCATTATCATATAGTCCATGCATCATGGTCAATATTTGGATTGCTAAACACAAATGTATGATTCTGGCTCTAGACGGTCAGGTATCGGTAATAAATCTTGCTCATGAAATTTATTAAGATTTGATATAACCAAAGGGTTTGGGTCTGACATTCTTTCATAACTGACATTAATCATGTTGAAGACTTTAGACCAGAGATATCCATTTTTGTTGGCACTGCAACTTCTCATTAACAATCCTATCTTTTCTCAAGAATGAAGAAATCTTTAATTCCGTTGCATACTGCTCACTGTCAAGATTACCGGCCACTTTCTTCAATCAGGGAGGGCTGGTTTCGTAGGTGAGCATTGTGTGCTTGAAAGGTCTTTGCTATAGAGCTTATGAGAGCTGGATTGGCTGGAAGCATTAGAGATAGCACAGGTTGCGCCAGTGGCACGATTGTACAGCTGGTTCAAACAGTTAATCTTCAAGAACGCACGAACCCATTTCTTTCTTGTGTAGGTGTATGTGGCAGTGACATTCTTAATGTCACCAGTCAGTGATGTATCGGAAATACGTCACTTGTGAAATAGGCCCATTAGTTTTGGCAGCTGGTTAAAGCTATTGAACCACTTGCAGGAGACTTGAGGGCCAAATAACTTCCCCAAAATATTGGATGTGGAATACTGTACCGCTTCCAACAAAACAAAAATAAGAAAATAGAGTTTCTTGCAATTAATTTCTATAAGGCAATTACTGTACATCATATTGAGTTCTTTTCAACTGATATAATTCGTATCATTACTATTTTATGAGGTTTTTGTGATTGGCTGCGGCATTGAGACTAGTGAGGCACCTACAGTATGTAGAAATAGAGGGGAATCTGCATACAGAGTATACTTTTACTCTTAAATGAAATATTTTTAAGCATTTTGGGTGTTATAGTTTTCATAAATTTACTCCTGCCCTCCTTTAGTTTTGAGGGTGTTTAGATTAAGTATTTGGCTACAGTTATCGGGTCATGATGGCTAATAGCGCTTAGCAGGGTCCTTGAAGTTGGTTTTAAATTGGTCTGGAAGATTCGTCAGCATGTGGAGTCCTCAATTGTAAGTTTGTTTAGTTGATCTGGTGATTTTGTGGGACTTACAGCAAGGGAATGTTAGGTCCGTCGGTATCTGTTATTTTGAGAGGAACCCTTTGGGTTATGGTTATGGTTGCTCCTGATCCTGTGGATTACACCTGGGAATTATTACAGTTTATTGGTTTGTTTTTTTGGAATCACCAGATTTTGTACCTAAGCTGTTTAAAGTTGTAATTAGAGATAAGCGAACCCAAACTGAAAACTTCGGGGTTCGTACTGGACATCTAGTGTCTGGTGCTGAACTCCGAACACTGACTTCTCCTGGAAGTCCATTGCACACTTCGGAAGTTCTGGGAGGAGAGAGTTAAGGTCCACATTGATTTCTATGGGGTTTGGGTAAGAGTTCAAGCTCGAGTAAGGTTCTCGTACCCGAACCAAACTTTTGGACTAAAGTTGGTTGAACCCAACAAACCCGCACTTCCATTGGTCCGCTCATCCATCATTGTAATGTATTTGTTATAATAAAGGCTGATGTGACCAAATTATCCAACCTTAAGTGTCTGCATTTTATTGAAGAAATGGGTTGGTTGGGAAGAAGGGAAAGTAAAGTTAAGGGTGGATAAAGTCGGAATTTGACCACTGAAGGATCTACAATACCAGAGTCATGATCAGATTTAACTTTTTTCTACTCACACAACAAAACTTTTAAACTGGCTAGATCTGAGAATAAAGATGTTTTCCCCATCTGATTGCAAAATATCAAAATGTGTGATCTCACAACTAAACTCACCTAAAAACAATATATTCCATTATGTTATGAAACATTTGAATAATTTCCAGTAAAAATCTGGACTTGTTAATAAAAGTGTTAGTATTCCTAGCTGCCATTTAGAGAGTAGAGAAAGTTCACGGACAATTGCTACCTCTACCAGTTAAAAAAAAAGTAAAATAAATTTCAGCTTAGATTACAGGAACGAAACAAACATCTGTTTTATTTAGATGTTACATAAACATGTAATCACTGACTGGCTTCTACAGAGACGTGACAACCTTCATCTCCCCAAACTCCGTAATTATAGAACAGAGCCTGCTTAACCCAGTCTGAGAAAGAAATCAACAAACTAGCTTCCAAGAGTTGTCTAATTATCACTTAATTAACCAATTAATCTGCCTCTAATTGGAGTGAAGACAACTTTCCGGAATTTTATACCCTGAAGACATTTCATACCTTTCTGGCTTCTTTCAAGAACTTAATATTACTGTAAATGTATAGAGACTGGGTTGGCAAAGACCCTCCATTAACATTGACTCTTGGGGCCCATACAAAAAAAACCTGACCCTTGTACATAAATTAACTTTTTCCTCTATGCAATATTAACTTGGCTAGCTTGTTCAATGAATGATTAGATTAGACTTTTTTAAAAATTGTGAATCAAATTTAATAGCACTATTCATTAGCACTGCTTCACAAGGGCCCACCCGAGGATTCTCCTGCTCTCCTGTGGAGATGCGGGTTTTACCCCCTTGGACGAAGCATTTCAGTGCGAAACGCGCGTCGGGTGTGGTGGGTGCCCCAGGAATGCTCCTTAGGTAACTATGCTTCCTTACATGTATATACACTGGCATGTATGACATATATACTGTATATATATCTTTGGCGCTTTTATGTGACTATTAGTGTTGAGCATTCCGATACCGCAAGTATCGGGTATCGGCCGATACTTGCTGTATCGGAATTCCGATACCGACTTCCGATATTTTTTCAATATCGGAATTCGGCATCGGAATCGGAAGTCCAGTTGATTGACGGCCTGACGTCATCATGATGCGCGGTGTGTGCGCATCATGATGCGCCGTCATTTCGGGCCTTCCGGGGGTCTCTGCCGGCCTGCCGGGGGGCTGTGCCGGCCTGCCGGTGGTCTGTGCACCCTGTGGGGGTCTGTACCGGCCTGCCGGGGGGGGCTGTGCCGGCCTGCCGGGGGGCTGTGCTGATGTCCGGGGGTCTGTGCAAGCATCGTCCGATGGGACTACAAGTCCCATCGGGCGATGCCTGCTACCATGACAGTGATTGACACATTAGCCAATGATGGGACAGTAGTAGTCCCATCATCCGGCTAATGTGTTAAATGTTAAAAAAAAAAAAAAAATACTACATACATACTACATGCATGCTACATACATACTACATGCTACATACATACTACATATATACTACATACATACTACATACATGCTACATACATACTACATGCATGCTACATACATACTACATGCTACATACATACTACATGCATGCTACATACATACTACATATATACTACATACATGCTACATACATACTGCATGCTACATACATACTACATACATACTACATACATACTACATGCATGCTACATACATACTACATATATACTACATGCATGCTACATACATACTACATGCTACATACATTCTACATATATACTACATACATACTACATACATGCTACATACATACTGCATGCTACATACATGCTACATACATACTGCATGCTACATACATACTACATACATACTACATACATACTACATGCATGCTACATACATACTACATGCATGCTACATACATACTACATGCATGCTACATGCATGCTACATACATACTACATGCTACATACATACCACATACATACTACATACATACTACATACATACTACATGCTACATACATACTACATATATACTACATGCATGCTACATACATACTACATGCTACATACATACCACATACATACTACATACATACTACATACATACTACATGCTACATACATACTACATATATACTACATGCATGCTACATACATACTACATGCTACATACATACCACATACATACTACATACATGCTACATATATACTACATGCATGCTACATACATACTACATATATACTACATGCATGCTACATACATACTACATGCTACATGCATGCTACATACATACTACATGCTACATGCATGCTACATACATACTACATACATACTACATGCTACATACATACCACATATATACTACATACATACAATACATTCATACAATACATACATAGACATACAGTACATGTAACATACTTACCAATACTTGTCACATTGTTCCCCGAAGCCATTGTCTTTTCCGGAATAAAAATTAACATAACAAACCACAAAAATACTCACCCACGATCCGAAGCAGTCCACGAGTGTGTCCCACGACGATCTTGGGTAGAGAACTGCAGCATCAGATGATGCTGCCGTTCTCTACGGGCTGCAGGAATCCAATGACGGAAGGTAGGTATCCTTCCGCACTGTATTCCTCCGCCACTTAAAAAAAAAAAAGTCCCTAGTCTCACTTTATGCCATTGCTGCGTGGGAATTTCCCACACAGCAATGGCATAAAGTGAGACTAGGGACTTTTTTTTTTTTTTACGTGGCGGAGGAATACAGTGCGGAAGGATACCTACCTTCCGTCATTGGATTCCTGCAGCCCGTAGAGAACGGCAGCATCATCTGATGCTGCAGTTCTCTACCCAAGATCGTCGTGGGACACACTCGTGGACTGCTTCGGATCGTGGGTGAGTATTTTTGTGGTTTGTTATGTTAATATTTATTCCGGAAAAGACAATGGCTTCGGGGAACAATGTGACAAGTATTGGTAAGTATGTTACTCTATGTTATATGTACTGTATGTCTATGTATGTATTGTATGAATGTATTGTATGTATGTAGTATATATGTGGTATGTATGTAGCATGTAGTATGTATGTAGTATGTATGTAGCATGCATGTAGCATGCAGTATGTATGTAGCATGCATGTAGTATATATGTAGTATGTATGTGGTATGTATGTAGCATGTAGTATGTATGTAGCATGCATGTAGTATGTATGTAGCATGCATGTAGTATATATGTAGTATGTATGTAGCATGTAGTATGTAGCATGCATGTAGTATATATGTAGTATGTATGTAGCATGTAGTATGTATGTAGCATGCATGTAGTATATATGTAGTATGTATGTAGCATGTAGTATGTATGTAGCATGCATGTAGTATGTATGTAGCATGCATGTAGTATGTATATGGTATGTATGTAGCATGTAGTATGTATGTAGCATGCATGTAGTATATATGTGTTATGTATGTGGTATGTATGTAGCATGCATGTAGCATGCATGTAGTATGTATGTAGTATGTATGTAGTATATATGTAGTATGTATGTAGCATGTAGTATGTATGTAGTATGTATGTAGCATGCATGTAGCATGCAGTATGTATGTAGCATGCATGTAGTATATATGTAGTATGTATGTAGCATGTAGTATGTAGCATGCATGTGGTATATATGTAGTATGTAGCATGTAGTATGTATGTAGCATGCATGTAGTATATATGTGTTATGCATGTAGCATGCATGTAGTATGTATGTAGTATATATGTGGTATGTATGTAGCATGCAGTATGTATGTAGCATGCATGTAGTATATATGTAGTATGTATGTTGCATGTAGTATTTATGTAGTATGAATGTAGCATGTATGTAGTATGTAGTATGAATGTAGCATGTATGTAGTATGCATGTTGTATGTATGTAGCATGTAATTTTTTTTTTTTTTTTTTTTTTTACATTTAACACATTAGCCGGATGATGGGACTACTACTGTCCCATCATTGGCTAATGTGTCAATCACTGTCATGGTAGCAGGCATCGCCCGATGGGACTTGTAGTCCCATCGGACGATGCCTGCACAGACCCCCGGAGCCTGCACAGACCACCGGCAGGCCGGCACAGCCCCCCGGCAGGCCGGCACAGCCCCCCGGAGCCTGCACAGCCCCCCGGCAGGCCGGCACAGCCCCCCGGAGCCTGCACAGACCACCGGCAGGCCGGCACAGACCACCGGAGCCTGCACAGACCCCCTGGCAGGCCGGCACAGCCCCCCGAAAGGCCCGTACAGACCCCAGAGAGGCTGTACAAGGGCAGGAAAGGGTTTTTCTTATTCCGATACCGGAAGTCCCATAGACTTGAATGGGACTTCCGGTATCGGAATCGGCGATACCGATACTTTTTTTAAAGATCGGCCGATACCATCCGATACGATACTTTGAAGTATCGGACGGTATCGCTCAACTCTAGTGACTATTTGTTATCATGGTATTTTTGCCTGTTTGTTTGTAACTCTGAGCACATTGTCTTTTTTACATATTTAAAAATTACTCTGGCAACTTGTGCTATTATTTTCATTATGTGCCCTGTGGTGGAAACAATGGGTTATAATGTTTTTTACCTATGACTCATTGATATATGCCTTCTGTGCATAGTTACATAGAACCATCTTTGCTCTCTTTTTTATACATATGTGCATGGTAACTTTATATGTATGATTGATTATATATATTTTTTTTTTCTGGTCACTCCTTGGGTTACCCACTTTTTTTCCTGTACTTGTGGTGCCTGCCTGGCTCTTTTTTTACATTTTATGACTTTTCTAATAAAGAATATGTTTAATTTTATATGGCTTTGTGTGAAGTTCTGTAGTTTGGTGGTATATACATGTTTACTTCACGGTTTTGTTTAAGGGATGTGCTTAGGTGGTTTTCAAAAATGCTTTTGTAGTAAAACATCACTAGAAATGTAAAATTAAATATTATATAAGATGTGAAAAAAAGTCAAGATGGGATGGGGCAATAGTGATGCATAATCAAAGCATAATCCCAGGTCAATACTAGCAAGGTGGGTCCCTTTGCAAAATCTGTTATGGGACCCTTGATCAACTGTACCATGTGCCATTTATAAGGCCCCCTCAGGCACAAAGGCTCAAGTTTGACCGCTTTTAGCTACACACAGCAGAGAAGATCCAAGTTAAAGAGGATCTGGCACTTGCCATAAACAAGCAATTTTTTTACCTGCTGTAAATGCCACTGTTCTCCTCAATACGGCTTTGATTTTTATTTTATTCCTGTACCCGTCCATTCCTGAGATATGGCTACCTCCTCATTGCATGTAGATCTAATCTTGCTACCCAAGTGGGCATGGTCATCATCTCTTCTCCATGGGTGTCTTCTTAATTAGCACACCCACTTGGCTAAAATTCTAGATTTATATATTCTGTTAGTTTCCATACATTATTAGATAGCTGTTCATCTACGCATGCTGAGCTCAAGAAGAATTTTGAAAAGGGAGAAGGAAATATTCAGCTGTTCGACAGGTCTGGTTGGGCTTATCTCACCTAAAAATAAAAGAATTGGGCATGTAGTCCAACCTCTTGATTCTTCTCCATCATTAGGTTTGTCTTCAGTAGACAGTCAGGAGGTTGATCACTCACTGAAATCTGGTGTTTTGGTACACAACAATCCATTTTGTTTGGCAACCTTGAGGCTATAGATGGGTTTTCCAGGCTAACTATATTGATGGCCCACCTTTAGGTCAGAGTGCGATCTGAAAAAACATCTGATCATACTAGGATCAATGATATTCTATAAGCAGTGCAAATATCCAATTTTTTCCTCAGACTGAGTCTGTCCGAAGAATTGCAGCATGCTTGATATCAATCCATAAATTGGATCACACTCGACCATGCAAGTCAATGAGTCAGAGACAAAAAAATTGGACTATATTCAGATGACATCGGTCTGATTTTCACAGACTGACAGAATTGAGAAGATGGTGAAATTTATTTTCCCATCTTCCCCACATCCAACAAAATTGGATCACACTATGATCAAACTCTGATTAAACTCTGGTCAGAGTGTCATTATCATAATCGGCCCGATTCTTCCAGATGAGGGAAAATATGGCTGTTTGACCCTTGCTTTAAAACATGGGTCATCACTCAGTATCAGATCAATGGCGTCTGACACTTGCATCCCCACCAACCAGCTGTTTTCAGCGTTAGCATTGGCCAATTGAACTGGAAAGGCACAACCCTGTTCACATTGTAGCGGCCGTTCCTGGGGTACTTCAATTCAGCTCCTACAGGAGTTTAGCAGCAGCATCTAGGAATATCCAGTACACAGTGTACAAATCTGTGCTGTACCCCTTCAGTTCACTATTTACATCCACCCACATGCTGAAAACAGCTGATCATTGGAGGTGTTCACCAGTAAACTCCTTTATGATATAGTACAAAGCCAATATCAGAAGGTCCACCAAGGTTGGTCCCAAGTCTAAAATTCAAAGGTGACATAAAGGAGAGAAAGTCAGAGCAATGCAATCTAATATGTGGCTAGACATCACCATAATGTGCTGCCTGTGTTGAATTAGAGTAAAATTTAAGGAAATTTGCTGTACCTGGCAAATTCAAACAATTTGCAATCATATGAATTGCAAAAAGAATGCCCGTCGTCATTTTACAAAAAGCAGAAGATTGTATCAGGCAGAGAAGACTCACAGTCTTCCTCGTGATGGCTTTCAGGTATCATATCACATGATATACTGCAACCAGTCAAGAGAGACTATCATAGCCTGTATAAAAGCCGATGAAAGGAATGCAGCAGCCATTTTTTTGATGTGAGAGGATATTACAGCTGACATCTTAGCAACAGAGATAAGAAGAGAAAGCCATAAAACACAAACTAAATTTTACAGATTGTGTGTATGATGGGACAGCAGTGAAGATTAGTATGTGAGTGTAACAGGAATAGTGGTGGAACCACTGTACCATGGACTGAGGAGATCCTATAGGGGAGTGACTAGGTGTTGGTTCCTGTGGCCCAATCTGCAAGAAATACGGCTGTCCCTGCTCGCCACCCGGTCCCAGCGGCTGCGGGGCCGCAGACATCATCAGCCGCCTCTGCCCTGCTCTCATTCCCGGCAAAGTCCCGCCCACCGGACTCCTGGGCTCATACCGGACCCTCCGTTTGGGTCGCGGAGGTCATCAAAGGAAAGAAGGCCAGAGAGCGGGAGATTTGGGGGCTTCTTCATGAAAAAGGAGAGGCTGGCATGGCAGCCACACGATCCCAGGGATGGCTTGTTTATACGAACATACCAAGAGGATATGGGTTCATACGAGATCTTGTGACAGGCCAGAAGGTTTATATCAACGTTGCCTCTGTCCATCATGGCCGGGCCTTGCAGGAGGGGGACTTAGTATCCTATTATAAGGAGTATTGTCCCTGCGGTTACAATGCCATAGCCGTGCTCGCAGAATCCGAAGAACACGAGCCCCCGTAAAGAGAACTGTTGCGGACACTCTCGGTATCCTGGGTACTCCACGGCTGTGGAGCCCTTACTACTGACCACCAGAAGGTGGATTGAACTGTCAAGAGTTCGTTGCACCGTTGTGCAGGTTATAAGGACAGTTGCGTTTTGAGTGAAGATTTTCTTTTTGTTTCCTATTTGTTGTTTAGCTGTTGCGATTATCTCCTCTTTCTTTCTGTCTTTTTTTTTCTAAGTTCCTTGTATAGGAAAGTATACGTAAATATGTGGCCTGACAGAGCGGGGATACGTAGAAGAGGGAGAGTGTCCATGTCCAAGGAAGGGGGGAAGAAGATATGTGATGTTTTATTATAATATGTTGGTTTTAAAGCATTAGTAAAAAGAAAAAAAAATGTAAAAATGGGGTACTTGTGATATTGTAAAGTTGTTTGATGTATAATATGCACAAGAAAATGCAACAGGTCCGGGTAAGAGAGGGTCTGAGCGACCAAAGGGAAGTGTGAGATCCAAAGGGGTCTATGTGTTGAGGAGGTCTGGGAGACCGGGACGCCGACCATGACGTGTAACCCTAAGGAAGGCAAAGAGATGGAAGATGTGAGAAAGACAGTCGTCCTAGGTCAGGTTCCTAACAGACACCCTTGAAGGAAGAGGGCGGACACCGACAATGATTTGGTAGGTGTAAGGCCTCGATCATGGCGTACCGGATAGTGGAAGGCGACAGAAGGGGAGAGTAGGGGAAGGTATACGCTGGAAAGAGAATCCAGGTGTACCTAGCCCAATTTGAAAGACGTTGTCATGTGGCGTGCGCGCTGGCAAGTAGCAGTAGGCTGCTCGGAGCATGGTGCTCCCGGTTTGGTTCGGCCCCCACGGGTAGTGGGTTTGGCCCAACAGCTGGTCTGACAACAGAAGGTAGGGTTAGCTTCAGAACGATGAAGGCAGGGATTACGATTGTCGAGGACGACAATAGACAAAGGGGAGTGTAGGGAAGGTGACCTGACGGACGGATGGACTTGTCAGAATAGAGAAGGAAGGTTTGCACAGTTTAGACAGGTGTCAGTTATTACAGTGGGGAAACAGCTAGGAAAGTGTAGTGGACGTGCAGTACCTTGAGTTGACCACTAGAGGGCAGGGAGGAGTGTGAGCATAGGACTTGACATCAGCTTAGGGCTTAAGAAACCATTGGTCATGGGGGCGGAGTTATACGGAATCGGGAAAGATATACATTTGAAGGAGGGTTCCAGAAAATTCCAGTCCCCAGGGGGAGCTCAAGTGATAAGGACACTGTGACAGTTGTGGCACTGTGAGGAAAACCCATCCAGGAGGACTGAGGAGAGAGAAAGTCAGGGGTGTGGTCCTAACATAAATTACAGCAGTATAGACGAGGCTCCGGGTGTGGGACACCGTATTTGGAACGACGTTTGACCAGTAAAATTACTGTTGGTGCATAGGCCTACGGCGGCCACAGTGACGGAGCTGTCAGAAACGTCTCAGAGTGTAAAAGGGATGGTACGTACATATACGTTCCTGGAGAAAGTACATGTCACAAGGTGTTCTGTAACCGGAGAGTTGTGCAGAGAAGTGCGGTGTGTTGAGAGGCAGTCTGGTGGACGGCAAGAAAGCGAATAAACTTGGACCTGTTGCACCCAAAGCTGCCTCCAGCCTATGTCTGTATGTTACTGCGCGGTATACAGAGGGACCACCCCCCAGCCCGGCCCACCGACCCTACACTTGGCGTAATCGGCAGGATCAACGCCGCTAATACAATATCTTCTATGGCAGGACTGCCCCAAGGGATGGAAAAAGTCTCAGACTGCTCTGTGTGGATTATAAGCACCTGTGGAATACAAATCACCCACCTGTGGATTACAAATTGGGAGCGCTATGGCGTATCTGCGTTGCCAGCAGAAGATCCGGGGAGGTACCAGGACTGGTGCAAGATGGCGGTGCTGCTTCAGCGCAGAGGAGAGTTCTTGGTGTTTGCTGTTGTTCCCAATGGACTGGGGCCCCCTCCTCCGTACCTCTGGAGCCAGCGATATGTACCAGGAGGCCGGCGCTCCCACGTACTGGACCCTGACAAGTGTGGGGAAAGGGCTGCCCCACCCATCAGAGGGAGTGGCACAGGGAAAAAGTTTGGCTGCGGCTGTCTGGCGCCATTCGAGTGCTGCCCATCGGACGATATGAGACGCTGTGGATGTCGAGGCATCGGGCGCCTAGAGTGGTGGTGGCGCCAGGAGGTCGAGTCATGCCAGGAGACGTTCCACTCAGGGCCACGGCTAGCAGCTGGATGTTGAGTGAAGGAGCGGAGCCTGTGAGGAACCACTGTGAGCGGCCACCTAAGTTACCAGCGGAGAGCCTCCCTGTGGAGCCCCTGAGCCTGGAGGCTAGCCCCGCCAGAAGGCGGGATGAAGAGTGGAGACTGCGGGAGGAGCCGCGTGATGAGGAGACGGAGGCCACGGCATCGGGAAAGGTGAGAATTCCCCCGGCCCTGACAGTGGCTCCGCAAGCGGCCTCTACCATTCTGCCGCAGCGCGCGGCATCCTGTGTCCCCGAGAGCCCGGCCAAGGATGGCCCTACCATATACGCAGAACTGAGCAGGGCCTCCGCTCCTGGTCCTGAACCACTCCACCCGGTGGCGCCACGCCCGGTGGCGCCGGTGCGGAGTCTGACCATAGAAGACATTGCTGCATCCCCTCTGCCGCTAGCAACCGCATCTTCAAAGGTGGCCGCTGCCCCGGCTCCGGATGAAATTGCAGGTGCGGCCTACCTTGTGGCCGCAGCTGCTGTGCCGGCGCTGGAACCGGCTGCGGTCTGTTTGACAGGCCTTGTGGCCCAATATTCCTGGTACACGGCTGCTCCTCCTCACCACCCGGCCCCAGCGGCTGCTGGGCCGCTAATATCATTGGCCGCCTCTGTCCCACTCCCTTCTTCAGTGGAGTCCCACCCACCGGACTCCCGAGCCTGTAGTGTACCCTCTGTTTGGGTCGCAGAGGTTATAAGGAAGAAGGCCCCGGAGTGGGAGATATGGAACCAGCTCCACGCAGGGGGAGAGGCTGGGATGGCGGCTAAGAGATCTAAGGGACGGCTGGTGTATACCAACATCGCTCAAGGATACGGCTTTATTCGGGATGAGACTGTCCAGAAAGTTTACGTAAATGTGGCTTCCATTCGTCACGGCCGGGCTTTGAAAGAAGGAGACTATGTGTCTTACTACAAAGAGTACTGTCCCCGCGGTTATTATGCGGTGGCCGTACTGGCGGAGCCTGAAGGATGTGAACCCCCGTAAAGAGGACTTGTGTGGACACCCTCGGTATTCTAGGAGCTCCACGGCTGTGGAGCCCCTCACGACTGACCGCTAGGAGGCGGAGTGAACTGTCAGGAGTTCGTAGCACTGTTGTGCAAGTGATAAGGACAGTTGTATGTAGAGGAAATTTTCTTTTGTTGTTTATCTGTTGTTTTTATTTTCTTTTTCTTTCCTTCTCCGTTCTGTGTACCTTTTCTAGGAAAGTATACGTAGATATGTTTACCTGACAGAGTGGGGATACAAAGAAACATGGGAGTGTCCATGTCAAAGGAAGGGGGGGGGAAGATATATAATGCTATATTGTTATATGTTGGTTTTAAAAGCAAAGGAAAATGAAAAAAAAAATATAAAAAATGGGGTACTTGTGATATTGTAAAGTTATTTTGTTGTATAATATGCACAAGTAAATGCAACAGGTCCGGGTAAGAGAATATCTGAGGGACCAAAGGGAAGTGTGAGATCCGAAAGGGGTCTATGTCTGGAGAAGGTCTGGGAGACCGAGACACCAACCATGACATGTAACTGAAAGAAAGGTAAAAGAGATGGAAGACGTGAGAAAGACAGCCGTCCTAGGTCAGGTCCCCGACACCACGGACACCCCTGAAGGAGGAAGGTGGACGCCGGCAATGATCTGTTAGGTGTGAGGCCTCGATCATGGCGTACCGGACAGTGAAAGGTGACAGAAGGGGAGAGTAGGGGAAGGTACACGCCATAGAGAGAAGATGGGTGTACCTAGCCCAATTTGAAAGACGTCATGTGGCGTGCACGCTGGTGAGTAGCAGTAGGCTGCTCAGAGCATGGTGCTCCCAGTATGGTTCGGCCCCCGCGGGTAGTGGTAGTGGGTTTGGCCCAACAACTGGTCCGACAATATAGTGTAGGTGAAGCTTCAGAACGACGAAGGCAGGGATTACGATTGTCAAGGATGACAATAGACAAAGGAAGGGTGAGTGTAGGGAAAGTGACCTGACGGAGGGACAGACGTGTCAGAATAGAGAAAGGAAGGTTTGCACAGTTTAGGCAGGTGTCAGTTACTACAGTGGGGAAACAGCTGAGAAAGTGTAGTGGCTGTGCAGTACCTTGGGTTGACCATTAGAGGGCAGGGAGGAGTGTGAGCAAAGGACTTGACATCAGCTTAGGGCTTAGGAAACTGTTGGTCATGGGGGCAGAGTTACAGGCAAACGGAAATTATATAAATTTGACAGGAGGGTTCCAGAAAGTTCCAGTCCCCAGGGGGAGCTCCAGTGACAGGAGGACTACGACAGTTTGTGCACTGTGAGGAAAACCAAACCAGGGGGACTGAGGTGAAAGGAAGTCAGGGGGGTGGTCCTGACAGGAAGAACCACAGTATAGACGAGGCTCTGGGTGTAGGACACTGTATTTGGAACGATGAAACTGACCAGTAAAGTGCTGATGGTGTACGGGCCTAAGGCGGCCACAGTGACAGAGCTGACAGGATCGTCACAGAGTGAAAAAGGGGTGGTATGTATAAATACGTCCCTGGTGTAAAGTACGGTGTGTGAAGCAGCCCTGGACATGGAGGGCCGTGAGAAAGAGATATTGTGGTGTGCTGTGAGGGCCATTAGTCGGACAGTGGAAAATAAACTTGGACCTTTTGCACCCGAAACTTGCCTCTATCTTGTGTCTGTACATCACTGCGCGGTATACAGAGGGACTACTGTTATGATGAGTCACCGAAGGAGGAAAAAACAAAATACCAGCTAAGTCCAGAAAAACCAGAGAGGTTGGCAGCTATCGGATTGCAGACCCCTGAACCTATCCACAACAACTAGCAGTAGCCGTGGGGGGTTCCTACGGTGCCCTAGACCCCTCGATCACAGCCGGAGAACTAGATAGCCTAAAGACAGAAAGGGGAAAAACTAAACTGCCCCAGAGCAGACCCCAAAGCAATAGGCAGCCCCCAACATATAATGACGGTGAAGCAAGATGAAAACACTAACACAGATAGAAAGATAGGTTGAGCAAATGATGGGGCCCAAGCTAACTACATAGGACAGGATAGGAAACTGCTGTCTGCCATCCGCAAAAACCCTATCAAAATGAGCCAACCGACTGATAGGAAAAACAGGCCCTGAAGTCGCTAGGCTTCAAAAGACTATATCAGCACTCAGGTATATTCTGAAGACAGAGCAAAAGATCAACAGATCAGAGACAAAAATGGAATTCAGCTCACCCCCGGCCGGGGATGGCAGAACTCCCAAAAAACAAGGCAAAACAAAAACAAAACTGAAGAGTACAAAGCAGAGCAGAAAAACTTAGCTTTGAGATGCAGGAATCAGACTGGTCTTCAAGAATCCAGCAGGAAAATCACCAGCCAGGAAGAAGGGCGTCGGCAGCCTTATATCCAGTCCTCAATTCCAGCCACCCAGTCATCATCTAGCTGCCCAGGTGTTTGGTAATCAGCCTCACTACCTTCCTTCACCAGAGGAGGGAGTTCATCAGACCTCAATGGTGAAGGGAAAAATGAACTCACAACAGTACCTCCCCCTTGAGGAGGCGTCACCGAACCCTCATCCATGCCACCAGGGCGATCCGGGTGAGCCCGATGAAAGGCACGCACCAATCTTTCGGCATGAATATCAGAGGCAGAGACCCAGGAATTATCCTCCTGACCATAACCCTTCCACTTAACCAAATACTGGAGTCTCCGTCTAGCCAGACGGGAATCCAGTATCTTCTCTACCTCATATTCCATGTTACCTTCAACCAATATAGGGTCAGGAGGTGCCACCACAGGAACTACTGGTTCAACAAACCTCTTCAACAAGGACTTATGAAACACATTATGAATTTTAAATGTGACAGGAAGAGCCAACCGAAAAGAGACCGGATTAATAATCTCCAAAATCTTGTAAGGTCAATAAATCTAGGCTTAAACTTAGGAGAAGCCACCTTCATGGCGATATTTTTTGATGACAACCAAACCATATCACCCACGTTAAACTGGGGACCAACGGTCCTACGCCGGTTGGAAAACCGCTGGGCCTTTTCCTGGGAGAGAGACAACTTATCCACTACTTGGTCCCAGATCTGGTGCATTCTCTCCACCACAGTGTCAACACCTGGGCAGGCAGAAGGCTCCACCTGCCCTGAAGAAAATCGAGGGTGAAAACCAAAGTTACAAAAAAAGGTGACATCAAAGTGGCAGAACTAGCTCTATTATTAAAAGCAAATTCGGCCAAGGGCAAAAATGAAACCCAATCATCCTGATCGGCAGAAATAAAACATCTCAAATACGACTCCAAAGTCTGGTTTATTCTCTCCGTCTGCCCATTGGTCTGAGGGTGAAACGCAGAGGAGAAGGACAACTGAATTCCCAGCTTGGAACAGAATGTCCTCCAAAATCTAGACACAAACTGAACTCCTCTGTCAGATACAATGTAATCAGGAATCCCGTGCAAGCGAACCACCTGTTGCAAAAACAAGGGCACCAACTCAGAGGAAGATGGCAACTTAGGGAGTGGTACAAGATGGACCATCTTAGAGAATCTATCACAAATCACCCAAATAACAGTCATTCTCTGAGAGACAGGCATATCAGAGATAAAATCCATTGAAATATGGGTCCATGGCCTCCTGGGCACCGGCAAAGGCATCAACAAGCCACTAGAGCGAGAACAAGGTTTAGACCGGGAGCAAGTCCCACAGGACTGCACAAAATTCCTGACATCATGAGACAAGGCGGGCCACCAAAAAGACCGACTTACCAGATCTCTAGTACCAAAAATACCTGGATGACCAGCCAATGCAGAGCAATGAACTTCAGACATCACTCTCTTCCTCCACTGGTCAGGAACATACAACTTTCCACTGGGACAACGCTCAGGTTTGTCCTCCTGAAACTCTTCCAGAGCACGTCTCAAATCGGGCGAGATGGCAGAAAGAACTACCCCCTCGCCTAAGATGGTAGCAGGCTTAGTCACAATTGGAGAATCAGCAAGGAAACTCCTAGAGAGGGCGTCTGCCTTGACATTCTTAGTGCCCGGAAGAAAAGAGACCACAAAATCAAAACGTGTGAAAAACAAGGCCCACCTAGCCTGTCTACGTTTCAAGCGATTGGCCGACTCCAGGTAAATCAAATTCTTGTGGTCAGTAAGGACCACGACTTGGTGTTTGGCTCCCTCCAACCAATGTCTCCACTCCTCAAATGCCCATTTCATGGCCAACAGTTCCCGATTCCCCACATCATAGTTACGTTCGGATGGGGAGAACTTTCGGGAAAAGAAAGCACAAGGATTAATTTTAGATGTCACAGGATCTTTTTGGGACAACACCGCTCCTGCACCAATCTCAGAAGCGTCCATCTCCACCTGAAATGGGAGTGAGACATCAGGTTGCTGCAAAACCGGAGCAGAAGTGAATCTTCGCTTCAGCTCCTGAAAGGAAGAAACAGCCTCCGGAGACCAATTCAGTACATCAGCACCCTTCCTAGTCAAATCCGTCAATGGCTTGGCAATACCAGAAAAATTAGCTATAAATTTCCGATAAAAATTAAAAAAAAACACAAAAACTTCTGGAGGGCCTTCAAAGAAGTGGGCTGAACCCAATCATAAATGGCCTGTACCTTGGCCGGGTCCATTTCAATAGTTGACGGAGACAAAATAAATCCCAAAAATGAAATCCTCTGTACCCCAAAAAGGCATTTCGATCCCTTGACATATAGGGAATTCTCCCTCAAAATCCGGAACACAGTCCGAACATGTTCCACATGAGAGTCTCAATTCTTGGAGAAGATCAAAATATCATCCAGATAGATAATCAAAAATTTATCCACAAAGTCTCGGAATATATCGTTCATGAAGCACTGGAAGACAGAAGGGGCATTAGTGAGCCCAAAAGGCATCACCAGGTACTCAAAATGTCCCTCCGGAGTATTAAACGCCGTCTTCCATTCATCCCCATGCTTAATGTGAATAAGATTATACGCCCCCCTGAGGTCAAGCTTGGTAAACCAGCAAGCACCTTTAACTCTGGAGAATAGATCATAAATCAGGGGTAACGGATATTGATATTTAACAGTAATTTTGTTGAGGGCACGATAGTCAATACAAGGCCTTTAATGAACCATCCTTTTTAGCCACGAAAAAAAACCCAGCACCTAAGGGTGAAGAGGATGGTCTAATATGACCCTTCTCCAATGCCTCCTTAATATAGGATCGCATAGCCTCGTGCTCGGGTACAGATAAATTGAAAAGCCGACCCTTGGGGAATTTACACCCCGGGTTCAGCTCAATTGCACAGTCATAACTCCTATGAGGAGGCAAAGACGCAGACTCATTCTCACTAAATACATCATAAAAGTCAGCCAAATAGTCAGGAACATCATGCGACTGGGGAGAGGTGGAGAAAACAGGAGCATCACTAAGGGCACACCGACAACCCCAACTCACCACAGACAAAGATTTCCAATCCAGAACTGGATTATGGATTTGCAACCAGGGAAACCCCAGATCAATGGTATCATGCAAATTATGCAACACCAAAAATCTGCAATTTTCTTGATGGTCTGGGGCGACCCGCATTACCACCTGGGTCCAAAACTGAGGTTTATTCTTCGCCAAAGGAGTAGCATCAATACCCCTCAAAGGGATAGGCGTCCACAGAGGTGTCATAGGAAATCCACAACGTTTAGCAAAATCCAAGTCCATCAGGTTCAGAGCTGCTCCTGAATCCACAAAAGCCTTGGCGGAAAATGTGGACAGGGAGCAGATCAGAGTAATTGCCAGAAGAAACTTAGGTTGAACACCACCCACAGAAAACGTGTGTGCACAATGTTTCTCTCGTTTAGGGCAGACAGAAATAATATGCGAGGCATCTCCACAAAAAAAACACAGCTTATTACGCCTTCTGAACTCCTGACGTTGCGCCCTAGACAAAACTCTATCACATTGCATAGGTTCAGACATTTGTTCAACAGGTGGCAACATCTCTCGTGTAGTTTTGCGTTCACGTAAACGCCGATCCACCTGAATGGCTAATGACATAGAATCGTCAAGACCAGAGGGAACAGGAAATCCCACCATAGTATCTTTTACAGTTTCTGACAAACCCTTCCGAAAGAGGGCTGCCAAGGCACCATCATTCCAGGTAGTAAGGACCGCCCACTTTCGGAATTTTTGACAGTACAACTCTGCCGAATCCCGACCCTGGCTTAATGCCAACAGGGTCTTTTCAGCCTGATCAATAGCATTAGGTTCATCATACAACAACCCCAAGGCTTGAAAAAATGCGTTCACATTATTCAGAATAGGATCATCAGGTTTCAAAGAAAACGCCCAATCCTGGGGATCGCCGCGCAGCAAAGAGATGACAATTTTAACCTGCTGCGCAGAGTTCCCCGACGAGTTAGGCTTCAAGGCAAAAAATAATTTACAATTATTCTTGAAATTCAAGAATTTAGACCGATCCCCAAAAAACACATCAGGAGTGGGAATCTTTGGTTCAGCAGTATGTGAATGAGCAAGATAGGCGGAAATTCCCCGCACTTCAGAAGCGAGCTGCTCCACATGATCAGACAATTGCTTCTTCTCCATTGAGATAAAAATTCCCCCTATGGCCTCATAGATATAGAGGAAAAAATATGCACACACAAAAAAAAAAAAATTCTGACACTTTTTTTTTTTTCCCTTACAATTCTCTCCTGCTATTGAGCACCCTAGGATCTGCGGTATGGCTGGTGATTCTGTTATGATGAGTCACCGAAGGAGGAAAAAACAAACACCAGCTAAGTCCAGAAAAACCAGAGAGGTTGGCAGCTATCGGATTGCAGACCCCTGGACCTATCCACAACAACTAGCAGTAGCCGTGGGGGGTTCCTACGGTGCCCTAGACCCCTCGATCACAGCCAGAGAACTAGATAGCCTAAAGACAGAAAGGGGAAAAACTAAACTGCCCCAGAGCAGACCCCAAAGCAGTAGGCAGCCCCCAACATATAATGACGGTGAAGCAAGATGAAAACACTAACACAGATAGAAAGATAGGTTGAGCAAATGATGGGGCCCAAGCTAACTAAATAGGACAGGATAGGAAAGCCGCTGTCTGCCATCTGCAAAACCCTATCAAAATGAGCCAACCGACTGATAGGAAAAACAGGCCCTGAAGTCGCTAGGCTTCAAAAGGCTATATCAGCATTCAGGAATATTCTGAAGACAGAGCAAAAGACCAACAGATCAGAGACAAAAATGGAATTCAGCTCACCCCCGGCCGGGGATGGCAGAACTCCCAAAAAACAAGGCAAAACAAAAACAAAACTGAAGAGTACAAAGCAGAGCAGAAAAACTTAGCTTTGAGATGCAGGAATCAGACTGGTCTCCAAGAATCCAGCAGGAAAATCACCAGCCAGGAAGAAGGGCGTCGGCAGCCTTATATCCAGTCCTCAATTCCAGCCACCCAGTTATCATTTAGCTGCCCAGGTGTTTGGTAATCAGCTTCACTACCTTCCTTCACCAGAGGAGGGAGTTCATCAGACCTCAATGGTGAAGGGAAAAATGAACTCACAACAGACTACCCTCTCAGCCCGGCCCACGACTCTACACACCTATCTCTTCACAAGAGCCCCAGATGGAGGGGTTAGACTTAGCTCCAGATGGACACCACGTACTACTCCAAGACAGACCTCGGACACACGGCAGCTGGCACCCAAAAGGGTAGGTATTTGGAATGGCAAGGAATAGTTGGACTTTGACAAGTATAAGCAGGCACTGCAGGAGTTTTGGAAGACAAGTCGAGTGTAGACAGATACGACTGGTATACAGACTGGCAAGGCAGGTGCAGACAGGTACGGCTGATATAAAGGAAGGCAGTTGCTGAAAGTCACAAGCAGGAACAGGCAGAAAAGTTCAAGAATAAGCGTGTACTGGAAGGTACTAATACACAGGCGACCCGAGAACTAGAAAGCTTGCAGACTAACTGACTAAACAAGTTGCTCAGGCACCTACCAAAAAAAGAAGGCTAAGATGAGAATTAATAGATGTCTACAAATATCTGAAGGGATGTCACAGTGTAGAGGGATCATCCTTATTCTCATTTGCACTTTTTTGATGGTGTGCACTGTCTCTATAAGAGACCACAGGCATGTGCAGACCCTAACTGCAGTGCCCAGGGATGTGTCAGGTGTGCACAGACCCCGGGAAGTAGCAGGAGGAGACTTACGTGCGGGGTGGTGAGTTTGTCTGCATCCCTGCATGGGGAGGGCATGATGGGAAGCGTGCAGGGAGGCCGACTCTACAGTGAGGAACAGGCTGAATATTTCTGTAGCTGAGTTTACAGTGAAGCTTAAAAAAGGAAACATCGCCATCTAGCAGCCAGAGCTTGTAAGAATAGGAACAAAAAGGGAACAAGCAGGAACTATAAAATAGGTGTGTGTTGTCGGGGAGGAACCAAAAGTGAGACACACAAGGTCATGTGATTACTGTGTCGCAGGTAGGAATTAGAAAAGGTGAAGAGGAGAAGTTAACGGCTTAACCTGTATCAGAACAGACATATGGAAGTAGTTGATCTGGGTATAGCCGAACCTACCAGCACAGGACAAACCAGGGAAACTTCAGCCATCAGCGAAGAAGAGGAATCTGAGAGAGAGAGAGATGTCCAGAGGAATCGAGAGAGAGAGACGACCAGAGAAAAAGAGCCGATCGGAAGAATCAAGAGAGAGATGACCAGAGGAATCTAGATGACCAGAGAAAAAGAGATGATCAGAGGAATTGAGTGAGAGATGCCAGAGGAACTCAACACTGTTAACTGTGGTGTAAATTACGGTACGGAGGGGACCTGAGGCCACACTTCAGGAAACAAAGGCAGCCGGAGTAAATGCATCACGGAAGTCACTAGTTGATAAGAGGCTTGCGGCCTAACGGAGTAGTACCATTGACTTCCATTAGGGCCTGTACTGTGATTATTATTGCTGATATACTGACTAAGTGACGATGGTGAAGAGCTGGAGACTGTGACTGAATATAGACCAGGGTATTAGGACTGAGATGCCATTACCCATCATCGTTGTTTATTGCCTTGTGTGATAGAGTTTTATTGTTTGAATTGTTATAGCAACTCTCAGCCCTGAAAGTGGTGAACATTTCTATAGTAAAATACTTCACTGCATTTCAATAATTTGTCAATCCTTCTTTACTCTGTGACCAAATCTTCTAAACTGTTGTGTTAGATGAATAAATAATCTCTGGTTAAGTTACCGCTGCGTCTTCATCTTCTGCGGCATTGCATTCACGCAACTGTTTACATTACCACCATGTATCACCTATATTTTATTAAAGTTGCAGAGCTTGGTGACCCGGTCCAAAGGAGCGCAAAACAAGGGGGATGAGAATATTAGCAATTCTTATTTTGCCACCTGAGGAAGACAGAACTTGTCTGTCGAAAACCGTTGTGGACTATCTAATAAAAATAGGAATTGCTAATATTCTCATCCCCCTTGTTTTGCGCTCCTTTTGACCGGGTCACCAAGCTCTGCAACTTTCTTCCTTTTCTGAGGCACCCGGCTGGAGCTGCATCTCATACCCCAATTTACGCATGCCTGGAGCTCCTAACTGACTGTCTTCTACTTCTCTTGGACTATATTTTATTAAAATCACTTTGACGTTATTAAGGCTGTGTTTGTGATAAAGAACTTGAAAGGTGTTTAATATAGTCCTTAGGGGACTTTAGATAGCTCCACACTCTTTTTTAGTGCAACTGGACGTTTTGCAGTACATACGGTTAATGGTGAATGAATTCACTGCAAGCCAAATTTCTTTAAAAAGTTCCGCAAAGTCAGCAAATTTCAATTTCAATAGATTTGCTCAGCTTTTGTTGTCAGTTCTAACATAGTCACATAAATGGTTAATGGGCAGTTGGACAGCATTTACCGTCAATTCAAAAAGTTCAGGAAACTTTCAAAAAGTTCACAAAACTTTTTTTTTCCCATCGATTACATGACACATGAATGTGTAAATCATAAGATTTGATAAACAATAAACTGTTTACTTCTTATGTAAAATAAGTATTTATGCAAAATTATGTCTGAAATTGAGCATGCCACATCTAGATTTGCTTTTTGGAATTTCACTATATGTCGCCATTAGTCCTAGCATTAAATGATTAAATCATGAGTACTGAGTAGCTGACCTCACATGGTATGACCAAAGTCAAAACACCCCAAGAGATGAAGCTTTGGGTGACACATGTGAGGAACCATTGACGGATAATAAGAACATCATTAGTCTGGAAGTGAAAAGACTAAACAGGAAGTGGAATAATTTGAAAAAAAAAATCTTATTGAGAATAGAATGCCATATATCACAAATGGCTGCAATGTGGATATTTATTTTCCATTAATAATTGATGGCATATTCCACATTGTGTTCACATATGGTATTCTCTTATATCAGTCCTTGGGGCTCTGAGCTCCCTATTTCAAGAGTACTAAAAAGTATAGCTACTTTTATAGGTTTGCAATAACATGTTAGTATGTGCACCATACATTAGGTCGTGGGTGCATTCTTCTCTAAAAGTAAGAAGACAACATTTTGTAAGCTATAGAGTGCATTTGTGCACTGTCCCCAAACCCATTTGAAGGAGAATTGCTGTCTCCATCCTTAGGAACCACAAGTACCTTAGGCACCATATAAAAATTTGATGAGAACAAAAGACTGAGATGAGGCCAGCAGAGATGCCATCATGCTGACACGGCCAATCAGGGAGAGTGGTGTTGACCTACGGAGAAGTGAGTAGAAAATATTAAGGTGGCCATAAACACGAAAGTCGTCCAAACCCACTGATTCATTTGGTGTATTTGATGTTTGATCTATTTTCGTTCAGTTTATGTTGGGGAAAAATGGATCGATCATGTTGATTATTAACAAGCCTGATCCTTTAGCCTCAAGGGCGATAATCCACCGCCCGAGGTGTCTTGCAGTGGCTTACTCCCCTCTGGCCATTCGAAACACATGCATGATCAGCTGAGCCTTCATGCATGTGGAGAGTGTGCCAAGCAACAAACAGATGACTGATGAACGGGATGTAATCTTCACTTCAGGTATCAGCGGACGCCTTCAGCAGTTTGGAGCAGTAGAAAGACTCAAGGGGTATGTAATATTTCTTTATTTTAGACCACTATTCCTTGCCCAATAAATGAAACTATGACAATCAGCCTGCAAAAATTATTTTTACAAGATCCAATGATGAATTGGTACAAGATCTGACACAAGTAGGTGAGAAATAAGGGGGGTTAAGTAAATTCCTGGCTGTCTTATTACTGTATCCCCTTCACATGACCTTTTGGCCTTGTTCTGTAGCCATGTAGGTTTTTCCATGTTGATAGCTCTACTCACTCATTTGGCTACTTAACCCGACCAACCCGGAGTCACATAACTAATCCTCTGTCCATCAGTCACCATGAAATAACCATAATGGAAATTAAAACTCCCCAAGATAAATGGATTTGTAATCATAGCCGGTGCCCTAGGGAAGACTGATCCACATGGCAAAACCACCCGTAAATATCATTCTTCCTGACATCTCTACTGAGAGCAAGGTCATGGTTGACCTGATGTACTGCGGATGTGATGTAATATGAACCTAATCCTTCACATCTACAGCTGGAATCTCCATAGGCTTTCTTTATTATTGGGCACCAGGAATGCCTCATATGTTTCTGGTTCCGATTCAAGACACTTTCAAATTGTTCCCAAGAAGCTTAAACGTGCCAATGCCACCAAGTTATAGTGAGTGACTACTGTTTTCTATGATGCATTTAAGACAGGGCTTATTAATACTGATGAGTGAGCATGCTCGTGTGCTAATAGAGTATCTTCGGCAAGCTCGAATACTATGTTCGAGTCCCCGCAGCTGAATTTCTCATAGTCTGTCTGTTAGGCAATTCCTACATGTGTTGCGGCTGTTGAACAGCTAGCTGTGAGACATGAAACAGCAGGTACTGGAACGTAACTATTAGAGCACGCCGAAGATACCCTATCAGCACAAGAGTGTGCTCGGATAACACCTAATCCAAGCCTGCTAGTTCATCACTACTTATTAACGTTCATCAATGATAAATAAGAAAACCATAGCTCTTATAGTGGTGGAGCATCGAGAGTCTAACTCCAAGTTAGGTAGCAAAGTTATGCCTATTTCACACAAGTGCAAAACGGCTGCAATTCTAGCCTAATCATTGGTCTAATTGAGAATTTTTTTTATAACAATAATAATAATCTTTATTTATATAGCGCCAGCATATTCCGCAGCGCTTTACAATTTACGATGAGTATAGACATGAGATCGAAGTTGTGGCTAGATTTTTCATAACCTGCTTATAGCTTCAGTCATCTTCCCTATCCCTCTGTCAAAACACCCTGGTGAAGAAAATTCAGCTTGCTGGTGTACCCATTCCCATGGCACCTGGCACTCGGGGCTACACCCCTGCATGAACTATTTATCTACGGATAATTGGAAGATCCTTAGCAATTGTCTGCAGATTTACGTCATCTGCATATGGCCAAAACAAGGAGTGGATTCTAGAAAGAGAAATTAAATAGCCAGCCATATAATTTCAACAGCTGTTCTTTAGGACAGCTAGTTCTCGCGACCTCCCTGTGCACAAGCACTATTGGTATGGCCAAACGCACTGCATATGTGTCTTGAATAACGGGAGGGGAATAAGTCTGACAAACACCTCTGTTGCTGTCCCATTTTTCTTGAGAGCAGATAATTGGGCATTTTGTTTATATAGCTTTTTCACAGTCAGGTGTCTAAACAGTCAGGATCCAGGTCCTGCTCTGCCCTTATTTATTTTTACATCTGCTGACACATAGTGAGGTGAACTACAAGAGGTAGGTACCGTCCTGATGGGTCACCTTGTTGTGGTGGGATGGCTTATATCAGGTTATTTTTATTAAAACAATGTTAAATAAGTACCCTGTGTTATTTACATGTACTATTGCCACTTATTTACTTGCTACAGGGTATTTTCTCATTTTATCTTTTATCTTAGGTTCTGTTTGTTAAATTTCCACAGTGTGATTGCACATCTATGCATTACACATATACCAACTTATGCTCCGCCTCAATTTCTTTAGGTTTTAGATAATTGGGCATATTGAAATTCAATATGCTTCATCTTCTTTTCCTGACATACCATGAAAACAGCAACCTAACATCAAATACATATTACAACAGGGGATAACCATACTCAGGTATGGGTGGGATTTGTAACTTTGCAAAGTAATATTTTTGCTACACATAAGCATGGAATTTAATAGATTAAGATTTTAGTGACAGGCAAAAGTAACGAGCACCAAAATATCCACCGCACTGTGCTTTGTTGGTAGTTTGACGTGACTACACCACTCCTTTTCTTTGTGTAGCTGTTCTGTTACTGACATGTAATTCATGATCTTTGACTGTCTGCTTGTTTATGTTTACAGTGATTTACTGAGAATATATAGAATTATAGAATGTCCAGTTTTCCATAGATTCTATTGTTTTCATTTTTTCTGGCTCCCTCTAGTGACCAGAGTCATAACCGCAGTCTTATTGTGTAAGTTTTACTTTCACTTTCAATGAATCTTTTCCCTCTGTTGCAGTGCATTCTGGTAAGCATTTGCAGTGCATTCTGGTAAGGTTGCAATGCATCCTGACAGCCTTTGCAAAGGATTATGGTATTTTCCCTCCAGTTCTCCATTTTCCTTCAGCCTGCATTCAGGAAGCATCTCATTTCTCTTCTCCCCTTGTGAGCACATCACTGGTATGTAGTGATGTTTCCTGTATCTAATTCCTGTCCCATATTAGCCTGCTTAGTTAGTTATCCCCTGGTTAGCTATTAGTCCAAATGTTGATTTATATTGTATTATGTATATATGAATTCCTGATGTACCCAGTATTGATTGTATGCATATATGTTTGTATTGTAGTTTCACCGCGTCAAAATACCATATGTTCAATAAAGCACAGATTCAACTACAGTCTCCTTATTGGACCCCGGTAATGCGGTTTAGCTGCCTGTATAGCTACATGAATTCTGCTTCATTTAGTGAGGACAGAACAGTAGCCATGCTACAAAAATATATAGATGATCCTTGCTACATCTGACCAATCAAATAGTGGACATTAACTAGTTAGTTTTTAATATGATGGAGTCCCTAAGTATCCTGTAAGTTGTTGGGGGTATGGGTACTGAGAACTCCAAGAACAGCTCAAACCAATGTGCAGAAGAGCTAATTTCCTGCATAAGCATGTGCACAGCAGTGTATGGGCTGAATAGAAGGTTGGGGGATCTGTACACCACTGTGAGCATGCTAATGCATGGGCTTTGAACTTCTAAAAAGTAGAGAAACCGTATCTCCGACAGAGTATAGGCGATCATCTGCACTTTAACATATTTCCTGCTCCAATTTTCCCACCCAACCAAGGGTGAATAAGAACAAGGACACTTGTTTGATATGTGAAAATGATTTGGGTTCTTCTCTTCCACAGCATCAACATTTCAGCTCCGCCAGGACCATCCATGAATAGCGTGAAAGACGACTTCCTTTTATGTCATCATGTTGTTGATCCCCTGTGTGGTTCCTAAAAAAATATAAAAGTGATTGGGTCAATATCTTTGTTAAGCAGACTTCTCGAGATTATTGCAGATTCGGGCACAAAGGACGGAACTTCATTTGATACATCTCATTATAATGTGTCACACACCCTCTGCTTCACGGAGGCTAACATTGACCAGATCACCCCGAGCAGATACATTGATACATTGCTGGTCAGGCACACAGGAAGAAAGCTGATTCACAAGGGGAACATTGTCTCAGCGGTTGGCAGACAGATTGCAGTTTGTCTTACGTTATAAGTTTAACTCGTGTGTTTGTTTTAAATGGAGTGTGTCTTGTATCTCTCATGTGAAAAGGAAGAACAGATGAGAGCACGGTAATTCGGCAAATGCTTATTAATTCAGGATATGCTGCCATTTTTAAGGATCTTTACAAAAATAAGAATGTGACTTAAATTACAATGCACTAGAAATAAGTCAGCATGGATAATTCTATTAAGATTTATTGGGATCCCTTCTAAAATGGATTTGTTATGGTGACTTGGTCTGCTGAGCCCTGGGGCATAATTTGGACCCGGGCCCCCTCCTGAATGTTGATCAGATCCTATAAAGACATATGTGTTCACCCTCCATATAATAGTGTCCCACATCCTGACTCCTTTATGTAAAAATGTCCCCTATCCTAGCCCTCATATTGTAAAAATGTCCCTCGTCCTGGCCTCTTCCTTTAATAATGTCCCCTGTCCTGTCCCCATCCCTTAGCAATGTCCCCTGTCATGGCTCCCATCCTGGTATAATGTCCTCCATCCTGGCCCCGTCCTGCAGTAATATCCCGTAATAATATCCCCCATCCTGGTATAATGACCCCCATCCTGGATCCCATCCTGATATAATGACACCATCCTGAGTCACATCCTGAAATATTGACCCCCTTCATAGGCCACTGTCTGGTATAATGTTCTGATTGTTTTTTCCAACTAATAATTATCCTTTCCTGCCTCTGCTACCACAATGTGCAGCGTCATTTACTATAACCGGCAGCTGACTTTGTTGTGCTGGGGCTGGACATAATGTAATTGCCATATGACGGCCTTGACGGGCACCGCTCTGTCAGCTGCCGGCCTCTGATTTGCTGGTGGCGTGTATTGCAGTGTAGGAAGACGCACATCCAGCTGAAATAGGTGCCAGTACATTCCACACAGTTAGGATTCAGCAAGCTGCAATGTGTTAGGCTCATCAGGTGAGGTGGATCATCTCAGCCTCAGGTCTGGGTGCGCACACAGACCTGGGGCATTGATTCAGCAAGCTGGAAGGCACATGGGTAGTGATGACTTTGCACACTAAGGAATTTCATTAGCAGAAGGACAGAAGAAGTGGAACCCAGCAGAAATGGAAGCAAGTTAAAGTACAGTAGGAGGAGTATACCAAATAGAGGTATGCTCTACACACACAGGGATGTGTCTTAATGGGTCTTAAGGCGAACCTGTCAGCAGGATTTTGCTAAGTAAACTACAGGCATTGTCATGTTGGTGCTGTTATACTGATTAAAATGATATCTGGTGTGAAGAAATCTGTCTTGTGGTTCTTGTGTAATCGGTGTTAGAAGTTTTCAAGTTTTCAGTTAATGAGATGCCCGTGCTCTGGGGTGGGACTGTAGGCAAAGTCTTATCTTCTTGCTCTAGGCCAGAGAAACCAAGGAAAGACCTGCCCAAAGGCCACCCTGAAGCACAAAAATGTTCTTCATCAGTGTGACAGAGAGAGAGATACACTGTTTGTGCTTTGGGCGGCCCGTGGGCAGGTCTTTCCTTGGTTTCTCTGGCCTAGAGCAAGAAGATAAGACTCTGCCTACAGTCCTGTCCTGGAGCACAAGCATCTTATTAACTGAAAATTCTAACATGGATTACACAAGAACCACAAGCCGGATTTCTTCACCCCGGGTATCAATTTAATAGTGGTAACATAACAATGCTTGTAGTTTACTTAGCAAAAAGAAAGCGGTCGACTTAAATGTATGGCCTGCCATCTTTCCTTGCTGAGATTTTCTTGTCGACTATCTAACTCCTGTTCATGAATCCCATATGTTATAGCAACTCATGTCCATTGAAGCGATTAAGGCTGAGCTGCAATACCACGAACAAACTGTGGATAGGTGTGGCGCTATTTTTGAGAAAGAAATAGCCATGGTTTTCAAATCCTTTTTCTAACCATAGCCTTGTTTACTGCTCTGCTATGGGTATTTCTGCAGGCTCTTAGTTATTTTAAGCATATGGTGGATGACTTGTTTCCATTCATCCTAAATTGGACGCCTTGGATTGGCAGGTAATACCTGGAAGGCTTAAACAGTGTATCCACTCCAAAAATAAACACTGTGTGGTTTTCCTATTGCTGTCGATTAGTAAAAGTCTTTTTGACACTGTGACTATAAGCACTTAATTGCCTCATTAATAGTTAATTACCGGGCATCAGAGACACATTGACTTTGAAGTTCCATCCCACACAGTCCTTTTGGAGCTTTGTTCCACTAATTAGACTTGAAGGTCACTTCCTGCTGATTGTGTGCACTAGTAATGACTTTTAAGAAAAGTGAATTCTAGAACAGGAATAAGGTTTTTTTTTTTTTTTTTTACAATAATCATTTGTATTCTGGAGACAGACTAATTCCTCTGGGGCTTAGGGGAAACACTATTTTCTTTTGCACTGTGTAGAGTTAAACATAATTCAGTCACTTAGCAGGACAGAGTGAATGGAACTCATTGCCTTTCAGCTGCTGAGGCAAATTTTGTACAGCCCTAGCAAATAAACAACAGAGTACGGTAAAAGTGCAATGCACAATAGCACACAGTGAATATATGCACATAGAAAAAAGTATATACAGTTGTCTGAAAAAGTGTTTGACCCCTTCCTGATTCCCTATTCTTTTGCATGTTTGTCACACTTAAATGTTTCAGATCACCTAACAAATTTAAATATTAGACAAAGATAACACAAGTAAACACAAAGTACAATTTTTAAATGGTCTTTATTATTAAGAGAAAAGAAGTCGAAAAATAAAAGGCCCTGTGTGAAATAGTGATTGCCCCACCCATTAAAACATAAATTAACAGTAGTCTATCACATCCATGGGAAGCTGGGTTCAAATTCTATAGCCACACCCAGGTCTAATTACTGCCACACCTGTTCTCAATCAAGAAATCACTTAACTAGGACCTGCCTGGAAAAGTGAAGTAGACCAAAGAACCTCAAAAGCTAGACATCATGCCGCTATTCTGGAACAAGTGAGAAACAAAGTCATTGAGATTCATCAGGCTGGAAAGGGTTATAAAGCCATTTCTCAAGCTTTGAGACTCCCAACAAACCACAGTGAGAGCCACTATACACAAATGGTGAAAACATTGAACAGTGGTAAAACCTTCCCAGGAATGGACGGCCGCCCAAAATTACCCCAAGAGCGCAGTGAGAACTCATCCGAGAGGTCTCAAAAGACCCCACAACAATATTCAAAGAACTGTAGGCCTCTCTTGTCTAAGTTAAGGCCAGTGTTCATGACTTCACCATAAGAAAGACACTGGGCAATAATGGCCTGCATGGCAGGGTTCCAAGATGAAAACCACTGCTGAGCAGCAAGACCATAATGGCTCGTCTCAGTTTTGCAAGAAAACATCTTGATGATCCCCTAGACTTTTGGGAGAATGCTATGTGGACTGACAAGACAAAAATTGAACTTTTTGGAAGGTGTATGTCCCATTACATCTGACATAGAAGTACCACAGGATTTCAGAAAAAGAACATCATAGCAACAGTAAAATATGGTGATGGTAGTGTGATGGTCTGGGGCTGTTTTGCTGCATAAGGACCTGGAAGACTTGCTGTGGTAAATGGAATCATGAATTCTGCTGTCTACCTAAAAATTCTGAAGGAGAATGTCCGGTCATCTGTCTGTGACCTGAAGCTGAAGCAGACTTGGGTTATGCAGCAGGACAACGATCCAAAACACACCAGCAAGTCCACCTCTGAATGGCTTAAGAAAAAGCAAAATTAGGACTTTGGAGTGGCCTAGTCAAAGTCCTGACCTTAATCCGATTGAGATGCTGTGCCACGGCCTTAAAATGGTGGTTCATGCTCGGAAACCCTCCATTGTGGCTGAATTGCAACAATTCTGCAAACATGAGTGGGCCAAAATTCCTCCAGAGCGTTGTAAAAGACTCATTGTCAGTTATTACACTTTATTGCAGTTGTTGCTGCTAAGGGCAGCCCAACCAGGTATTATGTTTAGGGGGGCAATCACTTTTTCATGCAGGGTACTGTAGGTTTAGATTTATTTTTCCCTTAGTAAGGCTAAGTTCACACTTTCGTTTGGATGGTCTGCATATGGCTGCTTACTTCCTCCCTTAAGCTGCGTAGTCCTGTGTGCCTATCTTTAACCTTGGGTACACAGGGACATGCGCTGTATGTGGATGCGTCCGCATGAGGCGTTTTGATGTGCCCGCCGAATGCACAGAAATGCAACATGTTGCGTTCCCGTGCGGTTGGCGAGCACGTCAAACACCGCATGCAGACGAATCCGCATACTGTATAATGCATGTCCCTGCGTTCCCCTATGTTAAAGATAGGAATGCAGGACGACGCAGGACACGTGTAAGAAGGCGGAGCTTAAGGGAGGCAGTACGCAGACCAGCTAAATGCAAGTGTGAACTTAGCCTTATAAAGACCTTCATTTATAAACTGCATTTTGTGTTTACTTCTGTTATCGATGTCTAATATTTACATTGTTTGGTGATCTGAAACATTTAAGTGTGAAAAACATGTATAAGAATAGGATCAGGAAGGATCAGGAAGGGGAAAACACTGTATATATGTTAGGCCTCTTTCACACTTCAGTTATTTGCATCAGTTATAATCCGCCAAAAAGGCAGACAAGCGGATCCGTTCTCAACTGATGTGAACGGATGTTAAAGGAATCGCTGGCCGAGAGAGAGAGAGAGATATTTTGGGGTTAATTCAGTGTCTGGAGGATCCGCCGGACAAAAAAACGTTGCGAGCTCCGTTTGGAAATCTTTGAGGATGTTGACGGACACTAACATTGTGGCGGATCCTCAAAAAAACTGATGCAATGGACGGCAATCAGTCAGGATCCGCCAATAATGAAAGTCAATGGGGAAAAAACCGGATCCGCAAAGAAAAATGGCGGATCCGTTTTTTTTCAAAATTGGCGGATCTTGACTGATTGTCAAAAACGGAAGTGTGAAAGAGGCCTTAGGGTATCACTCTCTCTGGTAGGCATTAGGCCTTAGGTAAGGTTCACACAGACAATGGAGTTTTGGTCCAAACATATGCAGTTTTTATTGCTTTCCACCAGTTGAACATCACCAAATCAACAAAATCATAAACATAAACCTTTAGCCTTGTCCAGGCGCTAACTAAACAGAACAGACCTTTACTACTCATACATGGCTGAGCTAGCTCCAGCTCACAACTATTGTTCATAGCAACCAATGATACTTGCGATTCTCTGCACACTGCCTGTGCAGCATCTTCTCAGCGAGGCATTCTTGCCTCTGCTACATCCAGTAGACTCCCTAGTCACTCCATACAGAGAGATGTGGCGCCCCGGAGGCTTCAGTCGCCACAGAGGTACTGCACTTTCTCCTAAGGTGTAGTGCCCCACCATCCAGGTAAGGTGGGAACTCCCGACCAGGCTCCACATCTGCATTCCACACACAGGATAGTTCAGTGGGGCCACCTAACAGCTGCAGGGTGGGGGTTAGCAGAGCACCCCTCGTGGAACCCTGCTTCGTAACATGAGATGTGCTGGGAGGCGGGTGGAGAGAGATGATACAAAAGAGTGGGAAGAGTGAAAGTTAGTAGTTAGTTGGTTAGAGGAGAGAGAGGAGAGAAGATCGGTGTCTGAGGGACGTGCTGCAGAAGGTCCTAGTGATCTGGGCTGCTGGCACGAGAAAGACCAGAGAAAGAGACTCATAAGATTGATAACCTAACCTTCCATAAGAGAGATAGAACAGATCGGAACGAAGGAGAATAAAATGATGGTGGGAAGCAGGTTGAGAAAGAGAGAGAACCCTTCCAGTCCAGAGAGCGCAAAGGCCGGGGCCCGGTCCCCGAGGTTGATTGGATCTTTATGTCCGGCAATAGACACCAGAGGAGTAGTGAGCCGCTAACGCCTTGCTCCCATCATAGACTTGGGTCACAACAGCAACTGAGTAGAGAGCCGGGACGCAGAGTGGAGTCCCCGAAGTAGGCTACAGCTGTCTGTCATACAAGTAAAGACTAGGAACACCTAGAGAGATGCATTCCAGGGTAACTAAGTACTGGAGTGCTTCGCACCTAAAGGCGCATTGGAGGATTCGTTCAGTAAGGTACATGTTGGCGGAGTGAGGAAGGGAGAATCCTATCCTGCCTGGAGGTTGGCTGGTGCCCTGACCTGGAGAACACAGTATGGAGGCAGGCAGTAGTGTGAACTGCAAACAGTGAGTAAAGCTTTGGAACCGTATACTCTGGTGTCCTCCAGTTATTCCCGCACCACTACACCTGGGTACCAGCCTCCATACCATTCTGCGCCTCTCCTCATCCATTGCACCTACACTGCCCTGGGACTACAGCTCCACCTGTGGGGAGCTACACCATCTTTGCTGCACCACACCATCAGTCCCAGCGGATCTGCATGCAGCGTTGGCTTACCATCTTACTTGCCAAACACCACGGGTGGCGTCACGAACTGTTCAAATAAACTTTAACACCATTAACATCACCGCCATTGATATTGGGCACCCAGGGCCACGGACCGGGTCACCGCTGCTGTGACACATTCCTGCCTTGACACCGGCCCGGTACCGAGTACCCCTGCTGCCCTGGGTGTGCGAGGGCGACCCAGAGACACCCCAGCACATCTCTCATAGATACAGCTCATATCTTGACTGGTCACAACTAGAGTTGAGCGACTTTTGGTTTTTTAGGGTCGAGTTTCGTTTCGTGAAACCCGACTTTTCCAAAAGTCGGGTCGAGCAAGATCGTCCGATTATAGGGAAAAGTCGGGGTCGTCCCGAAACACGAAACCCAATGTAAGTCAATGGGGAATAAAAGTCGGCAGTGAGAGGAGGACAGGAAACACACGTACAGTGCCCATTTGAATGCCAAAAGCATCAATTCTTCTTACTTAAGCTTGTCAACCTTAATTAACTTCATAATACAAGTTACGCACTGAAAAATGGGGGTTATTTGGCTAAAGTTGTGGGGGGGGGGCTGGCTCCAGGTTTTCATGTGCCCTGGGCGAAAGAGCGCCCCTTTAACACATACCAAAACTCATCATGCTCCGATACGGCAGAGAAATAGCGGTATAGTACAATGAAAAATACTTCACTTTTTACATCTCATGACGAGGCCCATCTATTTCTCCATACAGAATCATTGGTCCCATATAATGTTTGAAACAGTATATGATGAGCTCCACATAATGCTACAGTATATGTTGGTCCCCATGGATGAAGCTCCACTGTCTTATGGGCCCAAATAATGCTCCAAACATAATGGGCCCCATTTCTAATGCTCTAGTGTATAATGGGCCCTGTAAATGCTGCTCCAGTGTCTGATGTCCACCTTTGGAATGTTCCAGTGTATGGTGGGCCCCATCTATCATTCTCCAGAGTATAGTGCTCCCCAAAAATTGCTGTCCCAACATTGAAAACAATCAAATAAGTCTCCTCGCTAGGGAATCCCTGTACTAGTCTGGACTCCTCGTCGTCCCCATCTTCCATCTCACTGCACAGTATTTCAACCTTGCAAGTGCTGTGATCCTGAGCAAGCAGGGGGGGCCCACTCGTTGGCGACGGCACTGGCACAGGGCCCCTGATAGTACGGTGGTGTGTCTGATGGCGGGTGGGCCGAACCTGCACTTTCATCTGCAGCTTCCTCTTTGTCACCGTGTAAGATGGAACTGTATATGGGAAGGGTAACCTGAGTTTCATCAGGGTCAGATTCAGGCCGTGTAGCGTGCGAGGGGAATGTAGTGGTCTGGGTCAATGTACCAGCAGATTCATCGAGCAGTGGCTGGGCATCAGTGCACTTGTGTCGCCCCCAGGAGTACGGTCGCCACAGTGGCATTACCTTCCTCCTAGGGAGTGTGATGTCATGCTTGGGAGCAACGAAGGATCTCTCTAGCAGGTTAACTGATTGGGCGGCGTTATTCCCACGAGTCATGACCCTCCAAACAGCGTTCATGAAGGCAAAGTGTTTGTTTTAAGTGGGCAGTATGGTTGCAAAGCTGAACCTTAAAGGAATGTCCAGAAGGGCACCACCAGGAGTGGAGCCTATGGCGTAATTTGACTCAACACGGGCAACCTCAACCATGCCAGCTACAGAACAGATGCACACATTGCAAGCTTAATTCCGTTAACGAACGAGACTCCGTCATGCCCCGCGGTCCAAGTCCGGCTTACTAGAGGGACACGTGAGGCTCTGGCACATGAGATTGGCCAATATCTGGTGTGTCATGCCCTTACATGTCCGTGGCTGCATGTGCGCTACACTGAAAAGGCCAGCGTTTGTCGCTTACAGGTGCAGATAACCCGCTGAACAACGTTAGTGATGGGGATCACTGATTACAATTATTACCCGCGAACGATGATTTCCCAGTAAGTGCAGGTCAACTGCAGTTGCGGAATTAGGCCTAACCGTCATTCCTGAAAAAATTAAAAACTTACGTGTGCAAACCACAGGTGCTGTAGCTTGCTTAACAGCTCGCCAGCCGTTCTCACGCCCAGTATGGATTACACGTGATTGCACAAAGGTGAGAAAGGGTACCGTATCCCCAGATAACATGTATGGATAGCGTACACATTCAAAATATATGTCTATACATCAGGAGGCAGGCTCAGACGGTGTTAGGCCCAGTATGGATTGCACGTGATTGCACAAAGGTTAGAAAGGGTACCGTATCCCCGGATAACATGTATGGATAGCGTACACATTCAAATATATATGTCTATACATCAGGAGGCAGGCTCAGACGGTGTTAGGCCCAGTATGGATTGCACGTGATTGCACAAAGGTTAGAAAGGGTACCGTATCCCCAGATAACATGTATGGATAGCGTACACATTCAAAATATATGTCTATACATCAGGAGGCAGGCTCAGACGGTGTTAGGCCCAGTATGGATTGCACGTGATTGCACAAAGGTTAGAAAGGGTACCGTATCCCCAGATAACATGTATGGATAGCGTACACATTCAAAATATATGTCTATACATCAGGAGGCAGGCTCAGACGGTGTTAGGCCCAGTATGGATTGCACGTGATTGCACAAAGGTTAGAAAGGGTACTGTATCCCCGGATAACATGTATGGATAGCGTACACATTCAAAATATATGTCTATACATCAGGAGGCAGGCTCAGACGGTGTTAGGCCCAGTATGGATTGCACGTGATTGCACAAAGGTTAGAAAGGGTACCGTATCCCCAGATAACATGTATGGATAGCGTACACATTCAAAATATATGTCTATACATCAGGAGGCAGGCTCAGATGGTGTTAGGCCCAGTATGGATTGCACGTGATTGCACAAAGGTTAGAAAGGGTACCGTATCCCCGGATAACATGTATGGATAGCGTACACATTCAAAATATATGTCTATACATCAGGAGGCAGGCTCAGACGGTGTTAGGCCCAGTATGGATTGCACGTGATTGCACAAAGGTTAGAAAGGGTACCGTATCCCCGGATAACATGTATGGATAGCGTACACATTCAAAATATATGTCTATACATCAGGAGGCAGGCTCAGACGGTGTTAGGCCCAGTATGGATTGCACGTGATTGCACAAAGGTTAGAAAGGGTACCGTAACCCCGGATAACATGTATGGATAGCGTACACATTCAAAATATATGTCTATACATCAGGAGGCAGGCTCAGACGGTGTTAGGCCCAGTATGGATTGCATGTGATTGCACAAAGGTTAGAAAGGGTACCGTATCCCCAGATAACATGTATGGATAGCATACACATTCAAAATATGTCTATACATCAGGAGGCAGGCTCAGACGGTGTCAGGCCCAGTATGGATTGCACGTGATTGCACAAAGGTTAGAAAGGGTACCGTATCCCCAGATAACATGTATGGATAGCGTACACATTCAAAATATATGTCTATACATCAGGAGGCAGGCTCAGATGGTGTTAGGCCCAGTATGGATTGCACGTGATTGCACAAAGGTTAGAAAGGGTACCGTATCCCCGGATAACATGTATGGATAGCGAACACATTCAAAATATATGTCTACACATCAGGAGGCAGGCTCAGACGGTGTTAGGCCCAGTGTGGATTGCACGTGATTGCACAAAGGTTAGAAAGGGTACCGTATCCCCAGATAACATGTATGGATAGCGTACACATTCAAAATATATGTCTATACATCAGGAGGCAGGCTCAGACGGTGTTAGGCCCAGTATGGATTGCACGTGATTGCACAAAGGTTAGAAAGGGTACCGTATCCCCAGATAACATGTATGGATAGCGTACACATTCAAAATATGTCTATACATCAGGAGGCAGGCTCAGACGGTGTCAGGCCCAGTATGGATTGCACGTGATTGCACAAAGGTTAGAAAGGGTACCGTATCCCCAGATAACATGTATGGATAGCGTACACATTCAAAATATATGTCTATACATCAGGAGGCAGGCTCAGACGGTGTTAGGCCCAGTATGGATTGCACGTCATTGCACAAAGGTTAGAAAGGGTACCGTATCCCCAGATAACATATATGGATAGCGTACACATTCAAAATATATGTCTATACATCAGGAGGCAGGCTCAGACGGTGTCAGGCACAGTATGGATTTGACGGCCCAGATTACACAGCGGAGGAGCAGGGAGAGGTAAAGATTGCAAATGCTGGGGCCCTGCCCAAGCAAGGGGGGCCCACTCGTGGGCGTCGGTACTGGCACTGGGCCCCTCATAGTACAGCGGTGTGTCTGACGGCGGGTGTGCACCACCACCGTCAGAGACACTTGATTGCACTATAAGGGACCCTGTGCCAGTGCCCGCGCCCAAGAGTCGGCCTACCCACCTGTCCAGGGCAACGGCACTCGCACGGTGTCATGCGCTAGGTGGTGACCCCGGCCATGGGGGGGAGGCAGCACAGTTAGGGAGTTTTAGAAAGTGGTATATGTTGATGTTGGACATTCAGCTGATGCAAAAGGCGAAATAGGTGAAGTCCCAGGAAGAGGTGGACCAAAGCAAGCAATTTTTCTGTCACCCTATGTGTCATCAGGGGAAGGTGGGACAAAATCCTTGGAAACCCATGCATGGTTCATTTTAATGAAGGTTAGATCATCCACATTTTGGGTTGACAGACGGGTCCTTTTTTCTGTCAGGATTGATCCAGCTGCACTGAAGACTCTTTCCGATAGCACACTTGCAGCTGGGCAAGCGAGCTCCTGTAAGGCATATTGGGCCAATTCAGGCCAGGTGTCCAGTTTAGCGGCCCAATAGTCAAAGGGGAATGACCTGTGTGGGAGAACATCGATATGGGAGGAAAAGTAGTTTGTAACCATAGTTGACAACTGCTGTCTCCTGTCACTTTCCATCGATGCAGTAAATCCAGTTGTGTGAGCGGTAGTGTTGAGCATTCTGATACCGCAAGTATCGGGTATCGGCCGATATTAGCGGTATCGGAATTCCGATACTTAATTCCGATACTTTTTTCATATTGGATTCCGGGATCGGAATCGGAATAGGAAGTTCCCATCATGCTATGAGCCTGCTTGCTTTGATTAAGCCAATGGGAATCCTCCGAAGTGTGGGCACATCCTGTTAGGCATGTAGGCATGTTAACTATTGGCATGGCTGTGATTGGCTGCCGAAATGATGTCATGATGCACTATAAAAGCCACCGCAGCCGCCATTTCTGGTCACTCTGCTGTGAATTCAGTTAGGGACAGGCTGCTGTAGAAGACTGTGAGGGACAGTTAGAAATAGCGATTCCACCAAACATCTAGTGCTTTACCCAGGCTACATAAACCACCACTGTAGCCTTCTTTGCCCTAGCAGCAGTGTTCACAGCTGTCTGCAAGGGCTGTGTGAGTGCAGCTCACGCTGTGGAGTGGGTCCTGCAGCCACGTCAGGCTGTAGGCCACCCAGTGTGATCACTGCTGCCTCATACATCTTTTATTTTTTGAGCTGCATTTTTTAAATAATTTCAATCTAGTGTGCTTCCATCCGTATCCATATACGTTGGTTGCAAACACTAGTAGTAGACAGCGGAGCCTTTCTGCAGCCTTTCAGTGCTAGTGTCCACTTTGCTGCACTGTTCACGGCTGTCTGAGAGGTCTCTGACTGTGTGTGAGTGCAGCTCACGCTGAGTAGTGTGTCCTGCAGCTACGTCTGGCTGTAGGACGCTCAGCATGCGTCACTGCCTCACACATATTTTTATTTGAGTGCAGCTCATTTTTTCTTCTATTAGTGTGCATCCATCCGTCTCCATCTACGGTGGTTGCAAACACTATATAGGAGTACACAGCGGAGCCTTTCTGCAGCCTGTCAGTGCCAGTGCCCACTTAGCTGCACTGTTGACGGCTGTCTGAGAGGTCTCTGACTGTGTGTGAGTGCAGCTCACGCTGAGTAGAGTGTCCTGCAGCTACGTCTGGTTGTAGGACGCTCAACGTGCGTCACTGCCTCACACATATTTGTCTTTGAGTGCAGCTCATTTTTTCTTCTCCTATTAGTGTGCATCCATCCGTATCCATCAACATTGGTTGGTTGCAAACACTATATAGGAGTAGATAGAGGAGCCTTTTTTTCTGGCTTGTGCCCTGCCGGCGCAGCCAGATTAGTATTACCCAATTTTTTGGGAGCCTCATCTTTTGCATTGTAGGTTACCTGCCTGCATTGTAATAGCTCCAAAAAGTTGGTGATACTATCAGTTTCAATTCTTTGTTCTCATACTTTGAGTTTGTTTCAAACAAAGAAACCACATAAAAAGTTCACCAAACACTACATTTTGAACTTGTGTAGGCCACATCAGCTCCTATTAAAGTCTAGTCCACACACACACACTTCATAAAATTAGTGTTTCTTGTACCTGTAACCAGCTGTTCAGGAATAAGCACACTAAGGCCCCCCTTTGTACTTTTTTGCCTATCTTAAGCAGTCTTGCAAGATGAAGAAGGCAGGGAGTAAGGCGCGGGGGCGTGGGCGTGGGCGTGGAGTTTCAGCAGGGAGAGGACGTGGGGATTCTGCAGGGAGAGGACGTGGGGATTCTACAGGTAGAGGACGTGGGGATTCTGGGCCTGCTGCGGGCACCAGTGGATCAGCATCCCCCAGTTTTAGCAGGCAACAGTCCTTTATGCGCAGCTTTGTAGGACCTCAACGTACCCCACTGCTGCGGGAGGAACAAATTGAAGCCGTTGTCGGATGGATGGCAGCTAACGCATCGACTTCAATTACTTCCGCATCCTCTCAGGGTCAGAGCACCGAAGAGCAACCATCTGTCTCTTCACCACCTGCCAAAGTGCCCAGGCAGTCAGAGAGACATGGACAGGAGCCATCACAGTCTCTACTTCTGTTCTCGGAATCTGTTGGCTTGGAAAGAGGGGGCCAGCCAAGCAGCATTCCTGAATGTGAAGAAGAGGGAGTATGCAGTGATGCGCAACTTCTTTGTCCCTCTGAATCTGAAGAGGCGAGTGGGCCAGTGCCTATGGTCAGCACACCTCAGTACGCATCAGATGATGACGAGACTCAGTTGCCACTTTCTGGTGCATACGGTGCTGGCGAGACAACCCCGGAGAAGCAGCTGTTTGAAGAGGGGAGGGAAGATGATGAGGTCCTTGACCCATCATGGCGTGAGCAACAGGAAGGTGGTGGTAGCAGCTCTGAGGAAGAGATTCCCCTACCGGCCAAAACAGGAGGCAGAGGGAGGGGGAAGACTTGGTTGCCTGTACCCTCCACTTCGGCACCCGTTAGGAGCATTCCTCCTTCCAAAGGCAAACCGGGCGCTCACAAGAGTTGCAGTGCGTTGTCCTTTTTTGACACAGTTGCAGATGACATTTGCTTTGTCAAATGCAAGCTGTGTCATCAGAGAGTCAAAAGAGGGAGAAATGTCAGCAACCTCAATACCACAAATATGTGGAAACATGTGCGCACCAAGCACGAGTTGGAGTTGCAGAGACACCCTGAAGACGTAGGCCAACGTACAGCACCACCTACCACCTCTTCAGTTCGTGTTGGGCCCTCTTCCTCCAGCTCACACACTGCTGGTTCGGCTTCCTCACAGGATCGCCAAGGAAGAACCTCTGCCACTGTTGTCCGGAGACCCTGTCAGATTCCACCCATAACAGCACGTTCCCATCCATCACAGCCATCGGTAGCACAGGCATGGGATAAAAGGCGCCCTTACTCAGCAAACCATCCCCGAGCACAGTCTCTGAATGCTGGCATTGCCAAACTTCTGGCAGTTGAAATGCTGTCATTCAGGCTGGTGGACACTGACACCTTCCGGGACTTAATGGCATTGGCAGTCCCCCAATACAACGTGCCCAGCCGCTTTTATTTCAGCAGGCGAGCCGTCCCTGCCCTGCAGAAACATGTTGAGGGCAAAATAAAACATGCGCTACTAAACGCCGTTAGTAGCAAGGTCCACCTGACCACCGATGCGTGGACCAGTAACCATGGACAGGGACGATACCTTTCCCTCACTGCCCACTGGGTCAATGTTGTGGAGCTGGGTACGGATCTGGAGAGTGGCGCTGTACGTGTTCTTCCAACGCCACGGATTGCAGGACTCCAGTCTGTACACATAGACTCCTCCTCCTACTCAAGTTCCTCAGAAACAGCAGAGCAGGAGCCTGTTACGACCGATATGAGCACAGCCGTGGCCAAACGTCAACAGGCTGTACTCAAATTAATTTCTTTGGGGAATCGAAGCCACACAGCGCAGGAGCTCTGGAATGCTATCAAGCTGGAGAGCGATGTGTGGTTTGGGCCAGCGAATCTCCAGCCGGGCTTGGTAGTGTGTGACAATGGCCGAAATCTGGTGGCAGCTCTTGGCCTAGGCAACCTCACACACATCCCATGTCTGGCACATGTTCTTAACTTGGTCGTGCAGAGCTTTCTGAGGGACTATCCGGATCTTGATGCACTGTTGCACAAGGTCCGCATAGAGTGCGCTCACTTGCGACGTTCCAGCACGGCAAGATCGCGCCTCGCTGCTCTGCAGCGACGATTTGGCCTTCCGGAACATCGCATCATATGTGACCTACCCACCCGGTGGAATTCAACGTTACATATGTTGGAGCGGTTGTGTGAGCAGCAGGCAGCAGTCATGGAGTACCAGCTGCATCAGGCGCAAACAAGTCGCACTGTGCGCCGTTCACACTTCAGCACCATTGAGTGGGCCTCTATGAAGGACATCTGCCTCGTTTTGCGTGCCTTCGATGAATCCACGCGGATGGCGAGTGCAGATGATGCACTAGTCAGCATGACTGTCCCCCTTATCTGCCTGCTTCAACAAACACTGCAAGCACTAAGGGATGAGGTTTCAGAAGAGGTGGAGGATGAGGAGTCCCAAATGCCATCTGCTTCTGGACAGTCTGCGCTACGTGTTTCCTCACAAAGGCCTAGGCAGGGGACACTTTGTGAGGAGGATGAGGAGGAGTCGATGGAGGAGGAAGACATCTCTCCAGAGGAGGGAGGTACACAAACCTCTACTCAGTATGTACAGCGAGGGTGGGGTGATGCAGAGCAGGTCGAGGTCACGCCTCAAACAGGGGACAGCGGTTCTTTGGCAGTTGGGAGTCTGCAGCACATGGTTGATTTCATGCTGCAGTGCCTGAGAAACGACCGCCGCATCGCCCACATTCTCGTCTCGGCTGATTATTGGGTGTACACCCTCCTAGATCCTCGCTACCGGGACAGCGTACAAAGGCTCATACCAACGTTGAACCGGGAGCGTAAAATGCGGGAGTACGAAGAGTCACTGGTGCAGTCCATAATGTTTTCCATTCCACCCGACAGCATTGTTGCTAGTGCTTTACAAAGCAGCTCTGTGCGTCGAGGCAGTGGAGGAAACTCTGCACAAAGAGGGAGCAGAGGCAGTGCCGCAGCACAAGGCAAGACCACTATGGCCCAAATGTGGCAAAGTTTTGTGTGTCCACCACAATTGTCTACACCATCAGCGACGCCTCGAGTCAGCAGGAGGCAACGCTTCCGTCAGATGGTGTCAGACTACATGTCTTGCCCTGTCGCTGTACTCCCAGATGGCTCTTCCCCCTTCAAGTTTTGGGTCTCTAAGCTGGATACATGGCCAGAGCTTAGCCAGTATGTATTGGAGGTGCTGGCTTGCCCTGCTGCCAGTGTATTATCGGAACGTGTCTTTAGTGCCGCAGGTGGTGTACTAACAGACCGTCGCACGCGACTATCTTCCGATAATGTTGACCGGCTGACTTTTCTGAAAATGAACAAGGCCTGGATCTCCAAAGACTTTGCCATTCCTCTTACAGACTAAATTAGTGGTTGGCAACTGTATCCAGGTCTGCTGGTGTGTTCATTTTTCTACCACCTGAACTATAATCCCTGTGCTTCAACACAGCCAGTTGTCGCTCAGATGTGTCGTCTGCACAGAGAAACACACTAGCTCCTGTGTTACTGGGGTTCAGTAATGCCAGCTGATCCCCTGCTGTGTGGACGGCAGAGTCACCAGCTCCATCAACATTCAAACCACTACTGATTTTTAACCGTGCCCAACTTAGGTCTCTGGCTCCACTGTCTCTACTATTTCCCCTGACCTCCAACCCCGCCATCTACATCTCTGAAGTGGCGTCAGCACAATCTACACTTGTTCCTGTGTTCCTGTGGCTCAGTCCCATCAGTTTATCCCCTGATGTGTGTCCGGCAAGGTCTCCTGCTCTGTCCACATTCCCATAACCAGTAGTGGGAATGAGGACAGAGCTGGCGAACTTGCCGGACAAACATCAGGGGATCAACTGATGGGACTGAGCACCAGTAACACAGGAACAAGTGTAGATTGTGCTGACGCCACTTCAGAGATGTAGCTGGCGGGGTTGGAGGCCAGGGTAAATAGTAGAGACAGTGGAGCCAGAGGCCTAAGTGGAGCATGGTTAGAATCAGTAGTAGTCCACAACCTCCATAAAAACCGATGCCCATTGGCCTCTGCATGCGGCATGCGTAATCCTGGGCTCCAACAGCGTCAGTTGGTGTTCAGAAGTGTCGTCTCCACAGAGCCAAACACATTCGTTCAAGTGTTAGTGGGGTTCAGCACTGTCAGCTGTTCCCCTGCTGTGGAGATGGCAAGTCTCCTGCTGCCTTCACCTGCCAAAATCCAGTAGGCCCCAGCCTGCTCCTCGCCTAATCCTGGGCTCCAACAGCGTCAGTTGGTGTTCAGAAGTGTCGTCTCCACAGAGCCAAACACATTCGTTCAAGTGTTAGTGGGGTTCAGCACTGTCAGCTGTTCCCCTGCTGTGGAGATGGCAAGTCTCCTGCTGCATTCACCTGCCAAAATCAAGTAGGCCCCAGCCTGCTCCTCGCCTAATCCTGGGCTCCAACAACGTCAGTTGGTGTTCAGAAGTGTCGTCTCCACAGAGCCAAACACATTCGTTCAAGTGTTAGTGGGGTTCAGCACTGTCAGCTGTTCCCCTGCTGTGGAGATGGCAAGTCTCCTGCTGCATTCACCTGCCAAAATCAAGTAGGCCCCAGCCTGCTCCTCGCCTAATCCTGGGCTCCAACAACGTCAGTTGGTGTTCAGAAGTGTCGTCTCCACAGAGCCAAACACATTCGTTCAAGTGTTAGTGGGGTTCAGCACTGTCAGCTGTTCCCCTGCTGTGGAGATGGCAAGTCTCCTGCTGCATTCACCTGCCAAAATCCAGTAGGCCCCAGCCTGCTCCTCGCCTAATCCTGGGCTCCAACAACGTCAGTTGGTGTTCAGAAGTGTCGTCTCCACAGAGCCAAACACATTCGTTCAAGTGTTAGTGGGGTTCAGCACTGTCAGCTGTTCCCCTGCTGTGGAGATGGCAAGTCTCCTGCTGCATTCACCTGCCAAAATCCAGTAGGCCCCAGCCTGCTCCTCGCCTAATCCTGGGCTCCAACAACGTCAGTTGGTGTTCAGAAGTGTCGTCTCCACAGAGCCAAACACATTCGTTCAAGTGTTAGTGGGGTTCAGCACTGTCAGCTGTTCCCCTGCTGTGGAGATGGCAAGTCTCCTGCTGCATTCACCTGCCAAAATCAAGTAGGCCCCAGCCTGCTCCTCGCCTAATCCTGGGCTCCAACAACGTCAGTTGGTGTTCAGAAGTGTCGTCTCCACAGAGCCAAACACATTCGTTCAAGTGTTAGTGGGGTTCAGCACTGTCAGCTGTTCCCCTGCTGTGGAGATGGCAAGTCTCCTGCTGCATTCACCTGCCAAAATCCAGTAGGCCCCAGCCTGCTCCTCGCCTAATCCTGGGCTCCAACAACATCAGTTGGTGTTCAGAAGTGTCATCTCCACAGAGCCAAACACATTCGTTCAAGTGTTAGTGGGGTTCAGCACTGTCAGCTGTTCCCCTGCTGTGGAGATGGCAAGTCTCCTGCTGCATTCACCTGCCAAAATCAAGTAGGCCCCAGCCTGCTCCTCGCCTAATCCTGGGCTCCAACAACGTCAGTTGGTGTTCAGAAGTGTCGTCTCCACAGAGCCAAACACATTCGTTCAAGTGTTAGTGGGGTTCAGCACTGTCAGCTGTTCCCCTGCTGTGGAGATGGCAAGTCTCCTGCTGCATTCACCTGCCAAAATCAAGTAGGCCCCAGCCTGCTCCTCGCCTAATCCTGGGCTCCAACAACGTCAGTTGGTGTTCAGAAGTGTCGTCTCCACAGAGCCAAACACATTCGTTCAAGTGTTAGTGGGGTTCAGCACTGTCAGCTGTTCCCCTGCTGTGGAGATGGCAAGTCTCCTGCTGCATTCACCTGCCAAAATCAAGTAGGCCCCAGCCTGCTCCTCGCCTAATCCTGGGCTCCAACAACGTCAGTTGGTGTTCAGAAGTGTCGTCTCCACAGAGCCAAACACATTCGTTCAAGTGTTAGTGGGGTTCAGCACTGTCAGCTGTTCCCCTGCTGTGGAGATGGCAAGTCTCCTGCTGCCTTCACCTGCCAAAATCCAGTAGGCCCCAGCCTGCTCCTCGCCTAATCCTGGGCTCCAACAGCGTCAGTTGGTGTTCAGAAGTGTCGTCTCCACAGAGCCAAACACATTCGTTCAAGTGTTAGTGGGGTTCAGCACTGTCAGCTGTTCCCCTGCTGTGGAGATGGCAAGTCTCCTGCTGCATTCACCTGCCAAAATCAAGTAGGCCCCAGCCTGCTCCTCGCCTAATCCTGGGCTCCAACAACGTCAGTTGGTGTTCAGAAGTGTCGTCTCCACAGAGCCAAACACATTTGTTCAAGTGTTAGTGGGGTTCAGCACTGTCAGCTGTTCCCCTGCTGTGGAGATGGCAAGTCTCCTGCTGCATTCACCTGCCAAAATCAAGTAGGCCCCAGCCTGCTCCTCGCCTAATCCTGGGCTCCAACAACGTCAGTTGGTGTTCAGAAGTGTCGTCTCCACAGAGCCAAACACATTCGTTCAAGTGTTAGTGGGGTTCAGCACTGTCAGCTGTTCCCCTGCTGTGGAGATGGCAAGTCTCCTGCTGCATTCACCTGCCAAAATCCAGTAGGCCCCAGCCTGCTCCTCGCCTAATCCTGGGCTCCAACAACGTCAGTTGGTGTTCAGAAGTGTCGTCTCCACAGAGCCAAACACATTCGTTCAAGTGTTAGTGGGGTTCAGCACTGTCAGCTGTTCCCCTGCTGTGGAGATGGCAAGTCTCCTGCTGCATTCACCTGCCAAAATCAAGTAGGCCCCAGCCTGCTCCTCGCCTAATCCTGGGCTCCAACAACATCAGTTGGTGTTCAGAAGTGTTGTCTCCACAGAGCCAAACACATTCGTTCAAGTGTTAGTGGGGTTCAGCACTGTCAGCTGTTCCCCTGCTGTGGAGATGGCAAGTCTCCTGCTGCATTCACCTGCCAAAATCAAGTAGGCCCCAGCCTGCTCCTCGCCTAATCCTGGGCTCCAACAACGTCAGTTGGTGTTCAGAAGTGTCGTCTCCACAGAGCCAAACACATTCGTTCAAGTGTTACTGGGGTTCAGCACTGTCAGCTGTTCCCCTGCTGTGGAGATGGCAAGTCTCCTGCTGCATTCACCTGCCAAAATCCAGTAGGCCCCAGCCTGCTCCTCGCCTAATCCTGGGCTCCAACAACGTCAGTTGGTGTTCAGAAGTGTCGTCTCCACAGAGCCAAACACATTCGTTCAAGTGTTAGTGGGGTTCAGCACTGTCAGCTGTTCCCCTGCTGTGGAGATGGCAAGTCTCCTGCTGCATTCACCTGCCAAAATCCAGTAGGCCCCAGCCTGCTCCTCGCCTAATCCTGGGCTCCAACAACGTCAGTTGGTGTTCAGAAGTGTCGTCTCCACAGAGCCAAACACATTCGTTCAAGTGTTAGTGGGGTTCAGCACTGCCAGCTGTTCCCCTGCTGTGGAGATGGCAGTCTCTCCTGCTGTCTCCGCATTACAAAGACAGTAGGCCTCTGCCTACACCCTCCTATTTCCTGGGCTTCAACACAGCCAGTTGTAGCTCGGAAGTGCCGTCCACACGGAAAGAGACACTTGCTCCCGTGTCTCAGTGGGGTTCAGTAACGTCAGCTGATCCCCTGCTGTGTAGATGGCAAAGTCTCCTGCTGCCTACACAGTCATACCACTACTGATTTTTAACCGTGCTCCAATTAGGCCTGTGGCTCCACTGTCTCTCGTATTTCCCCTGTCCTCCAACCCCGCCAGTTACAGCTCCGAAGTGGCGTCTGCACAATCCACACTTGTTCCTGTGTTACAGGTGTTCAGTCCGGTCAGTTAATCCCCTGATGTGTGTCCAGCAATGTCGCCTGCTCTGTCCACATTCCCATTATGGGAATGTGGACAGAGCAGGCGACATTGCTGGACACACATCAGGGGATTAACTGACCGGACTGAACACCTGTAACACAGGAACAAGTGTGGATTGTGCAGACGCCACTTCGGAGCTGTAACTGGCGGGGTTGGAGGACAGGGGAAATACGAAAATCAGTGAAGCCACAGGCCTAAGTGGAGCTTGGTTCAAATTAGTAGTCTACAACCGATCTTAAAATTTCTACAATGCAGCCTCAGCCTGCTCCGTGCTTGTCCCTGGGCTTCAACACAGCCAGTTGTTGCTCGGAAGTGCCGTCTTCACAGAGTAAAACACTAGCTCCTGTGTTTGTGGGGTTCAGTAACGTCAGCTGTTCCCCTGCTGTTTTGATGGCAATCTGTCCTGCTGCCTCCCAATTGACAGCACATCAGGCCTCAGCCTGCTAAGTGCTTGTCCTGGGCTCCAACATCACCAGTTGCTGCTCATAACTGACTTTGGCACGGGTACTCCCTCCTGCCCAGCTTGGTTCCAGCCCTGCCTGCTGTTTCCGGGAAGTGTCAATGTCAGTTTGCCACCCCAAGTTGCCATGTCGTGTTGCGGTTGGGTTAGCCGAGGCTAGGGTGCCAGCAGTTTAGGTGCTTCCTATGTGGACTGCGGGTTCTGGTAAGAAAGGCTTGTTCCATAGTGCCAGTAGGACAAGCACCCCCTGTAGGACTGTGTGATTCGGTAACTGCGGCCAGCTTGCGGCATGCCAACTTTGCTTTTCAGGGGTAACTTCTGATACCCCTCCGTGTTCCAGCACCGTCAGCTGGTTCTCGTCAGAGCCTTTGGCCTAGGTGCCTCCATCTCGGTATCCGAGTTTCGGCAACGTCTGCTGGTCCTTGGTAGTGCTTTGTAGCACAGGTACCTCCTGCTTAGTAACCGTTTTCCAGCACCGTCAGCTGGTCCTCGGTTGTGCCATTGGCTCTTATTCCTTCTGCTGCCCCTCCGGGTGCCAGCACTGTCAGCTGGTCCTCGCTATTTCCATTTGCTCTTGCAGCTTATGCTACCCCTCCGGGTTCCTGCACCGTCAGCTGGTTCTCGGCAGAGCCTTTGGCCTAGGTGCCTCCATCTCGGTATCCGAGTTCCGGCAACGTCTGCTGGTCCTTGGTAGTGCTTTGTAGCACAGGTACCTCCTGCTTAGTAACCGGGTTCCAGCACCGTCAGCTGGTCCTCGGTAGTGCCATTGGCTCTTGTTCCTTCTGCTGCCCCTCCCGGTGCCAGTACCGTCAGCTGGTTCAAGAGGACAAAGAACAGGAAGACAACCACCAAGATGCAGAACAACAAGAGAGAGAAGACCAAGAAGCATAAAAAAACAAAGCAGAAGAACATTAAGCATAAGACTAATACTCTGAGCAAATGATATTATCTTATTTATAAGCAGAAGAAGACTAAGCAGTGTATGGGGGTGAGTCCGTTCCTCCTCGCGGTGCCCCTGGAAAAGGCCTGCTGCTGCAGGCCAAACTGAACGCGGACAAATCCTGTTGTAAATCTTTTGTGACAGGCAGAACGGAAGGTGTAAACTTCTAACTTTTCCAGATAACAACTACAGGAATGCCTGACACAAACAAGAATATGATGAAGAAGAATAGGAAGAAGATGAAGAAGTTGAATATGTAGAATAATAATTGTTGAATAAGAAGAATATGAAGAATGTAAGAAAAGGAAGAAGAAGAAGAAGAATGTAAAAAAAGGAAGTAGAAGAATTTAAAAAAGGAAGAAGAAGAAGAATGTAAAAAAAGGAATAAGAAGAAGAATGTAAAAAAAGGAAGAAGAAGAATGTAAAAAAAGGAAGTAGAAGAATGTAAAAAAAGGAGGAAGAAGAAGAAGAAGAATGTAAAAAAAGAAATAAGAAGAAGAAGAAGGTAAAAAAAAGGAAGAAGAATAAGAAAGAAGAAGAAAGAAGAAGAAGACATACATGTCTGGCAAAATATAAATGAGGCTAACATAGTCAATATCTTTGTAACTCCTAACATCTTTAAAAAAAAAGTTTAATTCCTGCTATTCCATTTGATTGGGCTAAACCTCTATGGCTTTAATGTCTCCTCCACCTCCCACAATACATTCTACATTATTCTTAGTTGTTTTTCTTCATGTAGAATTAACCTACAAGGAAAGAAAGGTTTTTTTTTAATTCCGATATTTTGGCCCCATTGACTTGCATTGGTTCCCAGTATCGGAATCGGCGATACCGATACTTTTTTTTAAGATCGGCCGATCCATTCCGATCCGATATTTTCAAGTATCGGCTGGTATCGCTCAACTCTAGTGAGCGGTATTTGAAAAATCAGTCCACAACATTGTCATGAAACCCCTGTCTCCAACGCCACTTCTGCTGTGTGCACCACGAACACCTCTGCCAAGCTGCCCCCGGCCCGTACGGCTCGTGTGAGAACCATCACCGCTGCTGTGTGCTGGGAATGCCTCAAGCAACCGATTTACCAGAGTTGCTTGTTTATTAGCCAATATTAGGTCAAGGTTCTCCTGTGGCATGATGTTTTGTAATTTGCCTTTATAGCATGGATCCAGGATGCTGGCCAACCAGTAGTCGTCATCGTTCATCATTTTGGCAATGCGGGGGTCCCTTTTTAGGATCCGCAAGGCATAATCTGACATGTGGGCCAATGTTCCCGGTGTCAATGATGCACTGCGAGTGCTGGTTGGAGGAACACTTTCTGGCAAATCCACATCCCTCCAGTCACGCACAAACCCTGTACCAGACCTTGCCACGCCAACATTTTCACTTGCCCCACGAGATGCATCCTCCTCCCCTAAGTAATCATCCCCATCATCATCCTCCTCCTCCTCTTCTTCCTCCACCTCGTCCAGGAGAGGTCCCTGAGCAGACAATGGCTGAATGTCATCAAGGATTCCCTCCTCCTCTTCCTCCTCATCAACATTGGCTGCAGACGCCTGCTCCTTAAGGTGCATCAAAGTTTGCATGAGCAGACGCATAAGTGGGATGCTCATGCTTAGGATGGCGTCGTCTGCGCTTACCAGCCGTGTGCATTCCTCAAAACACTGAAGGACTTTACAGAGGTCTTTCAGCTTCGACCACTGCACACCTGTCAACTCCATGTCTGCTCTCAAAGTGCCTGGCCGTGTATCCTCCCACAAATGCATTATGGCCTGCCTCTGCTCGCACAGCCGCTCCACCATGTGCAGGGTGGAGTTCCACCTTGTTGCAATGTCGATAATGAGGCGGTGGTTGGGAAGGTGGAGCAATCGCTGCAGCTTCTGCATACGAACGGAGTGTACAGGCGACCGGCGGATGTGCGCGCACAGTCTTCGCACCTTCTGGAGCAGGGCTGTTAACTCCGGATAATTTTTGAGGAAGCACTGCACCACCAGGTTCAAGGTGTGAGCCAAGCAAGGTATGTGGCTGAGTTTTGAAAGGGCTATGGCTGCCACAAAATTACGGCCGTTATCACTAACTACCTTGCCTGCCTCAAGATGTACACTGCCCAGCCATGACTCAGTTTGTCGCTTCAAGTACTCGGCCAGTACCTCGGCAGTGTGTCTGTCGCCCAAACACATCATCTGCAACACAGCCTGCTGACGCTTTCCACTAGCTGCTCGATAGGGGGACACATCGTGTGCAACAGTGGCAGCTGCAGATGGAGTGCTCGTACGACTGCGCTCTGTGGACGAGCTTTCGCTTCTGGAGGAGGAGGAGGAGGGTCGAACGCCTACAGCCAACTGTTTCCTATACCGTGGGCTAGGCAGCACTGTCCCACCACCGCTGTCCCCTGTGGACCCTGCATCCACCACATTAACCCAGTGCGCAGTGATGGACACGTAACGGCCCTGGCCATGCCGACTGGACCATGCATCAGTTGTGAGGTGCACCTTTCCGCTCACTGACTGCTTGAGTGCATGGACAATGCGGTCTTTCACATGATGGTGGAGGGCTGGGATGGCTTTGCGAGAGAAGAAGTGGCGACTGGGTAGGTCATAGCGTGGTACTGCATAGGCCATGAGTTCGCAGAAAGCTGCGCTTTCCACCAACCGAAAGGGCATCATCTCAAACGAGATTAGTTTGGCAATGTGGGCGTTCAAACCCAGTGTACGCGGATGAGAGACTGAGTACTTTCTTGACCTACTCATAGTGTCTGGGAGGGTGAGCTGGACTTGAGAGCTGCATATGGTGGAAGTAGCGGTGGACAGGGCGGACTGAGAGAGGGTTGATGATGGTGATGGAGTTGTTGTTCTTTCTGATGGCCTAGAATCAGTCTTTCGTTGATATAACAGTGGGATTCCCTGACTGCTGTGGCATTGCACCGACACCTCAACATTTGCTGCTGTGCTATCCGGTGGGCTTACAGTGGGGGAAACAATGTAGCGTTGCTGACTACCTTCGTTGTGATCAGTTGCACATGTGGCACTTGAGGTTTGGTGTTGTGTCCACGCTTGCAAGTGCATGCTGGTTAAATGTCTAAGCATGCAACTGGTATTCAAATTTTTCAGATTTTTCCCTCGGCTAAAGGTCTTTGCGCACTTCTTACAGATAACCTTGGCCTGATCATGAGGATTTTGTTCAAAAAAGTGCCATACTGCACTCTTCCTACTTTGGCAGACATTTTGCGGCCTAGCACGCTGTGATCTTTTGACCCTCTGGACAAGCTGTCCAGCAACTCTTTTGATGTTTGGAACCTGTCTTTGGAGTGCTCCGGGCCTGCCAGATAACAGCTGTTGCGATGTCGATGTCTGCTGTGGATGCTCCTCATCTGAGCTATTGGAAGCAGCACCCTCTTCCCCCAATGGATGCCAATCTGGGTCAACAACTGGGTCATCCATCACCTCCTCTTCTATGTCATGTGCACCTTCCTCTGTGTCACCGTGTATGGTGGTATAGTGTGCGGGAAGGGGCACCTGAGTCTCATCAGGGTCAGAATCTGGCTCTGTACACTGCGAGGACAATGTAGTGCTCTGAGTGAATGTACCAGCAGAATCATTCATCAGCGGCTGTGCATCAGTGCACTCCATGTCAGATTCATCTTGGCCTGGGTAATTCACCATTTCACTTGATAATCCAGGCATGGTATGTGAAAACAGCTCCATGGAGTAATCAGTAGTATGGCCTGCGTCATCCTTCAATCTTGGTTGGGGTGAAGGACACAAGGAAAGGTGTGGTTCATGAACATGAGCCTCCAATGACGACTCAGTGCTTTTACTTTTTACAACTGAAGAAGAGGAGGCGATAGAGCTGGAGGCTGAGTCAGCAATGTAAGACAAAACTTTTTCCTGATGCTCTGGCTTTAAAAGCGGTTTGCCAACTCCTAGAAAACTAAGCGTTCGAGGCCTTATGTAGCCAGACGATGACGCAGGCTCAACACCTCCTGCATTCGGTCCTATTTTGCTCTTGCCACTACCATCAGATCCACCACCAACACCATCATTACCAGCTGCCAACCCCCGCCCAATTCCACGGCCTCTTCCACCAGCCTTCCTCATTTTTGGTAGAAATGTAGACAAAATCCAACAAACTATATAGTAATGTAAAACAAGGTACAAGGTGTCTATAGGACAGGGGAGATTTTGAATTTCTGCAGACACTTGTGGACACTGGACACTTTTGGATTGTGTGAGGCCCACTGAGTATCTGAGCGCTCTGTCACATGCTCGATGGCAGAGCTGTGACCAAAGTGACTAGAGCATAAGGGAGATTTTGAATTTCTGCACACACTTGTGGACACTGGACACTTATGGATTGTGTGAGGCCCACTGACTAGTATCTGAGCGCTCTGTCACAGGCTCGATGGCAGAGCTGTGACCAAAGTGACTAGAGGATAAGGGAGATTTTGAATTTCTGCACACACTTGTGGACACTGGACACTTATGGATTGTGTGAGGCCCACTGAGTATCTGAGCGCTCTGTCACAGGCTCGATGGCAGAGCTGTGACCAAAGTGACTAGAGGATAAGGGAGATTTTGAATTTCTGCACACACTTGTGGACACTGGACACTTATGGATTGTGTGAGGCCCACTGACTAGTATCTGAGCGCTCTGTCACAGGCTCGATGGCAGAGCTGTGACCAAAGTGACTAGAGGATAAGGGAGATTTTGAATTTCTGCACACACTTGTGGACACTGGACACTTATGGATTGTGTGAGGCCCACTGACTAGTATCTGAGCGCTCTGTCACAGGCTCGATGGCAGAGCTGTGACCAAAGTGACTAGAGGATAAGGGAGATTTTGAATTTCTGCACACACTTGTGGACACTGGACACTTATGGATTGTGTGAGGCCCACTGACTAGTATCTGAGCGCTCTGTCACAGGCTCGATGGCAGAGCTGTGACCAAAGTGACTAGAGGATAAGGGAGATTTTGAATTTCTGCACACACTTGTGGACACTGGACACTTATGGATTGTGTGAGGCCCACTGACTAGTATCTGAGCGCTCTGTCACAGGCTCGATGCAGAGCTGTGACCAAAGTGACTAGAGGATAAGGGAGATTTTGAATTTCTGCACACACTTGTGGACACTGGACACTTATGGATTGTGTGAGGGCCACTGACTAGTATCTGAGCGCTCTGTCACAGGCTCGATGGCAGTGCTGTGACCAAAGTGACTAGAGGATAAGGGAGATTTTGAATTTCTGCACACACTTGTGGACACTGGACACTTATGGATTGTGTGAGGCCCACTGACTAGTATCTGAGCGCTCTGTCACAGGCTCGATGGCAGAGCTGTGACCAAAGTGACTAGAGGATAAGGGAGATTTTGAATTTCTGCACACACTTGTGGACACTGGACACTTATGGATTGTGTGAGGCCCACTGAGTATCTGAGCGCTCTGTCACAGGCTCGATGGCAGAGCTGTGACCAAAGTGACTAGAGGATAAGGGAGATTTTGAATTTCTGCACACACTTGTGGACACTGGACACTTATGGATTGTGTGAGGCCCACTGAATATCTGAGCGCTATGTCACAGGCAGAAATTGGCTAGTGTATCACAAACTACAAGGTGTATGTAGAATTGGGCAGAATTGGAATCTCCCTAGAGTGCAGGTCTGTAAGAACGGAACATGTCCTCGACTTATTCTCACAGAGTGACTCACTGATAGCTTCACTGTGGCTGTGATAACAGCCGTTACACGGTACTGTGTGAGGAGCGTACACCGCTGTATGGTGTGAAAAAATGCACGCTCAGTACCTCAGCAGGACAAAAAAAAAAATTGTGATTGCTTTTAAAAAAGCATTTTGCGGAGCAGTGGGTAAACAGCAATGCAGGAATGTCAGGAAGCCTTAGAAGGCAGCCCAACAACCAACACCACTGATACACCACTATATAGCCTCCCCTTGCACTGCACAGTGACTGGTGTGTTGTACAGGCAAAATCGCTAGCAGCAGAAGCAATTTTTTTTTCTTCTTCTCAGCAGGACAAAAAAAAAAATTGTGATTGCTTTTAAAAAAGCAGTTTGCGGAGCAGTGGGTAAACAGCAATGCAGGAATGTCAGGAAGCCTTAGAAGGCAGCCCAACAACCAACACCACTGATACACCACTATATAGCCTCCCCTTGCACTGCACAGTGACTGGTGTGTTGTACAGGCAAAATCGCTAGCAGCAGAAGCAGTTTTTTTTTCTTCTTCTCAGCAGGTCAAAAAAAAAATTGTGATTGCTTTTAAAAAAGCAGTTTGCGGAGCAGTGGGTAAACAGCAATGCAGGTATGTCAGGAAGCCTTAGAAGGCAGCCCAACAACCAACACCACTGATACACCACTATATAGCCTCCCCTTGCACTGCACAGTGACTGGTGTGTTGTACAGGCAAAATCGCTAGCAGCAGAAGCAGTTTTTGGTGTCTTCTTCCCTGCCTAACGCTCTCCCTACAAAATCAGCAGCAGCAGCAGTTCTCCCTATTCTGAGATCAGCATGAGTAACATGGCGGTCGGCGTGCACGCCCTTTTATACCCCCTGTGACGCCCCCCAAAGCAAGCCAATCACTTGCATGCCCTTCTGAAAGATGGTGGTGACCCGTGCCTATGTCATCACGTTGCCCACAGTGTCCGTGGATCCTGATTGGCTGAAAAAGAGCGCAAAACAAACTTTTGAAACGCGACTTTGGCGCGTAAGTCGCCGACCTCGTGGCCGACCTCATCCTAGGGTCGGGTTTCGTTTCATGAAACCCGACTTTGCCAAAAGTCGGCGACTTTTGAATTTTTTCGACCCGTTTCGCTCAACTCTAGTCACAACCAATGCTTATTCATTAAACTCTGCTTCATCCAGCAGACTGACACTCCTTCAGGAGATTGTCACTCAATTAATCTACTTCCTGCTTCTTAGAGATACACGGCAGGTGCTTCTAATCAATTACTGCAGAGTTTGATTTAAATTTGTTCTTCCCAGCTATGCTACAATATACAGTATATGTAGAGTACTTCCTTGACAAGGTATAAAGCGTAAAAACACAAATCTAATAAAGAAGCTATCCCTATGGTCTGTTCATATGGGGTTAATTCTGCAGCAAAAATATATGACATTTTGTATACTCAACTCAGATGAATGAGACAGTTGCAGAAGTGTTGGAAACAAATCTATCATGTGTGCAGAAACCCTTCTTCTTTTATTACACAAATGACCCTAAAGGATCTCATACCAATTAGATGAAAGTTAGGTGAAACCACTGATTCTTAGTGGGACCATACAACTTTCTCTTGCTTATGGGGGCTTCAACACAACAGATTTTTTTGGAAGAGAGAAGGACAAGGCAGTTGGAATTTCAGTGCCATATCTTTATCAAAATGGCTTTAATCTCTCTTGAAGTTGAAAACACATGAGTAATTGGTCAACTCAAGCACTGATACGTATGAGGGATCCGGCAGAGTATTTGTCCAGCTTAAAGTGCAAAGTAGGCTAAGTAGCTGATTTCAGAGGGACAGGCCCACTGTTTTATGTGTATTGGAATCCTTGAGTCTCTTCCAACAAAAGATGTAGGAGAAAAAAAGGGTCAGAGTTATTAAATTTCATCCCCAATTTTTCTACATGGAAGGAAAGCCTCCTTTGGGAGTGTTTGGCAACAGCTTACTCTTTTGACATTGAAAACAGACTTATGCTTGACCAAAATGGTTATGCTTACAAGATCATGGGAAGGGGGCAGGTGGAAACCTATCAGCCAATTCAAGAGTGCATGTGTATAGTTAGAATTAGTGGAATATCTGTTGGCCAAGTGAGTATTCAAATGACAGCTACTGAAGATGTGAGGTTCTAGATCTAGAACTTGTTCTAGGCTATTGAATTTTCTGGAAATTTCACTGTATCCATGTGTTATGTGTTCATGTATCTGTCATTGATCACTGTTGTCAGCTGTCACTGCAGTGTTCCTAACTGTTCTGGTGCTGGGCAGCATGTGCACCATTCACCCAACATGATCTAAAGGGTTCTTGAGCACAACGATGTTTCTTCTGGCTTTCCAATCACTAAAACCTTTCTATGAAACAATCAGAGTGTGGGTTAGGTGACCATTGAGGGCATCAGGTGTTCTCTTTAAATCCCCTAAGTCTTTGACCCCTTATGAGATATTGTATTATTCTACTACCCTGGTGCTTATGGACCCTGACCCAGCATATTCTCACTATACTTTTAGTTCCAATTTTGTCCTTTTCCCATCTCTCTTTCTCTGACCACCTTGATACTATCCTTCCTGACCGTCCTGCAGCTACTTTATAGCCCCCACCAAGGAGCCCCTGCAATGAAGGACAGATTCCTCTGGAAGAGTGAAAACCACCTTGGCTCTTGCTAAGAAAAAGGCATATTTTGTTTTAAAAAAAACATTTTAATTGGGTAAATGTAGGCATTCATTTTTGCATCCCATGGAACAATTGCAAAATATTTAGTTACAAATCTGTTGTATGTGAATACACACTGAATGTTATTTTTGATGGTATTAGATACCTGATAAAAAATAAATGTGGACAGTCAACATGAACTTGCCAAGACTTTACATACTACACATATGAGTTGTAAAGGTATGTAATATAAATCTGCAAAAACGAGCTGATTTTCACTCTTTCCTTGTGTATATTCCCTTTTCATCTTATCCAAATGTTCATTTCCCTTCCAGTCCCTCATCATACTCCCCTGTGCCCTTCCCTCCCCGACTTCCATCAACACCTCCACAACACGCCTTCCAAACCTCTATACTGCCATTCAACCCTATCTCACCCTTCACACCCTTGTCACCTCCTCTACTCTCCTCCTCTTCTCTAACAGCCATGTCAAGTATTAATTTTCTATTTTTCCTTCACTGTGTCCCTTGTGTTTTATTACAATTTTATTGGGATTAGGTATTGTTGTGTTTCCTTTCCTCATCTGTAATACAGCTTTCAAGTATTAGTCCTATTATTGTTCCTATTCCTACAGGAGTACATCTCATTTCTAGAATTGTTCTAGCATGTATGATTCTCTATAGGAAAAAAAAGAATATTGGTATTTTCTGTCTCATCACAGTGTGTATCTCTCGTCTTTTGGATGCCTGTTAATGATTGTACTCTTAAGATGATCATAAAGATCCCTCCAATATTGAAAAAGGCAAACAAACTTATTTGGGCCCCCCCTCCTGATTTTTCTCCAATGCCAGAGGTCAGAAAGAAGGAAGCGTTGGTCAATCCTAGCATGTAGAATCGATGTTTGTGTTGGGAGAAGATCACTGCATTTATTTAGGATAACGCGCCACTTTTTTCAGAGACCATGGCCATGCCACCTACCATGTCTCATTTCTGCACCCCAAAACTTGATGTCACGGTCAAAGAAATTTTGGGGTTACAATTGCACCCTGGAGATCTACCAAGTCTTTTGCGAGTGTGAAGGCTCTTCCACTATTCTGGGAACCTTCCGTTTGTTGAGGGACAGTATATGGCAGCAATAAAGGGTATTCTGGGAGTTGCTGCAGCAGCATGGAAATCGGAGTATTTAAGAAACTTCTTCAACATTGTAACATTTTGCTAAAATGTCTCTAAAAATATGAAGACTTGTAATGATAAACATACTGAAATGGTCATTGTAGGGTTTAGTGATGAGCGAACGTGCTCAAGTAGCGTGTTATCTGAGCATGCTCGGGTATTATCCGAATATCTTGGGCGTGCTCAGATAATATGTTTGAGTCCCTGCGGCTGCATGTCGCACGGCTGTTAGACAGCAGCAACACATGCAGGGATTGCCAGCGTGTTACTGATGTCTAACAGCCGTGAGACATGCTACCGTGGGGACTCGAACATATTATCTGAGCACGCCCAAGATACTCGGATAACACCCGAGCATGCTCAGATAACACGTTACCCGAGCACGTTCGCTCATCACTAGTAGGTTTTAATTGATATTGTTTAGGGGTTTTTGTCTGTAGCATATATTTGGTAACAATAGAATGTTGCGTTATTTTATAAGCACAGGTCATTATGATCTACAGTATAATTCTGTTATTATGACCAAATGGAATGTTGCTATTTGCTGCAATATTTGGTTTTCTTAACTATTTTTTTAGATTGCTCTGCTGTTGAAAAATGAGACATTTAACCTTCATTTTTATCTACCCTAAATAAGAAATAGAAAAGATAAATATATATTTGTGCCATAAACATCTCAGTCCTGTTCAGTCTTGTGCCATAGCTAAAAGCACTACAAGTCTATTTGACAGTAAGGCCAAGTTCACATGTTCAGTATTCGGTCAGTATGTTACATCAGTATTTGTAAGCCCAAACCAGGAGTGGAACAATCAGTGGAAAAGTATAATAGAAACACGTCACCACTTCTGTATTTTTTTTTTTACTCATTCCTGGTTTTGACTTACAAATACTGATGTAAAAAACTCACCAAGTGTTCACCATGTGAACATGGCCTAAGATGTTTTGAGATTTGACACAACACAGTAGAGATGAGCGAATTGCTTCTAAAATAATTTATTTTGCTATAAGTATCCCTCAGGATATGGATTCTTACTGGTTAAAATTTTTGAGGATTTGATTTGGGTAAATCCAGCAGATTGGGGGCCACTGTTTTGCTGGATTTTATGCAAAAAAAAAAAGGGATTCAAATATAATAAATTATTATAACACGGTGGCTCAGTTTTTAGCACTGCAGCCTTGCAGCGCTGGGGCCCTGGGTTTTAATCTAGCCAAGGACAACATCTGCAAGGAGTCTGTATGTTCTCCCCGTGTTTGCGTGGGTTTCCTACGGGTTCTCCAGTTTTCTCCCACACTTCAAAGAATAGTGAATTTACATTGTGAGCCCCAGTGGGGACAGTGATGATAATGTCTGGAAAGAGCTGTGGAATTAGTGGCACTAAATATGTAATACCATGTATACTCGAGTGTAAGCTGACCTGTGTATAAGCTGAGGCACCTAATTTTGCCATGGAAACCTGGGTAAGCTTATTGAATCGATTATAAGTCGGGTATACATTGTCCCCCTCATTCCTGTCCTGGTATGCCTGGCTCACCCCCATCCTGTCCTGGAATGCGTTGCTCCCCCGTCCTGTCCTGGTATGCGTGGCTCCCCCCGTAGCTGTCCTGGTATGCGTGGCTCACCCCCGTAGCTCTCCTGGTATGCATGGCCCCCCCCGTAGGTCTCCTGGTATTCATGACTCCCTCCTCCCATCTTGTATGCATGCTTCCTATTACAGAAATAAAAAAAAATCCTACTCACCCTCTAGCATGCCCTCGCAGCACCTCGTTCCGGTTCCAGCAGCTCTTCCTATGTTGAGTGATCACGTGGCACCGTTCATTAAGGTAATGAATATTCCCTCCATGCCTATGGGAGTGGAAACACATGCATATTCATTACCTTAATGAGTGGTGCCACGTGATCGCTCAGCACAGGAAGAGCTGCTGGAAGCCGGAACCAACGAGATGCTGCGATGGCGCCGGGATCAACAAGATGCTGCAAGGGCACGCTGGAGGGTAAGTAGGATGGCTTCCGGAATCTGGCGGCTGCGGCTGTCACTGTGCGCACGATAAGAGAAATGAATATTCATTTCTCTTTAGCAGTGGCACAGGCTTTAGCCACGGCTGCCGGCTCCTATCTCTGTGACCCGCTGCTCCGCCACTCCCCAACCCCGACAGCTTTCTGAGACAATTGACTCATGTATAAGCCGAGGGGGGGAGCATTTTCAGCATAAAAAAAGTGCTGAAAAACTCTGCTTATACACGAGTATATACGCTAAATAAAAATAAATACCTACCTTTCCTCCACAGTTCCCTCATTTGTTCCACCACTACAACACCACCAGTGGTCCTCTGCTTGCTCCTTTTCAGTCTTCTTCTTTTCCAGTTTTGCCACTAACTCGGCTCCCCGCAGCATCAGAGCCAGAAGAACAAGAAGAAAACCAAGGAAGAATGAGGAGAAGAGCAGTTGAGCAGCTGTGGCGGGTGAGAGGTGAGGGTGGAGGAGTCGTGATTATATTAGGGTTTTTTGTTCCTTCATAGCAGATTTGATTTGTATTGAATTTATTAATTTTGAATCGAACCTATCCTCACAAACTGAGTGAACCTACCTTTGTGAGAGTCGTTCAACTCTACAACAGAAGCCATGTCTATAGACAACAATAGGAATTCTGTGTGCCGGAAAATGATGCTTTTTACCATGGCGCGTAACAAAGGTATTCTTTGGTAGAAGCAATACTTCAAAATAAGAATATACTGTATCTGTGAGATGATCTGATCCCTCACTGAGCTGTCCATTTATTTAGATGTATCTTAGCTGTATATCACAGTGCATGAGGAGTTCAGGAGGATGGGGAGAAGTGGCTCATAAGTTGAAAAAGAAGCGGATTTATCTGATAAGATATATTACAAAGTTTCTTATATTTGCTTGAACTATGTTTGAGAAAAATTTTGGTTAACGTAAAATATAAGCTAATGTTTGAGTGCGTTATGAAAAGTGTTCATCCCAAAAGTATCATGTGAAATAGTTAACTGTATCCCAATTTGTCTACAAAAAATAAACCAAAGAAATTCCAGAATAAGTAAGGAGGACATTTGGAAAAAATCACTTATTAACAAACACATGAAGTTACCACAAGTGCTGCCTTCACGTGCACGGCCAGGGCTTTATCTAGCAAACGCATTAGCAGAACCTCATGCGAGAAGCCAACCTTGTGCTATGCAGCATCTGTCTCCGCCGACATAATTTCATCAGGAATCAAGTCATTTGTGTAAACTGTTTCAGCCACAAGATGTTTTGGTACTGGAGAATAACGAGGATAATCGAGCAGTTTGTAAACATCGTGTGTGCCAGAAGATCATTACCCCGAGATCTACAAATCTTTACTTGCTCAGTCAATTTAATGAAAATATTCTCGGTTCCATCACATTACCTTCTAATGAATTCTCTTGAACAGTGTAAGAAGTTGATGAAACCCCCCCCACCTGGGCAAGAGGCCCACAACTGCTGTAATAGTGTCATAACACTTCGTTTGTGGATAAAGCAACTAGTAGGTGTGAATGTGACCACTAATTGGCTTCTGAAGTGCTGACTTGGTCAGAAATGAGCATGCCTTGCCCCCCCAAGTCATGAGGAGTATACACAAGAGGGTATATGCCACATATTCTTATTAGGGGACAAAACATGGATGTTCTGCACTCCTGGAGGGTAGAATGCAGATCCAGGTTAGATGAGGATTAGTTTGTGTTTTTTGTTTGTCATCGCGTTTTGAGGTTTTCATACTTTTTAAGTTACATCCACTTTTTTTTCCCCTTACTGTATATACACTTTGCACTCATCAGGGAATCTGTGGACCTGCAGCTGCAGTAATTCTTTGCCTTGACATTGTTATGTGAGCACAACTTCTTGCTTCTTGATTAGCAGTAGAGACTGATGCTCTGCTGTGTGACATCATCTCTGATCCCTGAGAAAACCTCACACGCTTCATTTGGCTGATATGCTACTGTTACACATCTGTCACTTTGCTCCCGTCACGTCGATCCACTGCCCTCTGTTGTGCTCCACATCAGGTTTTGCAGGTTGCCCAGTGAGGCTCAGTGACGTCATCTCCTTAATCCGATTTAGGGCCTGGACCTTCGACTTAGTGAGTCCACTTCACGAGTTGAGACTCACAGCTACTAAATTCTTAGGGTACTGTTACACCTAGCGATGCACCAGCGATCCCGACCAGCGATATGACACGGTCAGGATCGCTGGTGCATCGCTAGGTGGTCGCTAGTGAGCTGCCACACAGGAAGATCTCACCAGCGACATCGCTGGGGATGGGGATGGCTACTTACCTGTCAGACGCGGCGATCCTGCGTCCTCCCGCCCGGCTCCACGCTCGCATAGTCAGATACTGCACATGAGCTGAAGAGATTTCAGCAGGGAGCAAAGTCAATGTTCCCCAGAAGTGACGTCTGCAGTGGAAACCTCTGTGTCCATTGTTAGTCAAGAAGCCAATGGAAGAACAGAGAGGGGACAAGTGAATGGGAGGCATGAATTGTGTGTACATTGATAAATCCACCACTGCACTTGCAAGCGCACGATTCACATATGAATAAAAATTGAAGCTTACCACAATGGAGCACCGGATGGCAACAAAATAGGCAATGTTGGAAATGCTTTGCACTGCACTAACTCGCACGATCTCTGGTTGCCAATGTAAAGTGTTACTAACATAGTTCCTTTTAGACCATCATATATGAAAAATTATTTGATAAATTAACTTGGGCCATAATTGGAGCTAGAATAGGTCTTAACATTGACAATATTTTACTAGGACATTATGGAGCACTATTCAGAGGATTTACTGTCCACCTTAGTATACCTTAGTCTTTGTCCCAGCACACTGTTGAGCACAAGTCCTCTTTTGGATCTACCATTTAGAACTGAGATCAGTTGTACATTTCTTCGATCTACCATATAACCAAAATGAAAATTGTGTGGAACTTTTAAATTAAATTGCATGGTTTTTGCTATTATTGCACATGGGCCATAACGACAATAAGGGTTAATATGTACTTTGTAAAACAATCCCCTACCCCCCAAAAAAAGAGAAACCTCAATTATTGGAGGCACCGTTACACATAGTGACGCTCCAGCGATCCCGACAATGATACAACCTGGTAAGGATCTCTGGTGCGTCACTGCATGATCGCTAGTAAGCCGTCAAACAGGCAGATCTACTCAATGACGCAGCAACGATGCGGCGATCTGTATAACGACCTCGGCGGTCAATGGGACCTTGTCATACAGCAGCGATTCTGATGACTCAGACCTCGATAGCGTGGGTTCTGAGTCGCCAACGAGGTCGCTCGTCGTTTTTAATGGTGTCAAACACAGCGATGCCTGCTTGCCATGGGGACACCAGCGATCAAAAAATGGCCTAGGACATTTGAGCACGATAAGCGATATCGCAGCGGGGGGGCCGGTCGCCGCTATGTGTCACACGTAGCGAGATCGCTGGCGAGGTCGCTGTTGCGTCACAAAATTGGTGACATTTCAGCGATCTTGCTATGTGAGACGGGGCCTTTACACAATCATGTGCCCACTAGGGGATCTTCTGGAGATGCTAATCATATCCTGCATTCATACTAAGAGCTCGTGCACACGGCCGTTAAAATCAGATGAGTGCAATCCATCGTTTTGACGGATAGTACTTGTCTCCGTTATTCTATTGGGCCGTGCAGGTCCAATTCTTTTTTGGACCGAGTCTTTCTGAGGAAAATATTGCAACATGCACAATTGCCTACGAGAATTGGATGGCACTCACTCATTCTAGTCTCTTGGTCCATGGAAAAAAATAGGACTGCACTCAGACGACATCCAGTTTTCTTGAACTGACAATATAGAGAAAGTGGAGAAACTTGTTTTTTTCTCCTTCACCTCTTAGAAAATCGGATCCACCACTGATCAAACTCTGATCCGAGTGTGATAAGCAGTATCGGACAAATGTTCTCATTTGAGAAAAAAATGGTCGTGTGACCCTACATCATTAATTAAAAATGAGAGAAATAAATTTTGACTCAAAAACATCAAAACCGTAGTAATGAATAAAATGAATGAGCGTTATCTCAGGGAATGCCGTTTCAGACATTTCCATTATGAATTTAATTTCTGATGTTAATTTCTGCAACTATTGTCATGTTTCATACATGTATATAGCGAATACTCTAAAGTATACACTGAGATGTAGGTCCCGCCAGGAGATCAGGGAAATCAAATAGAAGTAATAGAATTGTTCCTGTATATGTACTTGGTTGTTGATGTGTTCTTTTTTGTTTAGCTTCTGTGGGTTCCCAACGGGAAATCCACATAAATCAAAGTGGGATTGTGGACAAGGTTCCTGGTTCTGAATCATCACTATTTCATCTCAGCCTTTTGGGAGGGTAAATCATGTACAGGAATGAAACTTTGTCAACTGTTGTGCAACACTGTAATGACTACCTTGGGATTGACTGGAAATTAATCCTAAACCTTTCATCTCTTGCCATGTCTTCTTTGGTGCATGTGACCTTACAATATTCGCAATGGTTGTCATCATATACAAAATATTAGGAGAGACCCTAGAGAGAGATAATAAACCTTAGCAGTATACTAAGAGGCCATATGAATAGATATTATAAGACTCCTAAAGGGGGCTTTACACATAGCGATACCACTAGCAATATCGCTAAAGCGTCATCGATTTTGTGACGCAGCAGCGATATTGCTAGTGATATCGCTACATGTGATACTTACCTCCGACCGGCTCCCCCGCTGGTTATCACTGATCGCGTGAGAACGTCCTGGGCCGTTTCTTGTTGGCCGCTTCCTGCTGGGCTTCCTGCTGGCACCGACGAGCGACGCGTGGACGCGGGCGGAGGACGTCATCATCGCCGCGTCTGACAGGTAAGTAAAGACCGCTGCTGCGTCGCTAGTGAGATCTGCCTGTTTAGCAGCTCACTAGCGACCATTTAGCGATGCACCAGTGATCCTGATCGGGTCATATCGTGGTCGGGATCGCTGGTGCATCGCTAAATGTAACGGGACCCTTACACTCCAAAGGCCTCTCACCCAGCAAAATCAGTCCTCCTGCTTTCCACTGATGAAGGGAAAATACCCTGAAACACGAGTCTGCAAATGTAGTGTCTTGTTTCGCTTCTTATCCTAAGTAAAGTTGACCAAATATGTTCAGAATCGGTCAGCAAATCTGAATTTGCCATATTCATGCCATATTGGTACCCTATTTGTGACGAATTTATGTTTGACGATTGGTTCCAAACATATTCGGTAATTTCTACTCCCATTGACTCTAATGACGTTGATGTGTGTTCGGCGAATATTACAAATACAATATTCGCCGCCGATCCGAATTGGAAGCAAATTATGAAAAATTCGCTCGACTCTAATCCTAAGTCATGCAGCTCGTTATAGGGTTGAAATTGACTTTTAGAATTACTACATCCAATAGGTTCAAAGTCTTTTTATTCTTGAAAGAGGCCATTTGACTGGATATTAAAGAGGAACGCACCATAAGAACCTACAAAATATTGACTAGTCTTTAAATTTATTGGCACTTAAGGTGCCCAAAGACCTTCAATCGCTGTTGGCTGACTTATTTGTCCGACTTTTGACAGGAGTGATGGGATTTTCTAATTAGTTTTTTTTAAATTGTATTTTAAAGATATAATTGCACCTGTCACCTTTTTCTGTTGGACTTTGCTACTTAATCTCCAAGCTTTGTTAGAGGAGATACAAGATATTCAGCTATAGCTTCCAAAAATACTGAAACTGCAGCACTCTATCTAATCAACTCAAGCCTATGTTCCCTGATAAACTGGTCAATGACACCTTTGGGTTTTTCTTAGGCATATTTAGCCATTAGCGAAACTTGAGATAAAAATTGATTGAGTTTTTTGTCTCCTTTAGACATTTAAACAGATCTGCAGACAGAGTGAGAAGGGAATTTCAAAGGGATTAAGTACCTGAGATAAACATAGAATTTCACAGTTTCCAAGGGAGATCTATTTATCATCGAAGCTTCACCAAGGCACATCAAATGGCTCCTAATATCTTGTGAAATAGAAATATCATTACCATAATACTTAGGACTTTTGACCTACTTATTATCTCATATACCGAACATGTTTTAGATTGTATTTATCACCAGATGAAGGTCACATTTATTGATCTAAATTAATAGTTTGCTTTCATGTATCTGGATGGTAAAGGTAAGGCAGAGCAAATTACAAGAGAATAAATTTTAATTACCCCAAAAACCAAATCAATTAAATTTTCTGTTTACAAATTATCATCATTGAGGTAGAAAAGGTAGGAATTAGTTCATGAAAAGCTCATCGATCTCACATTGCATCTTCAAAAAACAGAGCTTTTTAGATTTTTGAGCTACGAAACCAGAGCAGAATGTTTTTACAAATTTCAAAAAGAACAGAGAAATGCAAAATTAACTTAGGAGAATCTATCACCAGTCTGGAGCTGCTCTTTTTTATTTAACCCTTTAACACAATATCACATACACAAATGTCATAGCAGGAGTGCCCATGTGTGGAGTTGACTCAAGAGCGAGCTCTTTCCATTTGGTCTGATGCCGGCTATATACACAGTCAGCCTTTATGTCTAACAGCAGTGACCGGAGCAGAGCTCTGAATGCTACTGTTACCATTAACATGCAGTTTCTGCTCCCATGCGCTCGTGGGGGACCGATGGGTTATCATGCTACAGGCCTTTTAAATGCCCCCATCGCGGTACTCTTGTGAAGCTCAGGCACAGGTATAGCCATTTTGGAGCATGTTTTTTTTTTGTTCTTTTAAATTATGCAATGATTCTAAATTACAGCCACGTTAACTCCATCAATTTTGCGCTATTGTTCCTCTGCTTCTTCTAAAGGCCCCTTTACATTTAGCGATGCACCAGCGATCCCGATCAAGATACGACCCGGTCAGGATCGCTGGTGCATCGCTAAATGGTCGCTAGTGAGCTGCCACACAGGCAGATCTCACAGCAATGCAGCAGCGATACAGCGGTAGTTACTTACCTTTCACATGCAGCGATCCTGACGTCCTCCCGTCCGCGTCCACACGTCGCTCGTCGGCGCCAGCAGGAAGCCCAGCAGGAAGCGCCCGACGAGAACTGGAGCTGCACGATCAGCGACAGACAGCGGGGGAGCTGGTCGGAGGTAAGTATCACACATAGCAATATCGCTAGCGATATCGCTGCTGCGTCACCAAATCGGTGATGCTTTAGCGATATTGCTAGCGATATCGCTATGTGTAAGGCTACTTTCACACTAGCGTCAGGTGACGGACGTCACACTGCGTCGTGCCGACGTACCGTCACACGTTGTGAAAGTTGTGCACAACGGGGGCAGCGGATGCAGTTTTTCAACGCATCCGCTGCCCCATTGTAATGTCCAGGGAGGAGAGGGCGGAGTTTCGGCAGCGCATGCACGGTTGAAAATGGCGGACACGACGCACAAAAAAAGTTACATGTAACGTTTTTGTGTGCGTCGCGGCCGCCAAAACACGATGCATCCATCGCACGACGGATGCGACGCGTGGCCATACGTCGCAATGCATCGCTAATACAAGTCTATGGAGAAAAAACGCATCCAGCGAGCAACTTTGCAGGATGCGTTTTTTCTCCAAAACGACGCATTGCGACGTACATCGGCCGACGCTAGTGTGAAAGTAGCTTAAAACCCCCTTAAGAGTCATAACTTTTTGTTTATTTTTCCATCGACGTAGCCGTATGAGGATTTTTTTTCTTTTTCCGGAATGAGTTGTAGTTTTGAATGGCACCATTCAATTTACAATATAATGAACTGAAAACTGGATAATACATTTTGAAATGGGAATAATAAATGGTAAAAAAATGCCATTGTTTCTAGTTTTGCTTTTATTGCATTCATTATGCGGTAAAAATGTACAAAATGATTCTTCAGGTCAATATTATCATGCCAAAACAAAACTATAGTACATATACATGTCCTCACACAGATCTATTAATGGAAATATAGAAAAGTTATGGGTCTCAAAAAATGTGTATACGTATGTGTATACAGCTCTGGCAAAAATTAAGAGATCACTGCACAGTTTTATAAAAATCAACTTCTCTACATGTCTGACATCCATTCCATTCCAGTGTCAGTTGAATTCCAAACAGAGTACACCTCATTCTACTTACTGTGCTTCTGATTAGGTGATCACCTGAACCAAATCTTATTTAACAAAGGAAAGTATCAGGATCCTGACAGCGCCGGCGTACAGCCTCCGCTGAGCAGTGACTCACCCGCACTGTAGGGACCCCTGGGGACAGGAACAGACAGAAATTACAGATGCACAGGACCTGAACACTGAAGGTTAGCAAGCCGGCACAGGACCTACGGTCATGTGACTGCAAGGGGGCAGGGCTTAGCGTCCAGCTTTCAGAGAAGATAGAAAACTCAGAGTCGGGCAAAACGGAGTCATGACAGTACCCTCCTCTCAATGGGGGGCCAAAGGACCCCCAGGTCTCTCAGGGTACTTGGCATGAAAGGCCCGGACCAACCGATCCGCATGAACCGATCGAGCAGGAACCCACGAGCATTCTTCCGGACCGTAGCCTTTCCAATGTACCAGATATTGAAGGGCACGACGGACCAACCTGGAGTCGACAATTCGCTCCACCTTGTACTCCGACTGCCCATCCACCAAAACCGGTGGCGGGGAAGCTGATGATCCCTCCCCACCGGACCTCACAGGTTTCAAAAGGGCCTTATGGAAAACATTTGGGATCCGCAGAGATGGCGGGAGATGCAACTGAAAAGCCACCAGATTAACTGCTTCGGTAATTTCATAGGGACCTATAAACTTGGGTCCGAGCTTCGCCGAGGGGACCTTGAGCCTTATATTCTTGTTGGACAACCATACCTTATCCCCAATCTGAAACACCGGTCCTGCAGATCATTTTATGTCATCAAAAAAATTAAATTTGTCCTGGGCCTTCGTAATGTTACTCTGGATCTCACGCCATACCTCCCCCAAACGCTGGATCATCTCATCCGCCCCAGGACATCCAGAATTCAAACGGGAAAATTATCCAAAATGAGGATGAAACCCATAATTGCAGAAAAAGGGAGATGTATCCGTAGACTGGTTAATGCGGTTGTTAAATGCAAACTCGACCAACGGTAACACAGAACACCAATCATCCTGTCAGGCTGAGGTCAAGCAGCGCAGAATTTGCTCCAGAGACTGATTGGTCTGCTCGGTCTGCCCATTAGTCTCTGGATGATAAGCGGATGAAAAGGACAGACCAATACCTAACCTCTTACAAAAAGCTCTCCAAAATCTGGAAACAAATTGCACTCCCCTATCAGACACCACATTCAGGGGTACCCCATGCAACCGCACCACATGCTCAACAAACAATCTGGACAATGTTTCCGCATTAGGTAGAGCTGCCAAAGGTACAAAATGTGCCTGCTTACTAAACCTGTCCACCACAACCCAGACGATGGTATAACCCTTGGAGGGGGGAAGGTTGGTGATGAAATCCATGGACAGATGAGTCCATGGTCTCTCAAGAATTGGCAGTGGTACCAATTCCCCGGCCGGCCGGTTATGGGGGGTTTTTGCACGAGCACAAACATCACATGCAGACACATATTCCACAACATCAGAGGCTAAAGAAGACCACCAGAATACTCTAGCAATGGCCTTCCGGGTGGCCGAGATCCCTGGATGTCCACCCAGAACTGAGTCATGGAACTCCCGGAGGACCTTGAGACGAAACTGAGCTGGCACAAAAAGTTTATCCACCGGCTTAGCCGGAGGTGCAAGAGACTGGGCTTCCCGAATCTCCCGTTCCAACATATTAGAAATACCTGCCACCACCACCCCAGGCTGAAGGATGGAGGATGGAGGTTCCGGGGGGGACACCGGATCTAGACTGCGTGACAAGGCATCCGCTCTGACATTTTTGGATCCTGGCCGAAAAGTGATTGAGAAGTTGAATCGGGAAAAAAAAGTGACCATCTAGCCTGTCTGGGAGTCAACCTTTTAGCTGACTCAATGTAAGCTAGGTTTTTGTGGTCCGTAATTACGGTTATAGGATGGACAGCCCCCTCCAAAAAATGCCTCCATTCTTCAAAAGCCAACTTTACGGCCAGAAGTTCTCGATTCCCCACATCATAGTTTCTCTCCGCAGGGGAGAATTTCTTTGAGAAAAAGGTGCAAGGTCTCAAATTGGTCAAAGTGGCGGGTCCCTGGGACAATACCACCCCCACCCCCACCACTGAGGCGGCCACCTCAATAATAAATGGTTCACACGGGTCCGGCTGAATCAGAACTGGGGCAGACATGAAACACTTTTTCAAAAACTGAAATGCCGCTACTGCTGCAGTTGACCAATTCTTGATATCGGCCCCTTTTTGAGTCATGTCTGTGAGGGGTTTAACCACCTATGAGAACCCCTTTATAAATTTACGATAATTGGCGAATCCTAAGAAACGCTGCAGAGCCTTCAAATCACAAGGTTGAACCCACTCGACAATGGCCTGCACCTTATTAGGATCCATGCGATACCCTTCAGCAGACACGATGAACCCCAAAAAAGACAGTTCCTGGACAAAAAATAAACATTTTTCTAGTTTAGCAAAGAGACAGTTCTCCTGGAGCCTTTGGAGAACTGCCCGAACATGACCAATGTGAGCCTGTTTATCAGGAGAGTAGATCAATATGTCATCCAAATATACCACCATAAAACGTCCAATAAAATCAGAGAACACATGATTTATGAAATTTTGGAAGACTGCTGGAGCTTTGGTCAGGCCGAAAGGCATGAGCAAATTTTCAAACAACCCTTCAGTAGTGAGAAAAGCGGTTTTCCACTCATCCCAGTCCCGGACTCGGATAAGGTTATACGCTCCCCGTAGATCTAATTTCGAAAACCACTTAGCTCCGGATAACTGGTTGTATAAATCAGGAATAAGTGGAAGGGGATACATATTCCTCAGTTATCTTATTTAACTCACGAAAATCGAGGCAATGGTGTAAACCACCGTCTTTTTTCTTTACAATAAAGAACCCCGCCGCCACGGGAGAAACAGATGGACGAATGTGTCCCTTACGGAGACTCTCGGAAATATGTTCCTTCATCGCAGCCCGTTCTGGACCCGAAAGGTTATACAAGCGGGCTTTGGGCAATTTAGCATCTGGAACCAGGTCAACGGCACAATCAAATGGGCGGTGTGGTGGTAAAACCTCAGCCTCTTTTTCGGAGAAAACGTCCATGTAGTCTTTCAGGCGCTCCGGAATACCTTCCAGACCCACGGACGACACAGACACAGTAACCAGACATTTTTCAGAACAATAGGGACCCCATTTAACAATGTCCCGAGATTCCCAATTAATCACAGGATTATGCAATTGTAGCCAGGGGAACCCCAACACCAGTCCCGCAGGCAGGTTGTCCATCACAAAACATGAAATATGTTCCTGGTGCAAGGAACTCACTTTAAGGAGAAATTCTTCAGTACGAAACATAACGTCGTTCTTAACCAGTGGTGTTTTGTCAATGGCAACAATGTGAATAGGAGTCTCCAACCTAACTGTCCCTAACTTACACCTGGACACCAAGTCAGAGTCAATAAAGTTCAATAACGATCCGCAATCCACGAAGGCAGAAGTGGATGTGGAGAAACTCCCACAACAAAGATCCACTTGCAACAACATTTTGGAGAAGGAATAAAAACACATGTGACATGCACAAATGTGAACAAGTCGGTAGGACAGTGTTCACACCACCCACTGACTGAAACACAACAAGAAAGCACAGAATGACAAATTACTCTGCAGTAAAAAATATGACAATAATCAGCAAGTGCTGGATAACAAATACAGGGTATTTAGTCGATATGTTTTTTGCAAAAAATGTATACCAAGCTGCTACACCTCATCACGGTAACCCTTAACGGAGCAGTCCCTATCTAATGTATTTAAAACCTGAAAATATGAACAGTGTCTAAATGGACAGGATTCAGACAGGCGCTTCCTAGTATGTGCTCGTGGTGTAAGACAGCTCTTTATGTGCATGTCACACAAGAGAGGTGTGGCGTCTCCCAAACCATGCTAAGCAAGGTAAAAATGGAATAAAAACACCTGTGACATGCACAAATGTGAACAAGTCGGTAGGACAGTGTTCACACCACCCACTGACTGAAACACAACAAGAAACCACAGAATGACAAATTTTCAAAAATACTCTGCAGTAAAAAATATGACAATAATCAGCAAGTGCTGGATAACAAATACAGGGTATTTAGTTGATACGTTTTTTGCAAAAAATGTATGCCAAGCTGCTCCACCTCGTCACGGTAACCCTTAACAGAGCAGTCCTTATCTAATGTATTTAAAACCTGAACATATGAACAGTGTCTAAATGGACAGGATTCAGACAGGCGCTTCCTAGTATGGGCTCGTGGTGTAAGACAGCTCTTTAAGTGCATGTCACACAAGAGAGGGGTGGGGTCTCCCAAACCATGCTAAGCAAGGAAAAAACGGAATAAAAACACATGTGACATGCACAAATGTGAACAAGCCGATAGGACAGTGTTCACACCACCCACTGACTGAAACACAACAAGAAAGCACAGAATGACAAATTTGCAAAAATACTCTGCAGTAAAATATATATTTTTTACTGTAGAGTATTTTTGCAAATTTGTCATTCTGTGCTTTCTTGTTGTGTAACATTTTAGAGAAGGCAGAAATGGGTGCCTGAGAGCCAGGGTGACCTTTGCGACAAACACCCGGGCTCAGTCACTTGTTGGTTAGTGGACGGGAGTGGCAATCCTTTTTCCAATGTCCAGAATCGCCACCGTGAGAACAGCATTTTCCCATGCGCCGTTGTCTCCTTTCATTCTCTTTGAGGACGATGCTTCCCATCTCCGTGACTTCCAATGTAGGACTGGCTCCCGTTCCTTAGGAAAATAACGGTGTCTCAATTTGCATCACTCCCCTCGCCCATAGCCTGCGATCCATTCGGACGGCCAGTGTCATAGCCTCCTCCAGGGAATCAGGCGGAGGGTGAAGAGCCAAGGCATCTTTCAGATGTTCAGACAGGCCTCTACGGAACAAACCCCGGAGGGCGGCATCATTCCAGCAGACCTCTGCAGCCCAGCATCTGAACTCTGAGCAAAACCACTCGGCTGAGTGCTTACCCTGACAATCACTCATCATCATGTCATCAGCCATACGCCTCCAATCAGGCTCATCATAAATATGCCCCAGGGCCTCAAAAAATGCATCCACAGTCATACGCTCAGGGGCCATGGTCAGAAGGGAGAAAGCCCAGGCTTGGGGGGCTCCCCTTAACAGAGACATAATGACCCCCACTCTCTGGCTTTCATCTCCAGAAGAGTGTGGTCTTAATGAAAAAAAAGCTTACAGACCTCCTTGAAAACTCTGAATTCTTTTTAATCTCCAGAAGAGGTATCCGGTAATTTAACCGGAGACTCAGGGGAAACTAATGTAACATCCCGAGCCCCTAATGAAAAAAACCCCTGCACAGTGTCAGTGATCAGCTGCTGAGACTGAGCCAGAACTCGTTGTTCTCCAAGGAGTTTCTGAGACATCTGAGTCAGGTGCTTTACCTGCTCAGAAAGAGCATTCATAGGATCCATCACAACACACAGGAGAAGGGGAGCAGAGAAAAAAAAATTGTATGGGTCAGTTATAATATCAGGATCCTGACAGCGCCGGCATACAGCCTCCACTGAGCAGGGACTCACCTGCACTGTAGGGACCCCTGGGGACAGGAACAGCCAGAAAGTACAGATGCACAGGACCTGAACGCTGAAGGTTAGCAAGCCGGCACAGGACCTACGGTCTTGTGACTGCAAGGGGGCGGGCTTAGCGTCCAGCTTTCAGAGAAGATAGAAAACTCAGAGTCGGGCAAAATGGAGTTCATACACAGTACGGGCAAACGAGGTACAGGAGGGGTAAACAGACAGGAGGTCAGACAAAGCCAAAGGTCATACAGAAGAGGGAGGTGCGGTACCAAAGGGACGAGCAGAGAGTAGTCGAGTCACAAGCAGAGAGTCATACACAAGAGAGCGCTGCGGTACAAGAGGGGCAGGCAGAACTTGTAACAGGGACAGAACCGGATCACAACCAAACAAGTAACAAGTTATCAGGCACAAGGCACACGTACACAAGAGGTCAACTAACTCAGCCGAGGGCAGGAGTATAACTGACACCAGACCTAGGTCCAGTTAGCATTAAATAGCTGCCCTCTGCCAGAGAGAGGCAGAACAATTAACCCCCAGTCTGACCAGGACGGGTCATAGCGAAACCCCGTCCTGGATCATGACAGAAAGTATAAAAAAAAACCCTGCTGTGGTGTTTACAATCCTCTTGCAATATGACAAGCTGGATGACCAAACAAGTGTTAGTAATATCCCAAAAGTTATAGGAATGAAAAAATAACTTTTAACTAGGGATGAGCGAGTATACTCGTTAGGATTCGGTACTCAGCGAGTAATGAGGTACTCGCGGTACTCGAATCCTATCAAGTAAATTTCACTACTCGCCTCGTAATATTCGGATCTCCCGCCGGCATGTGTTAACCAATCACAGTAAAGCCACAGCCTTCTTTGTTGTGGCATTACTGTGATTGGCTGGCCGCGCAGCATCATTGTACACTGGAGCCCCAGAAGAGCGGTCGCATCAGCTGATGTGGCTGCTCTCCACAGGAGATCGACGTTGTGGGACCCTCGTTGTGTACTGTATGTACTGTATGTTACATGTTGTATGTTCTGTATGTCTTTTTTTTTACATTCATCACCACATTAGCCGGATGATGGGAATACTACTTTCCCATCATCCGCTAATGCTGTCACTGTAGCGGGCATAGCTGGATGGGACAAGTAGTCCCATCGGACGATGCCCGCACAGCCCCCACAGGCCCCGCACAGCCGCACACACAGACACACAGCCCACAGACCCCCGCACACATTCTACACGCACACATAGTCTCTGCCCACACACATTCTCTGCCCATTACTCGCATTTCCCATAGACTTACATTGGACTCGTTACGAGTACCCGAGTATTAGGAGCTACTCGTAACAAGTACAGCGAGTCGCAGAATTTCCCTACTCGCTCATCCCTACTTTTAACCATGACAAAAGAGTTGAAAAGAAAAGTCTTGAGTAAGGAAAAGAAGGCCTCAATTCTAGCTTTAGTAGCAGAGGGATACAGAGAGCGTCATGTTGCCTCCATCCTTAAAATTACTAAGACAGCAGTCTATTACAACAAAATAAAGCAGCAGACATTAGGGACAATAAAGCTACAGACCAGCAGAGGGCAAAAACGAATCGTCATCTTATTCGACTGTCACTCAGCAACCGAAGGATGACATCAAGTGACCTACAAAAGGAACGGGCAGATGGCAGCTGGGGTGAAATGAATGGCAAGAACAGTTTGTAACAGGCTCCTAGAGGCAGAGCTCAAGTCATGTAAAGCTAGAAAAAAGTCTTTCATCAATGAGAAGCAAAGGAGAGCCAGGCTGAAGTTTGCCAATTGGAATTGGGCAGGTTAATCTTTGCGAAGGACGTATGAATCAAGTCGCATACAGGGTTATCCTGGAAAAACAGTTAATTCCTTCTATTCAGGGAATGTTCCCCAACTCTGAGGACTGGTTTTTCCAGCAGGACAATACGCCATGCCACACAGCAAGGTCAATCAATGTGTGGATGAAGGACCACCACATCAAATCCCTGTCATGGGCAGCCCAATCTCCAGACCTGAACCCCATTGAAAACCTCTGGAATGTAATCAAGAGGAAGATGGATAGTCACAAGCGATCAAACAAAGAAGAACTGCTTACATATGTGTACCAGGAGTGGCATAAGGTCACCCAAAAGCAGTGTGAAAGACTGGTGGAAATCATGCCAAGACGCCTGAAAGCTGTGATTAAGAATCATGGTTATTCCACAAAATATTGATTTCTGAACTCTTCCTGAGTTAAAACATTAGTATTGTTGCTTCTAAATGATTATGAACTTGTTTTCTTTGCATTATTTGAGGTCTGCAAGCACTGGATTTTTTTGTTATTTTGAACATTTCTCATTTTCTGAAAATAAATGCAAAATTTAGTGCTCGGAAATTCGGAGACATGTTGTCAGTAGTTTATAGAATAAAAGAGCAATTTACATTTTACTCAAAATATATCTATAAAGAGAAAAATCAGACAAACTGAACATTTTGCAGTCGTCTCTTAATTTTTTGCCAGAGCTGTATATACAAATTGTTTGAGACCCTTAACTTTTTTAGCTTTCAATCAATGGAGCAGTGTGAAGACTTGGTTTTTAGAAGCCAGAATAGTGGCATGATAACTCTACCTAAATGCCGCTATCAGTGTCTAACAATGGCATTTAAGGGGTTACACATCAGTGATCGGAGCTGGCTCCAATCACCTCTCGTATATGGATTGGATTAAGCCTCGGATTACGTCCTATGTTGGGAAGGGGTTAATCTTTTTGTAAAAAAAAAAAAAAAAAAATTCATTAAAGTGAATTCAATCCAAATGTCTGATTCCGAAGAAAATCTCCAGATAATGCTAATTTAGTCAGTGTTCTATTTGACATCATTCTGGAGGTTCTTCCCCAGAACTGGATATAGGTCTCAATGTGTGAAGCGTGAGCATTGTGTAATGGAAACTCAGGCCGGGTGGGGACACGTTGAATAAACAGCTTATCTTTTCCTGAGGAGTTTCAGGCACAGACCTCAAAGCCAAAAACTGAGCAGAGACTCGGCCAATAATGTTTTTATGGGGAAAAATATATATAAAATTGAATTTATGTGTAAAATATAATATATTAGACAGGTTTAATTTTGGACACATGTCAAGATACAAGTCAAAGAGCTCCGATTTCCCAATAAATAGGCCGGTTTCATTCCTTTTCTTCCCAATAACACACAACAGTGAACAGCAAGGGACTTTAGATTTGTAAATCTGCCTTAAACATGACAATTTAACCCATATCTGACCGCCATCTCTCACAATTTAAATTTTGATCATTAAAGAGAATGTGCCATCAGAAAATAACCTAGCATTTAAACCATTTTTTTAATGTGAAATGTATGTTTTAAAGAATGTCTTTAATTTATTTGTATTATTTTTATATCCTGAGTCCTGACTTTTACGTAAAAAAAATCATAAATCCTTCAATTTACACACCGGCCAATGGAGCTATTTTAGACTTACACTGCCTGATTGTTCAGGGAATCCACAAGTATATTAACACCAATAGACTGGCTGTGACCCTATCTTTTGTACTGAAGCATCTAATGAGCATGTGCCGAGGTTATTGTGAAGGGGGAGGAGGTGAGCTGTGACATCACCTATTGCAAATGGTGGATCCTGTGTTATCTACTGAATATAGGGGTGTTATCACTCAGTCTTTGTACAGGAGGTGGAAGAGGTGAGCCGTGACATGAACTATTGGTGACCTATTGTGGATGGTGGACCAGGTGTTAACAATTATTGTACAGGAAGAGGAGGGGGTGAGCTGAGGCATCACCTATTGTGAATGGTAAATACTGTGTGAACTACTGTGTGTAGAGATGTTATCAGCCACTTTATAGGAAGAGGAAGAGAAGGTGAGCTGTAACATCTATTGTGAATGGTGTATATACTCTATAGAGGAGGTGAGCTGTGAAACCACCTATTGTGAATGGTGGATCCTGTGTTATCTACTGTATATAGAAATATTATCAGTCATTGCACAGGAGGAGGAGGTGAACTGTGACACCAAGTATTGTAAATGGTGGATCCTGTGTTATCTACTGTATATAGAGATATTATCAGTCATTGCACAGGACGAGGTGAGCTGTGACATCACCCACTGTGAATAGTGGATCTTGCATTATCTACTGTATATAGAGTCGTTATCCATCATTGTACAGGAGAATGTGAGCTGTGACATCACCTGTTGTGAATGGTAAATCCTGTGTTATCTACTGAACAAAGAGGTTTTATCATAGTAAAGGAGGAGTAGGTGAGCTTTGACATAATCTATTATGAATGTTGAATCCTGTATTATTTGCTGTATATAGGTGTTATCAGTGATTGTACAGGGTGAGGTGAGAAATCAGTGATTCTGGCCACTGATTAGCTGCAGTGCTCAAGTGCCTTCGCATCTGAACAGAAAGCGAGGATACTAGACGGGTAGGGAATCTGTGAGCTTTATTTTTTCTTAATTTTTGGTCCATATAGAGGTTATTTTAAGAAGAAAAGAAAGTTACAAGCTCCCCCTTCAGCTTGCCATAAACACTAAATATTTATTGTTGAAACTTTCCAATTTCATAACTACTCATAAATAGATACTACAGGACCCACTATTCACAATAAGTTATGGACCCAGCTCACCTCCTCCTCCCTGCACAATGACCTCTGCACCGGTCACGGAACATTCCCGCAACACTCTCTTCATAGAAGTCAATGACCATCTACAGGATGTCGTCTCCTACAGTCTATGTGGTGTCTAGAAAACATATTTCTAAATTGACCACAGTGGCCCAGACAGGTTGACTGCCCCAAAATCATCTATATAAAATGGAATCAGAACACAGAGAATTACCATTGAATATGCTGCATAAAGCAGGACTAATACAAACGTATCCACATTTATAAGGTAAAACTCTGTATACTTAAGCTTTACCTTTTTATGAAATGAAGAACATTATGCTGGGAACCAGGCATGCCCATTATTGCCTATTAAGGGGAATGTATCATCAAAAAAGTACTATTTTGTAAGCCAGTGTTTTGTGTTCCATTTTTTTTCCATTTTTGTTAACTCCTTCATATTCTAATTCAAATCAAAAGAGAAAAATAGAGATATAGAAATTTTTACAATGGCCATTGAGGCTATTTTAGATGTATAATTCCTGATTAATGATGAGAGAGCAGTAAGCTGTTCGCTCGATCCGACTACCGAGCATAATGTAAATCAGTGATGTAGTCGAGCATTTTTCCAGCAGGCTTTTACTCAATGGCTGAGGAGAGAGAGAGACCCAAGCACCCCAATGCTCGATTGAGTTTCGAGCAGTGGAGAGCACGTTCACCTATCACTTTTTCTGATCTTTACAGAAAACTTTTCAGATGTCTCATTATCATCAGAGGCAGAGGATTACAATGACTATCAACTAAGGGTGAGTGGACTCGTGGAAATTGAGTTCTGGTACCCAGGTACCAGAACTGTGCCCAACCTTGAATCTGAACTCGGCTTCGTTAAGGAAGGAAGACCTCAAACTATTCCTGGAACTGAAACCCTAGCTATCCCTGTCTCGGGGGTACTCTTAAAGGTAAAAAGAGTTCCAAGTCTCCGATCTTACTATGCTCCTGTTAATATTCTAAGCTGTCTACTCCATCATTCCATCAGACAAACAGGGACAGCAAAAAGAAACATACATACAAAAACACAAGAATAGGAAGATACAAACGAAATGTTAATGGGATAATGGAGAGAACATACACCCAAAAATAGCAAACAAAAATCTCCAGCAGCAACTATAAACTTCAACTTCAGCACACCAACTCCAGCAAGCCAGGAAGAAAAACTTTCACAGGCAGAGGTGAGAAGGTATGGCCAGGTTTTACCAAGAGAGAAAATGAGCAGGTCAGGAACAGCTATGAGATGGTGCCGCATGTCTCTAACCAGCATAGAAAGAGTTGTTAACCTCTTCAGCACCAAAGGAAACAAAGGAGGAACAAAACACACAGGCTAAATGGAAGACCTGTGATTAATGATACGTAATGATCACCTAACCCCAGGTCTCCCAGGAGGATGTGACACTCGTGACATAATAGCAGCACTAAAGTGAGTTTGGATGGTAACGGTGTTGACTGTGAAAGTATTCCAGATGAATATAAGCGTTTCAGTTTCACTTGCCGGCTATGAGCAGCGACACTTTCCAGAATATTTTCAGAAGTTCTTTCCACTTTATAGAAGTTCAGCATTATAACGGAAGAAGTCACAAGCTGAGCTCACCTTCCTAAAAGTTACTATAATAAGTGATTATTATCAAATTACATCTCTCCGGTCTGAGTTTAGCTGAATGATTTCAAACATCGTTCTTAGATTCTCTGCGGCTTTCCAACATGGGATTTTTAGGGGAGCTGCTCTGAACAGTTTGTGGCTTAAAAAAAAAAAACTATTTTAATTGCCATAAAGAATGTTATTTAATGTGATCCATACAGAAATATGAAAGGAAACGTCAACAACAAAGGAGATCGAAACACTCAAAAACAGCAAAGCAATAAACTTCAGACGTCTGAAACGAAAACAAAGGAAATTAGACAATTCTTAAGGGTTTGTCGGCGGTCAAAAAGAGATGTTCATTATACCGAGAGGGAATATTTGTGAATGTCTTTGTACGGGGCAGATGTGGCCTTGTATTTAGAAATATGTTACTAAAGATTTCATTCTTAGACAATGCGGGCACTGGCTCGCTGTGCGATCCTTTTCAAGAAGACTTATTTTACAGCAATGTGATTTTCCATTTTATTTTTTTTAAATATTGCAGACAGATTTGCATTGAAGGAAAATACTGATGTTTTTCACAATGAAGCTTTGCATATTGTCCACTTTAGCATCTTTGAAGAAAAAAAATAATGTGCGTGCACAACGTGCATCAAGATGGCTCTGTGAGTGCAGAGACTTGTTTTCAAAGTTAGGAAAGGTGCAGACGACCGTGTATCCGAGAGAATCGGGCCGATTGTGCAAATCACCGTATGATCGGAGTTTGAGCCGATTTTTCAGATGAGGAAAAGATGGAGAAAAAAATGTATCTACTCCACTTTGTAAGTCCATGGAAGTCGGACCACACTTGGATATCATCTGAGTGCAGCCCAATGGTTTCCACGGACTCATTGACTTTCTTGGCCGAGTGCGATCCGAATATCGGATCAAACTTGATCATGCAGCGAAAAGGCACCTGCACGGCCCCATAGAGTATGGTCTGAGTGCACTCCCATGTTTTGGACTGAAAATGCGGCCATATGCATGAGCCCTGATGGCCAGGATCGGAGGAAGCTACAGAACTGTGACATTTCACTATAAAACAGTTAAAAAAACTAAGAAAATTAAAAGGTTAAAAAAAATGAAAATACAAATTAAAAAACAAGCAAACATTTTTTAAATAAATTATCTTTTTTTAATAAAATCACAAAATAATAAAACAGATCAGAGGAGTATACTGAAATGGCCTCCATGCCAACTTTGCTCTATAAAGGTAAGCCAGCAGAGATGTCTGGTAGGCGGCTGTCAAAGAGAACACAGAAGCGCTGATCCGAGGGAGTCCTGTGTATGAGAGAGTCAGAGAGGGCTTTAAGACCACCTGTCACAGATCTATTATTCTGCCCAACCAGTTCTCCTGCTTTGCACTTATCCCTCATGAAACTCATGCACTCATCCCTCTGTAAACACCCCAATGCATCTGTTTGCAAATGGAGTTTTTGGTTTGGTTTCTTACCATGTGGCACCATTGGTTGATATTGACTTTTTGAATTGATACAATAGGGGGCACTAGAGTTCCAGTTCTCTTCCTCTTTGAAGAGCCTATTTGCCCATTTAAATTCCCAGTGAAGAGGGGATAGCTTCCAAACTTGAGAATAAGCATTATATAGTGCCCGATAAAATCAATGGTGTAATGCAGGATGGGACATGTTCTCCAGGACGAGAAATACTTTTTATCTGGCCAAGTGGTGAAAATACCAAACAGAGAATTCTGCGTCTATTAATTTGGCATTCCGTATGAGAGTTTATGAAAATAGGTTTTCTAAACTAAGCAACCCCTTTAAGGTCAAAAATTGATTAACCGGCCATTAAAACAGGGAGCTATCAACTTTAACTAAGGCCTCATTTAGACATGAGTAATATTTGGTGTATGCAAAAGATGGTCTTGGTGTCTTTGGATCATAGTTCCATGAAGCTGTCAGTTTGGGTCCTTAGATCTGCAGTCAGAATGAGACTTAATGACCTCATATGCTTCAGAAGAAAGTTGGCTGATCCTTGTGATTGGTGGGATCAGCTAACAATCTAATGTCCTGACATTCCCTCAATAGGTGATGTCATGTCGAAGGGAGAGTATGATCTGGCACTTTGAATTTCCAATGGCTGATCCTTTTTGTTTTCTGGAAAAATTGTCCTGATGAAGGGGGTCGATAAGACGCCGAAACGTGAAGATATTTTTCAATAAAAGTTGTTTAAGTAACCTCAATGGACTATGACTATAACACATTGGACTTGGCAACTAGTAAACCCCATTTTTGTCTTCTTCTACATGGGAATTCCTATCCATGGACCATACCAGCTGTGGGAGAGGGGTCACCAACATCAACTTCCATATCAAGTCAAAAGTAGATGTATTGTTAACACAACATACCAAGCTCAGAACTGACCCAAACGGTGTTGACTCATTATACCTCTAGTACCGATGTTTTGTCCTATGAAGCGGTGTTTCACTTGGATTACAAACTGGTAGAGAATACTCCTGACAATGGATAACGTCAACGAAAAGTAAGAGCCCTCCAAATGAGTCATACTTATGTTAGATTATCTGATATTCCATAGTATCCAACAATATGGCACCAATTTGTTAATTAGTTCCCACAAATTTGGTAACATTTTGGTATTAATTGGTATAAAAAAAGATTCTGAGCGAAAATTCCTATTTTCACATTTCTGTCTTCTTTACAACAAAAGTAAGATTTGGAGATTCCAAAAAAATAAAAAAAATGAAACATTTTCTAGACTCTTGGAGCTACAATACAAACAGTAATGAATGTAGCCTTTACAATTTTTTTTTTCATCCTGGCAGAAACCGAACTCATTTATCAATGCCAAAAATAAAAAAGGGAAAGGAACCCTTGAGGCAATACTCAAAATACAAGATCAAATGTATGATTAAGTTGTTACATTTCTTCTTTTTTCTCGTCTTGAATAGATGTGCACATTTTTTGATCTGGGATTTCCCCCCCAATAATAGAAAATAATGAAGACTATTTATCAAAAAGCCTCGGAGCTAGCACGGCGGTTGTGACTAACGTAACAATACCTACATTTTTATTTTATTAAACGTCAACTATGAAAATAATTGCAGCTCAGTTGGTGAATATAATAAAATACAGATACATATTAATGCGTAAAATTTATATGTAATGTAAAATTCTTTGAATCTGGCATCAATAAAACTCCTCGCCTGTTACAATACATATGATGCTACGATCAAAAGTATGTTCGAAAGATGCCTTCATTTGTATTGTAGTTACATGAGATGCGGAGATTAGATACTATTTAACCAGTGATTGGCAGTGCTGTGAAAAAATATTTCATGTGATGAGGCCTTTAATCCTGAAAGGGGTTTTCTCACTTTATTTGACAAGCTTAAAGAGATAAGCTGGAGTCACACATAGTGACTTTACCAGCGATCCCGACAACGATATCAACGTGTCAGGATCGCTGGTAAGTCGCTATGTGATCGCTGGTGAGCTGTCACACAGACAGCTTCACCAGCGATTGTGATGAGTGTCAGCTTAAGCTGAGTCATTTTTCTTTGAATGAGTGGACCCTCTGGGCCGTGGCACCCACCCACCTAGGGCGAGCTGACCTAGTGAGGAACCACCCCCTATACAGGGAGTGTCAGGGGCAAGACCAAGGGGGTGAGCCACCATGGATGCTGGACGAGACGGCTGGCTCAGGAAGCAAGACAAGACGAGACAAGGCATTAGTTCAAGTAAACTTCATTCAGGAACACTTCAGGGTCAACAGGTGCAAAGGTGAACACACATAGAACACAAAGCAAGATGCGTACAAGAGCACGCCGAGGTCCAAGGCATCAGGAACTCTTCAGGGTATAACAGGTGCCAAACGTGAACACACAGAATCCACCTAACAAGGTGCGTGCCAGGGCACGCCAAAGTCCAAGGCAGGGAGCTAGGAATCGGACTCCGGAAGACTGGCAAGGGCTGACAGGGTCCAGGCATCAAAGTGTAGACATCTGGCTCCAGGCCTCCGGCAGTAGTCAGCAGGCTTCAGGAATCCGGCAGACAAACTAGGAGACAAAACAGGGTGCGTGCTAGGAGACACGCCAGGATCAGATTCACAGAACGGAGACCTGCGCATGCCGAGGGGCAAGCCAGGGACTGGTACAAGAATGGAGACCTGCGCATGAAGAGGGGCATGCCAGGGACGGGTACAAGGACGGAGGCCTGCGCAAGCGAGGGCACGGCAGGGAGGAGCACAAGGACGGTGGCCTGCGCGTGCGAGGGCACGCCAGGGACGGGTTCAATGGCATCGGAATCCGGGGTGCTGGCATCGACCGACAGGGTCCAGGAATCAGGCTACGGACATCAGCTCCGGACATCAGGCGGCAGTTATCTAGGTCCGGACCTATGGCAGCGGTCGGCAGGTTACGGAATCCGGCAGGCAAACTAGGGTTCAGAGCAGAGCAAAAGAGGCAAAAGGCTTTGTGCAAGAGTAGCACGAAAAGGCACAGTGCGAGAACCAGCGTGCATGCAAGGGAGCACAGAGACCACAGCTGGGGACACCGGCAGGTGGTACCGACGATGGCATATGCAGGCGGGCACGACTAGAGGCGGCACCGCTGCGGCCACACAGCCGGGAACCACAATAGCACTGGACGGCGGGCACGGCTGAGGCACACAGTCGAGCACGGCTAGAGGCGGCACGGCTGAGGCACACCAGGCAGGCACAGGTGACCAGGCACGTGCACGGAGGCACGGAGCCACAAGGCAGGGCTAGGCAAAGATACAGGACAGAGACGCGTGCAGACAGCACGGCAAAGCCTAGTACGAAAAGTGCAAGAGCGCACAAAGTAACAGAGACAAGGCATAGAGTAGTAGACAGGACCCTGCGCATGCAAAGGACATGCAAGGGGAAAAGTACAAGGCGAGGCCTGCGCATACCGAGGGGCACGCCAGGGACAGAGCACAGAACGGAGGCCTGAACGTGTAGACAGACACGTCAGGGACAGGGACAGAGTCTAGCAGCAGAGCGTAGGCCGAAGCCCAGAGCCGGACCAAGGGAGAACCTTGGGACTAGACAGGTTACAGAGCGAGGCCTGCACGTGCAGAGAGACACATCAGGGACAGGGTACAGAGCGGTGACCTGCACGTGTAAAGACACGCCAGGGACAGGTTACAGAACGGAGACCTGGACGTGTAGACAGACACGTCAGGGACAAGAACAGAATACACGAAGCGGCAAAGCAAGGCAAGACAGGAAACCAGGCACGGAAACATAGACAGAAACACAGAACAGGATCAGAACAAAGAAGGACTACAAGACAAAGCAGAGCAGAGACAAAACATGGCACGAAGGACAAACACCAGACAAGACACAAGACAAGAGATGGAATACGAGCACAGAGCGTGTGCAGAGACGCACGACAGAGCAGAGTGCAAGGGCACAGAATAGAGGGAGCGACCCCACAGACCAAGCAGCCATGCAGGGAAGCAACACAATACTCAGGCCCTGAGCATAGGAAGGGGCAGTCTGATATAGAGCATAGCACCACCACTTCCGGGTCAGGCTGAGGGAAGAACTTCCAGTTCAGTCCTCTAGAATCACAGAGCGCGGTCACATGATCAGGGTTTCAGACATGCAGAGACGATTGCAGAACTAGCCTGTGCTGGAGCATAGGAAGGACACATGATCAGGGGTTCTAGACATGACGAGATTATCACAGAAGGAAGAGCAGAAACGCAGGCATCTTCCAGCCCAACAGTCACAAGGTAAGTGTACACACTGCTCCAGGGATCACACATGATAGCAGACATGAAAAGCGCGTGCACACCGCTCCAGGGGTTTTTGAGGCAAGACATAGCAGACATGACAGATATGGCGGACATGACAGCAATCAGCACGCCGTCGCCGAGGTGAGGAGTGAGCCCGGGAGCAGCGGACAAGTGTGCCTGCTGTTCCAGTCCTCCACCAGCAGAGGGCGCGCCTGCATCCCTGGCCTCTCCTGGCAGCGTCCTGCTGCCTCCTGGTCCCCAGCGTGCGGCGGCAGGTACACACTCCGCGGGCTCCTGGCCCCCAGCGTGAGGCGGCGGCGGCACCTGTAACTCGCTGGTAACTAACGTACACATTGGGTATCCAATGGTGAGATCGCTGTTGTGTCACAAAACTTGTGACTCAGCAGCGATCTCGCTAGCGAGATCGCTATGTGTGACGGGGCCCTTATTCTTAAATTGTCTCTTAAGGGGGCTTTACACATAGCGATATCGCTAGCAATATCGCTAAAGCGCCACTGATTTTGTGACGCAGCAGCGATATTGCTAGCGATATCGCTATGTGTGATACTTACCTCCAACCGGCTCCCCCGCTGTCTGTCGCTGATCGCGTGAGATCGTGCAGCTCCAATTCTCGTCGGGCGCTTCCTGCTGGGTTTCCTGCTGGCGCCAACGAGTGACGTGTGGACGCGGTTGGGAGGATGTCAGGATCGCGGCGTCTGAAAGGTAAGTAACGACCGCTGTATTGCTGCTGCATCGCTGTGAGATCTGGCTGTGTGGCAGCTTACTAGCGACCATTTAGCGATGCACCAGCGATTCTGACCGGGTCGTATCGTGGTCGGGATCGCTGGTGCATCGCTACATGTAAAGGGGCCTTTAAGCAGCTCGCAGCTATGCAGTCTCCTTAATTAATTAAAAAACAGCTAACTGCTGTACAGAAATCAATGGTTTGGAGAGAGGTGACTAGTATGTTAGGAGTTAACTCTTCTCCTGGAGGAGCTTATTTTCATGCTATCTAATTAACATAAGCAATTTACTAACACATGAATAAGTTATTTTTAGGATGGTACACAATTGGGCCTAAGCTAGGGAATGTCGTAAAATAATGAAGTAATAATTACTTACCTCTTGATGCCCCTGCACCTCCATTGCTTCTGCGACCATGAATCCCTTGACTACTGGATTATGTCATATGATTGTTGCAATTAATCACTGTCCTCAATGGTCACGTGCTGTAAATATCGTCATTCAGGCAAGTGACTGGCTGCAGTGGTCAGGTGACTGATAGACTGATGTCATCACTTCTGGTACAAACGGACAAATGGAGCAACTGGACTGCAGCTGTAGGGATTCAAAGGATAATTAGTTGGAGCAGGAAAAGTACAGAATCAGAATAGTCAGAAACACAAGCCGAGGTCAAGACAAGGAACAATAATACAATAAGGAGCTATAGGCAGCAGTAAGCTACAGGCGCACAAGACAATATCTCACAGCTTCCAGCAGTAAGCAGGAAGCTTAAGTAGGATGTGGTGCTCTCCAATTAGCTGATGACTGTAGCCCATACACACACCCATATTGCCAGACTGGACGGCACTACAGGTTCCAGCCATCTAGACAAACCACTGTGTTGGACACTTATTAATAGAAAAACTGGGACGGCTTAATATATAAAAGAGCCTTTATTTCAATCAATTGGCAATTATAAACAATGTGCAAGAAAAAAAGAAAAGTGCCTATATGGCACACCAATTCATTAAAATCAATTTGTAAATGTACATGGAACCTGTCAAATCATTTGCATAAATATTTAAATAATTTCTAATATAATGTAATATATATATATATATATTCTATATATATCATAGCTACTATACAGCAAGGATAACAAAAATAAAAAATATTAAACATTTTTTAGTGAAATTGTAAACAGTGCAAAAAAAGTTATGAAAAATACCCCAATCTATCACAAAAAAATTGATTATGAAACCAATGTAATGCACAATCCTAATATTAATTAAAATTATTTAATATATGTGAATACATAATTACAAATATATTCAATATGTTGTAAAAAGTGCAATGTTTTGTGTATTAAAAAACAAAATCATACAAATATAACTCCAATAAACATAAATGTGTGACTCCACTGTGGAATGTGATAGTGAACCAATTGCACAGAGACAATATAGAAATGTATTACATACCAACGGTATAGTGACAGCCCCGTGTGGTGGTGCCAGGCACTCCCCGAGGCGCGTTTCGGAACCAGCGTCCTTCATCAGGTTCCAGCCATCCTAATCTAAATGGCTGGACAGAGCCTGCGCTGTCCAGAGCTTCTCGCTCCAACATCTCTTCTATCACCAGCGCCGCTTACAGAGTGAACACGGCAGCGTTTGGCAACAGAAGAAGACATTGCAGGAGCAGGTTCTGGTGGAGATGTAACATAAATGAAAACAATTTGTTACAATTTGTTTTTTTTATTCGATTGTCAAAAAATTCCAACCAGTTTCCATTTTGGTGGATTCTTTTATGGGAGAAGAACGTCTTCTCTACCCTTCGTTTTGAGTCTAGGTAGACCTCAAAGTATAATAAATGCAAATCAGGGAATGTTAGATTGGGACCAATTTTATTTGGGTTCAACTGAATTGTCTGACCAAGTCAAGCAAATCTGCCAGACACAAATTTCTGGAAATTCACACATTTTGGGTTATTCACTTCTGATATTTTTGCTCTGGTAAATAATTGCGATGTCAAACCTGTAAGAAGTCTCCATACGATCCTGCATGGTTATGGAACTGGAAATAAAGACTGTGTTATGTTTTTTTTACCAATATCTGACACAACTCCTGCATTCCCTATGGTAGGATCACTGGAGTCAAAAAGAGACACATTTGCAGAGGCGCCAAAAGGATAGGTGAGGGCCTTGGCCAGGTGAGTACAATGTGTTTTGTTATTTTTTTAACCCTTTCTCTCCCCTACATTACACTTTGGGGACTGAAGAGAAACTTGCAATTCCGAATCCGTAACAAGGTTCCAGACTATCGTGTATCATTATAGAACTGGAAATGAGGCCTCTTTTACCAGATCCTAGTTGAAACCACAACCGCTGCAATCCCACCTTTGGAGTCTCCACATCATGACCTTCATCTTCTACCTAAATCCGAGCAACTCTTGGTCTGGAGGTCCTTACTTGTTTGATGGCTCACGACGAGGGCAATCTTGTGATGCGCAATTTTGTGGTGGCACTGCGGGGAAATAGATTGATTGCTGTCAGGTTGCCTATGATCATGGAGTCCCAAGAAATCAAACAACTTATGGTCAAGGAACTTTTCTAACAAAAACTGCAAAGTATTGTAAGCCTAATTCAAAAATTGGCGTTTCCAGCACGGAGTATAAAATGAACGATTACAAGCAGCAGTCCAAAGTGTTAGTTGATACTGAAAGGTCAGTTGATAGAGGTGGGCATTCGTCTAAGACACAGGGCCATTTATCAGCGGCTCGTAGCTGAAATACGCAATGAATATATCCCAAGAACTGCCAAGCAGATTGAAAACATCCAAAGCAATTAGAAGCACAATGATTCTTTCTGCCGTCATCTGACAAGCTGATTTTATGTCTCACTGCAGGCAGAGCGCACACAGTTGTTGTTCTGTCCCTTGCACCCATTCAGCATTGTATCCATGCCCTGTATGTTGATGGAAAACAGTTTACCTACAGGATGAATACATTGAATACATATACAAATTTCAGAAACTCTTACGTCACGTTACGCTCTCCTGATCGGAAAAAGAGAAGCAAAGGCGATTCAATAAAGAAGTCCAAGTCCTGGATAGAAGCCACTAAGGGCAACCTTTACAAGATCACCAGAATTTGTCTCCCAGCTTATGAGGAATCCATAAATCTGCATTGATGTGCACAGTTATGTGCTAACACCCACTTGCTGTTTACTAAAGGCTCCTTCAAAAAAAACTTTTTTCTATATTTTCACATTCTTGTTAAAAGAATATTTTTGGATGAGTTTTTTTTATTTTTATAAATTTTAAAATAATAATATTTTGTGAAGAAAAAATCTGGATTCCCCTGAATACAAATTTTTAATTTTTAGCTCACAGTCCGATCCTCAGCTCTGCCTGGCCTCTTCTTCTTCCTACTTGAAATATCAACCTCTGGGCATTTGCACTCTGTGCCGGAGTTTCCAACTCCGAGTAAGACTCTGATATAATAACACAACGCATGTTGTGACATGACAACGTCTTGACTTGTATTAGAAGAAAACCGTGTGCACTACTAGAGTAGGTGTCGTAGTAGGTTCCTAAACCATGAAGTAGATAATAATAAACTAGGCACTCAACGTAAGGATGAATTTTAGATGACTTTTTAATGCAGTCAAAGCAAAACGTTACGGCCACATTTGGCCTTCATCAATTACAGACTGAAAGGAGTGAAAGGGATTTGTGGGAATCCTATGCATCTAAGTGAGGCACGTCTCGATATTATTACCTTACAATGTACGGGGTACTATTGAGGAAAGACCCCGGTGTTCAGGAATCCGAGAGGAATGAATATATGCATGAGCTGACAGGCGGTGGACACCGCGTCCTTTTCCAGGCTCGTGCATATATTAATTTATCTCGGATTCCTGTCCACTGGGCACTTTCCTCAATAGTACCCCGTACATTGTAAAGTAATAATACCGAGATGTGCCTCACTTAGATGCATAGGATTCCCACGAATCCCTTTCACTCCTTTCAGTTTGTAATTGATGGAGGCCAAATGTGACCAAAATGTTTCGCTTTGACTGCATTAAAAAGTCATCTAAAATTTATCCTTAAGTTGAGTGCCTAGTTTATTATTATCTAACGTCATGACTTGTTGTGTCACCTAAAGTGCTGATTATTTCTTTGGTGATGCACCTTGTGACGCGCATCATAGCGTCAGGGGCCTTTTTGTGCCAAATGACCAGTCACAAAATGAAAGTACCCAAAGGATATATCATGTGCTGAAGGAAAGATCCGGCTGGGTAGAGCGGGAGGATCAGACTGTGGACTGTGTCAACATGTGAGTGGCAAGGTGAGCAACAATTCTGCTATATTTTTTCTTTTTACACTCTCCATGTAATATCCTCTTGAGTCTTCCCGTAAAAAAAAAAGTAATAATAAAACTTAAGTAATATGTTATATGTCTTAAAGCCCCAAAACAGGCATATCCTTAAGCGGTTAAGTATATATGTAAAATGAGACCCCAGAGCATAATAAGGAACATTCAGCTCAAATCAAATAACTTCAATGCAAATTGAATTTCCTTGCCAAATTCAAACGAACTACCCAATTTCAAATTTGGGCATATTTACCCATAATTGGGGACAATGCATTATAATTTCTATCTATTGGTTCCAAATATCACAGTTGATGGAACAAATTTTAGCCATACCATATGGGAAGAAATATAACCCCCCCACTAATTTTGTTGTTGTTTTTTGATGTTTTGCATTTTACACTAGTCACAGGGTGCACTAATGAAAGTGTTATCTTTATTCTGTAAGGGAGATTATTGCGATGACAAATTTATGTTTAAGGACTTTTGTACAATAAATGTATTTATTTATTTAACGACGTTCAGGTTGCTCTTGAGCCATGGCGGCTTGATGGATGAATGCTCTATAGGAAGATCCATCTTCTGCAAGTCTAGATAGATCCACCAGGGTCTTCTCCGCCGTTATCTTGATAGTATCATGCCGTTGGGTTGCTGGTCTTCCTCTTCGCCTTGATGTCCTTCTCCAGAGATTGCTCTCTTCGTATGATGTGTTCAACTAACATGTTTGGCTTGATTTGTTCCAAAATCGATTTGTTTGTTCTTCTTGCTATCCATGGTATTGATAACATCCTTCTCCAGCACCACATTTCGAAGGCGTTGATTCTTCTTCTGTCGTGCAATAAATACTGTTTGAAATAAAAAATAGTTTTTACAATTTTTCCATCAATGGAGCAGTGTAAGGGCTTTTTTTTTTTTTAAGGTACAAAATGTAGGTTTCATTCATTTCATTTTCTGGTTACATGCAACTTTTTTAATCACTTTTATTACATTTTTTTAGGAGGTAGAATCTGCAAAACAAACAGTAATTCTGGATTATTATTTTTTTAAAATAGGAATGTGGTATTACCCGTCTCTGCCATTATGTGTCAGCATTGTTCATGGCGAATTCATCATTTTTCCTCCTTCTCACCTAACTCCCCTACCTGATCTATTTATTACAATAAATAATATCATGCTTTCTCTTATACTGGAATTCTGCTGCCTTGGATTAACCCTAGACCCTGCCCTGTCCTTCAAACCACACATCCAAACCCTCACCACCTACTGCCGCCTCCAACTCAAAAACATTTCCAGAATTTGTCCCTTCCTTAATCCTGAATCTACTGAAATGTTAGTGCATGCAGGGCTGGTTTTAGGGGCAGGCAGACTAGGCATCTTCCTAGGGACCGCAGCCAGCGGCGTGCCACTAATAGCGGCCCCCCACCCCCCGCACTTACCTATATTGGCATCATAGATGCTGATACAGTTGAAAGTAATGATGGAAGAGAAAGCGTCAGATGACGCTCCCTCTCCCATCATTCCCCTCTGAGGTAACTTCATCATGCACCATACTGTGCAAGGCAGTGGAGCTGATGAGACGCTCTGCAGAGACCAGAGCAGCTGGGAAACAAGGAGATGAGGTGAGTATTGTATTTTTTTTAAATATCAGTGAGTACATGGTGGCCATAATACTGCAGGAGTGTGGGGCTGCATTATACTCTATGGGGTGGCTGCATTATTCTCTGTGGGGTGGCTGCATTATACTGTGTGGGGTGGCTGCATTATACTGTATGGGGTGGCTGCATTTTGCTCTATGAGGGGGCTGCATTATACTCTATTAGGGGGCTGAATTATTCTCTATGAGGGTGCTGCATTGTACTATATGAAGGGACTGCATTATACTCTATGAGGAGGCTGCATTATAGTCCATTATACTCTATGAGGGGGCTGCATTATTTTCTATGGGGTGGCTGCATTATATTCTATGGGATGACTGCATTATACTCAATTATACTCTATGAGGGGGCTGCATTATATTCTATGGGGTAGCTTCATTATACTCTATGGGGTGGCTGCATTATACTCTGAAGTGCAGCTGCATTATACTCTGAGGGGGGCTGCATTATACTCTGTGAGGGGGCTGCATTATACTCTATGAGGAGGCTGAATTATACTCTATGAGGGGGCTGCATTTTACTATATGAGGAGGCTGCATTATACTCTATGAGGGGGCTGCATTATATTCTATGGGGTGGCTGCATTATACTCTGAAGTGGAGCTGCATTACACTCTGAGGTGGCTGCATTATACTCTGTAGGAGGGCTGCACTATACTCTGGGGGCTGCATTATAATCTGAGGGAGCCTGCATTATACTCTATGAGGTGGCTGCAATATGCTCTATGGAGTGGCTGCATTATACTTTATGAGGTGGGCTGCATTATACTCTGAGGGAGGGCTGCATTATAATTTATGGGGTGGTTGCATTATATTCTGAGGGGGGCTTCACTGTGCTAAGAGGGGGCTGCATTATACTGTATTGAGAACTACGATGTGCATTATACTATATGGGGGCTGCATTATACTTTATCAGACTATTGGAAATGCATTATACTATATGGGACCTGCATAATACTGTATTGAGGACTATGGGGAATGCATTATACTACATGAAGAACTATGTGGTGCATTATACATGGTGGACTATGGGTGGTGCATTATACAATATGGAGGACTATGAGGAGTGTATTATACTATATGCAGGACTATAAGGTACATTATACTATATGGAGGACTATGTGGCACATTATACTATTTGGCGGACTATGGGTGTGCATTATACAATATGGAGGACTATGATGCACATTATACTATATAAAGGACTACGGTGCACATTATATTATATGAAGGACTATAGGGTGAACTTTACTATGTGGAGGACTATGGGGTGTTTTATACTAAACAAGGAAAATGCAGTCTATTCATCAAGTGATTGGATTGTATAAGCCTGAACAGAAATCATTGTTCTCAGCAGCACATCGCTTGGTGAAAACTGCAGATGTGCGGCTGATAACATGATACTGTATGTGGACAGACTGATCTATTAGTGATTGTTTTGTCCCCATCATTGTTCCTCAGGACTCAGGAGGTGTAAAGAGGATGGAAACAAGCATTGAACGACTTCAATATTGTCGCTCACGCTCGTTTAGTGGTCTGAACTCATGTAAATGCAGCCAAAATGTTTCTGTGTGATGGTGCAATATGTGAGAATTTTTGGGCCCCACTTTAAACATTTGCCCAGGGCCCCACTTTGTCTAAAACCAACCCTGAGTGCATGCTATCAACATTTTCCACCTCGACTACTGCAATATCCTCTTTTGTGGCCTACCTACTAACACTCTCTCACCTCTCCAGTCCATCCTCAACTCTGCTGCCAAACTAACTCACTTCTCTCCTCGCTACTCCTGCGCACCTCTGCTCTGCAAAACCCTTTGTTGGCTCCCAATTTTCCAAAGGATACAGTTTAAACTACTAACACTGACCTACAAAGCCGTCCATAATCTGTCTCCACCATAAGTCTCCAAAGTAATCTCCTGATATCTTCCCGCATGTAATGTCTGATTCTCATGAGACCGTCTTCTCTCGTCCACTCTTGTACGTTCCTCACCAAAATTGCCTCCAAGACTTCTCTCCACCATGCAGGGACACCGACTTACACATCACTTTTGGTCATGCTGTAAGCTCCTTGTCCTCTGCTTGCTGTGCATGTTTTCTGGCAGCATGCTTACAACACATGCATGCATGCTTTCCAAATGTGTCCTCAGCCAATTGCTGGGAGGCACTTAGCATTTAAGGCAACTCCACCAGTTGGGAGGTTCATGAGCAACATTCTCCTTTTGTGTTGGTGCAACTACTTTGTTTCCAGGTCCTGTCCTGTTTCTGCTTCTGTACTCTGAAACTGTTTAACCCTGGGCTGCTGTATATCCAGGCCTAAACTTGAACCTGTTTCCCTGCGGCTGTATGCCCAGATTTGTACCCTGAACCTGTACTGTATCTGATCTAGTTTGAATTAGTACCTATCACTGAACTTGTTTGTATCTAATTCTGGATCTTTTCCTAAACCTGCTGTACTAGAATTTATCTCTAAACCTCCTATGTCTAAACAAGTACCTATCTCTTAACCTGCAGTTTCTCAACCAGTACCTATCTCTGAAACCTTCAGTGTCTGAACCAATACCTATCTCCAAACCTGCTGTGTCTGAATTAGTACCTATCTCTATTCTGTGCAACATTATTGATCTGTGTGTACACTTGCTACTTCATTGTAAGAACCCTGTGTGAATCTGGTCCTGTCTTTCCTGCCTGTACCTGTCCTTGTTTTTGTTCTGTGTGTACCTGACCCTGTCTGTTCTATGTGACCCTGCTTTTGTCTGTCCTGTCCGCATCTGCGGTTCCGTCCCCGTCCGAACCTGCAATTCCATTTATGTCCGCACCTGCTGTTCCATGACTGCCTGCACCTGTAGTTCCTAATCTGTCCGCACCTGCGGACTGGAACCTTTCCTGTCTTTGACCCAGTTCTTCCTGAAGTTGTTCCTGTCCATCAAGTCTGAACTGGCTTCTACCTCTGCCTGTATGTCAGCTGAGCCCGCCAGCACCTGCCTGCCAGTTTATCAGCTGTGCCCTCCTGCATTTGTCTGTATATCATCCATGACCGCCAGCACCTGCCGGCCAGTATATGAGCCGTGTTCACCTGCCTGCCAGTATATCAATCGTGCACACCTGCCTGCCAGTAAGGCTACTTTCACACTAGCGTCGGCCGACGTACGTCGCAATGCGTCGTTTTGGCGAAAAAACGCATCCTGCAAAGTTGCCCGCAGGATGCGTTTTTTCTCCATAGACTTGCATTAGCGTCGCATTGCAACGTATGGCCACATGTCGCATCCGTCGTGCGACGGATGCGTCGTGTTTTGGCGGCCGCGACGCACACAAAAACGTTACATGTAACGTTTTTTTGTGCGTCGTGTCCGCCATTTTCAACCACGCATGCGCGGCTGAAGCTCCGCCCCCTCCTCCCTGAACATTACAATGGGGCAGCGGATGCATTGAAAAACTGCATCCGCTGCCCCCGTTGTGCAAAACTTTCACAGCGTGCGACGTCCGTCGGCCGACGCTAGTGTGAAAGTAGCCTAAATCAGCTGTGCCCGCCTGCCTGCCAGTATTTCAGTCATGCCTGCCTGCACTGACTTGCCTGTATACCAGCCATGTCTGCCTGTACCCGCCTGCTGATACATCACCCGTGCCCGCCAGAACCTGCCTGCCAGTTTATCAGCTGTGCCCTCCTGCATTTGTCTGTATATCATCCATGACCGCCAGCACCTGCCGGCCAGTATATGAGCCGTGTTCACCTGCCTGCCAGTATATCAATCGTGCACACCTGCCTGCCAGTAAATCAGCTGTGCCCGCCTGCCTGCCAGTATATCAGTCATGCTTGCCTGCACTTACTTGCCTGTATACCAGCCATGTCTGCCTGTACCCATCTGCCGGTACATAACCCGTGCCCGCTAGCACCTGCCTGCAAACTATCCGTGGCTGCCAGTACCTGTTTGTTTGTGAATCAGCTGTGCCAAGCAGTATACCTACAATACCTGCCTGTACCTGCTGTTACAGTGCCACCCTAGGACTAGGAGTTTTGTCTTACTCAGTAACAGACAGCTTATTTTGTGTAAAAGTGCAAAAAGAAATATAACAACTCAAATACCCTTCAACAGCAATTTTTTCACCTGATCTTTGCTGTTAAAGGGAATCTGTGACCTGGTTTCTGCCACCTAATCTGAGAGTGGCATAATGTAGAGACAGAGACCCTGATTCTGGCAATATATCACTTACTGAGCTGCAATTTTGAATAAAATCACGGTTTTATCATCAGGTCATTATCAATAGAGGACTATAAAACCTACTGCCAGGTAGTCCTCTATATTCATAAGCTCTGTATAACCCCGCCCCCACCACTGATTACTGATTAGCATCTTTCTGCCCATGCACAGTGTATACAGAGAGCTGCCAATCAGTGGTGTGGGCGGGGTTACACAGAGCTCAGCATTTATAGAACTGCTACATCTACAGCAGAGAAAACAGGGATATTATCAAAACTGCAGCAAGCAGACCAGTAAGTGATACATCACTGGAATCAGGGTCTCTACCCCTACATCAGTCTGTTCTCAGATGGGATAGCAAATAACAGGTGATAGATTCCCTTTAAAATACTAGTCATCGTTGTAAAAAATAAAAATATGTTCTGTGCGATACATAAAGTGTACCGAACATTTAATGTGAAATCTGTAGTAAGGCTCGATCTGATGAACATTCCTGTCTAATATGTCCAGAAACCGTCCGTATTCTCATGCTCCGTAACTTTCCAGCCACTCATTTTAAGTGGGCGATACTCATAAAATAAACGTGTGATCTCAATAAAAAGCAGATAAATATTGATAAATGCGTAAATAAATGTATAAATAGAGTAACACAGGTACAAATATGGATAAAGTGAAAGATTTTCCAATGTAGCATAATATATCAAATATCATATGACGACTTTATAGCTCACGTCCCTCCATCTACTTTTAGGGAAACCCTCGCTGAATGGGATAATAACCTGCATTCCGATCTGAAGCTCTTGCAACAATGGAATGATTCGAGCAGCAGCCATTATTAAAGAATAAAAGTTAATGACATAATTGTGGCTCGGCTTTGGCGTTGTCATCGGAGTCGTGTGTCCCATTCGGAGATGAGATCGCGAACTGTTGGCGAATGTCTCTCGTGCTGGACTTTTTTTGTTTTTGGGGTGGGGAGAACTGTGTGGCTGCACCCTCTAGTGGGAGGAGTACACTGACAAGAAGTTTAGGATGGGACTCTCAGTAACTTCCCAGCTGTTACAGAGTGTGATACTGACATGCAGAGCAGGGTCTGCCTTCATGTGCCTCTTCAAATAGCAGCACCCAGCTCACCCCTTGCCCCCATCAGCACCCTGTCACCCTGGCAAAACCCTCCACACAACCTCCTTACAGCCAGGAGGAGCATGGAGGAGCCCTGCAGAGCCCTGCCACCCCATCCCTTTCTATGAGACCACTGGAGATTCTTGCAGGCAGCTGCCAATAAGAACTTCTTTGCACTTGTTCAATGTGAAAAGAAGGTTTCTGAAGTTGTCACTTTACAGGAAGAACCATGTGGACCTGGACTGGCATCCTATACTTTGTAGTGTGCGCTCTTTTGTTACAGGAGGTCTTGTGCAGGCGACTTCCGATGGATACCGGTCAGTGTGGACTGCCCAAGTCGGTAAGTAGATTTCACGTGCTGTTTAGATTGTAAGCTCTTTTGCTTAGTAGGATGATTGTTTGCGTGACTATGCTTAGTTGTGTTTGCAAACGTATATATATACCGTATATATTTGTGTGCCTCATTTTGAAAGGTCCCCAAAGTTATTTTTATTTAACGACCTTCGGCTCAATCTCGAGCCATGGCGATTTGATGGATGAACGATCGTATTGTCACTCTTGAAGTTCTCCCAAAGTATTATAATTACTGGAAATTGTAATTATTATCAATATCATTTACAGTCAGTAAATGGAAATACAACTGTCTCATCAGGAAGGAAAAAGTAACCAGATATAAACTTTGTTTTAAGATTACGCCATTTCTATATATTACTTTTTTTTCCTAGATGCAATTTGGAAAATTCCTAAAATAATCAATTTTAATCTATGGTATTCACAATGACCGATTATACGACATAAGTCTTATCAAGAATGAAAAAAGTAATTGGTTAGTATGTGTGGTAATGACTATAGGAACTCATCAGTCAGGGGGGGCAGGGTAAAAAGAAAGCTTTGATTCAAATCCTATTTATCGGAATCTGCTCAGTCCATTATTTGTACACCGCATGATGTCTCTGAACTGGGAATGACCGGTGGACAAGATGCTGCTTTCTGGGGAGATGTCTTTTTTTGAAGATTGATAGGATATTAACATGTGTCATCTAATCTGACCTGATGATAAAACTTATTTAGCAGAATTATATCCTCTGAGATCTTTCTTCTGGAGATAGTAAGATGCAGGAACCTTCTACTTTAGAACTTTGAAAAACTTTTCGGAAAGTACGCAATGTTATTCTACAAACTTTCAAAAACTTTTTGGAAAGTTCATAACTTTTTATTTAAACTTTGACAAACCTTGGTTTCATGTTCTCCTTTTTGTTTTTTATTTTTTTTAGCAAGAAGAACTGAATTCTTTCTTATGGACCATCAAGAGGAATCCACCTGCTTTCCTCTTTGGAACTATACATGTGCCGTATACCCGAGTATGGGATTTTATACCCCAGAACTCTAAGAAAGCATTTCAGGATAGTAGCAATGTCTACTTTGAGCTGGACCTTACAGATCCTTATACCATCTCAGCTCTGGCCAGCTGTCAAATGTTGCCACAGGGGGAAAATCTCCAGGATGTTCTGCCCAAGGATTTATATAGGAGACTTAAGAGGCACTTGGAATATGTCAAGTTAATGATGCCTCACTGGATGACTCCAGATCAGAGGGGCAAAGGTCTCTACGCTGATTACCTTTTTAATGCCATCGCTGGTAACTGGGAGAGGAAGAGACCTGTATGGGTGATGCTTATGGTGAACTCTTTAACAGAGTCTGACATTAGGTCTCGGGGTGTCCCAGTTCTGGATTTATATATGGCCCAAGAGGCTGACAGGATGCGGAAGAAAACTGGAGCGGTGGAAAGGGTAGAGGAGCAATGCCATCCCCTTAACAGGCTGAACCTGTCCCAGGTAAGACCCCAAGTTTATTACATAAATTGACAATGTTACAAATATCACGGAGACATAAGGCACATTGCCCCACATAGGGTGTCTTAGGTTACTGTAGAAGAAAGACAATAGCTTGAAGTGATGGCACAATGTCCTTTAATTACCTAATTAGGGACATTCAAAAAGCACTGAAATTTACACCATAATTTTACTTTAATTCTCACTTTTCAAAAGTGGTGAGAGATCGTAAAAGTTGCAAATTTTGGCACAAGTTTGGAGAATTTTATAATTTTCATTTTCAAAACTATCATGAAAAATGGGAACCGATGCCATCCATAAATGCTTATGTTTATGCTCAGGCTTAAGGGGAACATAAGTTACTTATCAGGTGCTACGTTGGCTTTTGACGTGATATATTCCACGGTAATAAGTTGACCCCTAAATTAAGGAGCACACAAGGTCTTTTAATAAGCCATTCCCAATGGTTAGAGAGGACCATGCGTTGGTGGCAAAGCCCTCAAAACCTGTTCACTAGGAGAACGTAGGCCACCCAATATTAGACGGTGGCCTCCGAAGGAAGCATTTGCCGGCATAGATGATCCATGTTGATGCATTGGAGCTGTGCTCGTTTATTTGCGCTCTTGTAAAAGGGTTAACCCCTAACATGATCGGGCCACCTCGCTGGACTTGTGGGCAAGTTTCGATCAGCTACAGCTTGGATGTAATGTCCATCATATGGTCACCGACTTGGGACTGGATGTGACATTTCAATTGCGAGCGATGGCACTGGCCAGATAACGGAGCTTATCCCAATCTCTAGTAAAACTGACAGAAACACTTTATAAACCTCTAAAGAAAATCCACAGTAACTTTCTAATGGTGTCCAAAGCTTGTAAAAGTTGCCGACACTGGAGCCGTAACAAGGAATTAGCAGCTCGTTATTACAGCCCCGATGTCCAGCGCTGCGCGGTATTGGCAATGATGGGAGTCCACCGCGGCCAAGAAAAAAATAGAACAACGCCCAGGCCTGATCACGGGGGACACAATACTCACATTTTTCAGCAATCTGGCTTTTATCATTGCTCATGAATGGGAATTCTCATTAGCAAGAAGCTTCTATTTTTCATTTATACCTTTGCTACCAATGAGGAATGGCTGTCCATTCTTGGGGTTATCAGCGCTGATCCCGGCATCTCCTCATCAGCTTCACATGTTAAGATCAGTTTTTTTTCTGAAATGTTGAAATTGTGATGTCCTCCTAGTCTACCCCATGAATAATACTCCGGCCCAAAGATGCTAATGAGGTTGTGTAATTTTAAGCATCCAAGATAGAATGTAATAATAGTTATAAATTGCTATAATGCACAATGCGGGAGATTTGTTAGACCTGCTCCGATGGAAAAAGCAACTAATTAGGTATTAGGTATTAGGTCGGCTTTTAGATATCTAATTACTATGGACAACCACTCCCAGGTTTCCTTGTCAGAGGTCTGATTGCTTTCTCCAATGTTATATTAACATTTTTTCAAATTGTCAGAAATTGCAGCAGCCTAAGTAGACGTCAGATTCACTCCCTTTGTTTATTAAGGAGATTTAATATTGACATATACAGTAGCAGAACACATGACATTATGTAGGGCAGGAGAGGCTTCTGCTCCAAGTGGGGACAGTAATGTCATAGTGTGAAATGATGGAGATGTCTGCATGTATACATGAAGCTATGAGTGGGTGAAAGAGGTAAGGAAAAGACAGAAGGCAGAATGAGGGAAGGAATGAGAAAGGAAGGAAAGAAAGAGAAAGGAAGGAAGGAAAGAGAAAGAAAGGAAGGAAGGAAGAAAGAAAGAAAGAAAGAAAGAGGAAAAAAATGAAAGGAATGTAAAATCAGACTGATAGCTATGCAAAGATAGTTGATAGATGATAGGCAGATAGATAATAGATAGATAGATAAATAGATAAAGCGATAGATATGACATAGATAATAGATGATTGATAGATAGATAATAGATAAGATATATGATAGATAGATAAATAGAAAAAAAACAGGCAGCTTGACAAAGACCGTGCTGTGAGGTCGAAACGTTGCACCACTTGGCGCTGGATTAAAGTCCACAATATTCCCTTTAACTGGAGTGCTGCCTGGTTTTTTTCTATTTATATTTTTGCGTTGGACAACCGCATTATTCAGGACTATTGCACCCAAAATCTGCTCAAGTTTGTGCTGCTATCTGTTTTTTCTATTTAGATAGATAGATGGATAGATTGATGATAGATAGATGATAGATAGATAGATAGATAGATAGATAGATGATAGATAGATAGATAGATAGATAGATAACAGATAGATAGATGATAGATAGATAATAGATAGATAGATAGATAGATAACAGATAGATGATAAATAGATAACAGATAGATATAAAGATAATAGATAGATAGATAGATAGATAGATGATAGATAGATAATAGATAGATAATAGATAGATGATAGATAGATAGATAGCTGATAGATAGATAACAGATAGATTTGATATATAGATAGATTGATTGATAGATAATAGATAGATAGATAGATAGATAGATAGATAGATAGATAGATAGATAGATAGGATTATTGTGACACTTGAATCAATTTGTCATCGGTTCTCTGATGGGCTCCAGATATTTCAGGACGGTCAGGTGTCGGATTAATGTTTGGATTTTTTTGCTGTGTTGATTACCTGTAAATCCTAGAGTTCTGTTCTTTTTGACCTTTCCTCAGTTCTACATGTTTCTGGGAAAGCTGGGTTACCCTCAATATGGCAGTTAGTGCAGCAATCCTAAGCGGCGTCACCCATCTTTCTTGGCTAGTAACTGGATGTGGTTTGGATGTAGGGGGGGCGTATTTCTGCATGTTGTGATGTTTGCAGACATTTGTTGTGGTTTTCGCCTTTGACTTTATACATCTTTGATGCTCACAAATTCCGAGTTTTCCCAGTCCCTTGGGTGCAATGTGTTAGTATGGGGCGCTCGGCGGGTTGTATGTTTCTCCCCGGCCTACACGCGCTGGATCCAATATACATCTGGGCTCCAACAATAATTCTCACCCGCAGACAAGTTTACAAACTCTCTGTCACCAGCAGACAAGCTGCAAACACAGAAACACTGCCCAGCATATTTCATAAAGCTACGGCAATGGGGGGCAAACGATAGCTAGGGGGGGCAGCATGCAGCCATCTGTCGCTCTTTATTAGTCAGGCATCTATGACCTATTAATTATATAGCACTGACATTTTCGGCATTACTGTACTCATTTTTTCCTACAATCCTTCATTTCGGAGAGGACGGTTTCCCTCTAGGGGGATAATTCCTTCTTTTTTTCAAAATTTGTCCCTTTTTTGAGTTATCTTTGCAAACAAGTAGATTTAAAGGGATTGTCTACTTTTGGAGACACTTTTATTTTTTTTACTTTAATGCATGTATTTGGGGCTGAAAATCATTTTTGCAATTGGGTTTCATTTGTAATCTTCCACTGTTTGTCTTTTACAGGCTCTTTTGTTTCCAACATTTTTTGTATTTGTTACAATTTTTTTTTTTTTTTACGATTCAATTGTTGTTTTGCCATTTTTGTGCATCACATCTCATCATCTTCAGCCCTTCCCAACCCCAACCCTCCAATCAGCTCTAGCTCCATCCTGGACCTCTGGCCATGTCCGGATGGGTCTCCGCGTTCCATTTAGTGGGTCCCACAATTTCACCTGGGGCGAGACACACACCAATGTCATACATCAACTTCAACATGACCGCGTGTCACGTGATGCACATCGTTAACGTCCATTCCGTGCTTTGCAACCCCAAGACGTCAAAATACCCGGCTGGAAGTGATCGAAGATAAAGACAGGAGAGAGGAGACAGAGGAGCCAATCAGAGAACTGGCATGAGTGACACAGGTACACGGGCAGCCGGGGAGAGGTGAATGTGAGATTTTTTTTAACACCTTTCCAGAAGATTAGTTTTACAATTTTCAAATATATTCAATGAGAATTGAATTTACCCCCTGAATTGATCCAATCTGCCCAAATTAAATGAACTCATCTCTGTTTATAAACTTTCTCGTCAGAACGAGCTCACCGTTGGAGTCTCAGTTAACTCATTCTGCAGCCAGCATTAGATAGTTCAGTACAGTGGCAATACTAGTCAAACAGCAAAAGTTTTAATGAAAAAAAAAGTCTATGGACCCCCCTCTAACATCCAGCAATTCTTATGCTTCTACCTTATTTAACAGGGCAGTATATAACTATATAAAGTAGTTATTTATGGAATTCTCTAATATATTATTAAGGTGTTTCCAGGAAAGAAATGTATTGAAGAGCAGAGGTTGATGGCATATTTTTAATCCAAAGCCGCTGCCGTTTTATTATTTGCAAATAACCCAAGAAGAAAGAGCGTCATACTTTTTTTTTTTAATTTCGTGGTGTCACATAATCGCTCGCAATATTTGATCCGCGCAGACGTTGCAAGGACAATTTTCTCGTTAAGGTCACAAACTCTTGTCACGGCCAAAGAAAAACACAACTGGCAGAAAACCAATGTTATTTGACACCACCTGTCTGGATGTTGGTAATAGTGATCAGAGGGGCGATTACTTATCCGGCATCCACACGCCAATTATAATAATGGCCGTGCTGTCATAACCGCTTGTGATTGGCCCTTTGGTTCCCGGTGACTTTGACTGGCAGGTCAAGTACGCTCATCTGTGTATATAATATCATTAGAACATTCCTTTCTAGTAAAATGTTCGCAGCCCTTTGGAATTGCTCTAGTAAAGATGGAATCACTTGTGCATTTTTTGGAGAAATATCCTAGTATTCTGGCATCTAGGTGACCCTGATAGTTGGTTAATAATTATTATTCTTAACGGTCTTCAGCTCGATCTCGAGCCATGGCGTGTTGATGGATGAACGCTCTGTAGGACGATCGATCGTGTGCAAGGCTAGATAGGTCCACCAGGGTCTTCTCCACCATTATCTTGATTGTATCAAGCCATCAGGTTGCCGGTCTTCCTCTTCACCATGTTCCTTCTATTCTTCCGACCATGATGTTAGGAAACCATGGTCGGAAGAATAAGACAAACATGGCGAAGCGAAGGCTCCAGCATACTCAACAGTTAAAGTCGTTGTCCAGGACTTACATACAGGTAATCAATATCAGATTGGTGGAGGTCCAACACCCGACACCCCAACTGATCAGCTGTTGTGTTCCGATCTATACGTTACTTATATCCGGCAGCTGACAGAGCAGATATTATCTGATTGGTTGGGACGCCGGGTGTCAGACCCAACTGATCTCAAATTAATGACTGATCCCTCGTCCTGAGACTAGGTCAAAAGTATATAAGTCTCGGAAAACCCCTTTAAGTGGTCGAATACCTTACATAGCTGACACGAAAATGCTCGTTCTGCCAGGACATATCTCTACTAGACACCACCTATACATGAAAGATGTATATCTTTGTACCGTGTTAGCCAGTACACAGAAAAAAGGTATCAACCACTGAGGACTCTCAATTCTGAATATTTTTCCACCTATACATGTACACTCAGTTAAACAGAGCATGCATATATTTATAATGGGAGACCGGAAGAAGATGTTGCTACATTCTGGCCAATCTTCTAAGGAAACAAGAAGACTGGCTTTGTAATTTAACATTGCTGATTCTTCTCTCCCCCAACATCATCTGTAGGTGGAGAATCAGGAGGCCACCATACACATTAGATTGTCGAATATTCCTGTTGATAAAGAGGTGATGTATGTTTTGCATAAATGGACAAATTGGATGTCCAAACTCTACAGTATAACAACCCCTTGTAAGCTGTAATTAAAGCCATTTTTATGGCTACTCACCTTTTAAAAAGCATTTAAAAGAATGGGTGCTGCTAAGTGAGCTAAATTATTATTATTATTATTATTTATTGTTATAGCGCCATTTATTCCATGGCGCTTTACATGTGAGGGGGTATACATAAAAACAAGTACAATAATCTTAAACAATACAAGTCATAACTGGTACAGGAGGAGAGAGGACCCTGCCCGCGAGGGCTCACAATCTTCAAGGGATGGGTGATAATACAGTAGGCGAGGGTAGAGCTGGTCGTGCAGCGGTTTGGTCGATCGGTGGTTACTGCAGGTTATAGGCTTGTCGGAAGAGGTGGGTCTTCAGGCTCTTTTTGAAGGTTTCGATGGTAGGTGAGAGTCTGATATGTTGTGGTAGAGAGTTCCAGAGTAGGGGTGATGCGCGAGAGAAATCTTGTATGCGATTGTGGGAAGAGGAGATAAGAGGGGAGTAGAGAAGGAGATCTTGTGAGGATCGGAGGTTGCGTGCAGGAAAGTACCGGGAGACGAGGTCACAGATGTATGGAGGAGACAAGTTGTGGATGGCTTTGTATGTCATGGTTAGGGTTTTGTAATGGAGTCTCTGGGCAATTGGGAGCCAGTGAAGGGATTGACAGAGGGGAGAAGCTGGGGAATAGCGGGGGGACAGGTGGATTAGTCGGGCAGCAGAGTTTAGAATAGATTGGAGGGGTGCGAGAGTGTTTGAGGGGAGGCCGCAGAGCATGAGGTTGCAGTAGTCAAGGCGAGAGATGATGAGGGCATGGACTAGGGTTTTTGCAGATTCTTGGGTGAGGAATGAACGGATGCGTGAAATATTTTTGAGTTGAAGTCGGCAGGAAGTGGAAAGGGTTTGGATATGTGGTTTGAAGGAGAGATCAGCATCAAGGATTACTCCGAGGCAGCGAGCTTGTGGGACTGGGGAGAGTGGGCAGTCATTTACTGTAATTGATAGGTTCGTAGGGGGGGTCACATAGGTTAAATTTGGATGTGCAGCTGGAGGGGGTTTCTATTACAAGTGTTTCATTGGCGTACAGGAGCTATGATAGATGTCAGTGTGCAGAGACGTTATTAGAAAGTCTAGGGCCCCAATGCAAGATACATAACAGGATGAGGAGCACCCATCATGTATGATGCTAATGGAGCAATTTCAGAGAAGAGCTACCAGGATGGTGAGTGAACTGCAAAGTATGTCCTACGAGGAGCGGTTAAAGGATCTGGGAATGTTTAGCTTGCAAAATAAAAGGCTAAGAGGAGACTATATAGCTGTCTACAAATATCGGAAGGGCTGTCACAGTGTAGAAGGATCATCATTCCCATTTGCACATGGAAACACAAGAAGCAATGGGAAGAAACTGAAAGGGAGAAGATACAGATTAGATATTAGAAAAACGTTTTGACAGTGAGGGTGATCAATGAGTGGAACAGGCTGCCACGAGAGGTGATGAGTTCTCCTTCAATGGAAGTCTTCAAACAGAGGCTGGACAGACATCTGTCTGAGATGGTTTAGTTAATGAATACTGCATTGAGCAGCGGGTTGGACATGATGACCCTGGAGGTCCCTTCCAACTCTAACATTCTATAATTATAATATTTATGCCTTCCAATGTTGCGGATGGACATTTGGGCTCCTTTAGATACCAGAGCTATGGTGAAATGCTACTTCTGCACCCCTAGAGGAATGTCACTGCTAGAATCCTTGCCAATGGTGAAGAAAAGCCTAGCCATGATTCTGAAGAACATGTCTCATGTGGCAAAGTGAGATGCTTGGGGTCTGCCAGCGCTCTACATAAATATAGACGTAGGATATAAGATAAATGACTGCCACACACCTCTAGAGTCCTTTATCTCATGAGACACTTAAGCCCCCCGTCTCACATAATGAGATCGTTAGCGAGATCGCTGAAACGTCACAGGTTTTGTGACGCAACAGTGACCTCTCCAGCGATCTCGCTACGTGTGACACATAGCGGCGACCGCCCCCCCCCCCCCCACTGGATATCGCTGATCGTGCTTGAATGTCCTGGGCCATTTTTTGATCAATGGCGTCCCGCTGCCAGCATTCATTGCTGTGTTTGACCCCAATGAGCGACCTCGTTGGCGATGCAGAACTCAGGGACGCAGGCGTGAGTCGTCAGAATAGCTGCTGCTGTGTGACAAGGTCCCAATGACCGCCGAGGTTGATATACGGATCGCCGGATCGTTGCTGCATTGCTGAATAGATCTGCCTGTTTGACTGCTTACTAGCGACCATGTAGCGACGTACCAGTGATCCTTACCAGGTCGTATCTTTGTCGGGATCGCTGGAGCATCGCTATGTGTAACGGGACCCTTAAAGATTCAGAGAAGCATAATCTTTTGATTTTATGCCATAGTTAATAGTGTGTGCCAGGGCCAATAAACTGTTGGCAGATGGCTTCCAAACTGGCCTTCAAAAATTGACTCTTCCTTTTTCTTCAAGGCACTAATGACATCAATCCTTGATTGAGACACTAATAGGATTGCCAAGGTGCGAATTGTGTTTTAAGGAAGAATAGGGGAACCTTAAGATCAAAGGCATCTACTCAATAACCCTTGCAGCTAAAGTAACTGAAACTCCCACCCACTGTGACTGGGTTATTGGTCATTTACATGAGCTATTTAGGGGCATTCAGTACAGATTATTTTCCTTTTTGCTGCTCATCAGTATCTACATTGCAGATGTCTAAACTTGATTAGGACCCCAAATGGTTAATGATTGGTTCCTTGAATATTTATCAGATCTTGTTAATGGAGATCAGTAGCCCTACTGTGTTCAGCAATTAGTGTTAAGTAGCATTCTCTGATAAGATAATAAAGTATTATATTATTGTCTGTCCTGGGATCCCTTCTCTTCTCTATCTATACATTTGGCCTGGGACAACTGATAAATTCCCAAGGCTTCCAGTGCCATCTATACACTGATGACACTCAGATCTGCCTCTCTGGTCCATACCTCTTGGCTGACCAGAATCCCAGAATGTCTATCAGGCATATCCTCCTTCTTCCCATCAGGCTTCCTAATGCTCAATATGGATATGAACTCATCATTTTTCCTCCATCTCACCTAACTCCCCTACCTGACATATAGATCCTCACATCACGCTTTCCCCTCTACCGGAAGTCCGTTAACTCGGACTAACCCTTGACTCTGCCCTGCCCGTCCTTAACTCCACTGCCAGACTAATCAACCTCTCCCCTCACTACTCCTCCTCTTCTACCTTCTAGAAATCCATTCACTGGTTTACAGTTCCCCAGTGTATCCCCAGTGTATCCAGTTCAAACTACTACACTGATCTATAAAGCCATCCATCCACAATCTGCCTCCTCCATATATCGCCAAAGTAATCTCTGGATAACTTCCCACTAGTAATTTCTGTTCCTCCCAAGACCTCCTTGTCTTCTTCGCACTTGTATGTTCCTCACCCAATCAACACTTAGACTTCTCCCATGTATGCCTCTTTTCTCTGGAATTCTGTGCCCCAACACGTCTGATTATCCAACACATTCAGAACTTTCAGATGGAACACGAAAGCTCATCTCTTCAAGAAAATTTACAGCCTGCAATGACCTTGCTACCACCTCACCACACAACCCCCAACCTACTGTCTCCTTCTCCATTATCCTGTAGATTGGAAGCCTGCAAGGGCAGAGTTTCTCCCCTTTGTACCAATTTGCCAGAAAAGAAACAACAGGTGGATCGTTTATGCTGCCGATGGAGATCCGATTGAATGGTCCAGGACACAAAGTAGACTAGATGCCATCAAGTCTACTTTGTATCCTGGACCATTCTTTTGGATCGCAATCAGCAGCGCAGATGACCCACCCATTGTTTCTCTTGTGGCATTTCAATGTTTTTTTAACCCGTTGAACTTTAGCAGCTGACAAATTTAAGCTTGATCCTTGCTGTGTGATACACAACTTTACCAGGTGAGCAATTCCCTGCACCTTATTGTCCTATATCATTGCATACGTAAGACCCTATTGCACTTTTTGCTCCTCAGCTTTTTCCTAACCTTCGTACCAGTCTGTCATTGTCAGTTTGTTCATTTTAATTAATGTGTATTTTGTATGTATCCCCTTCTCATGTACAGCACCATGGAATCAATGGTGCACTGAAAATAAATAATAATAATACTATATACAGCTGGCTACTGGTCTTGTAGCTGGCTCTGATCAGAGCAGTTTCAATTTTTAGATTCTTTGGTCCTTCATGACAGTGGGTGGGATAAGAGGTTGTAAATGGGAGATGATGCTTCTTTTGATCCCCATTGTTCCCCTCCTCTGCTCCAGTTGGCGATGGCATTGTCATGGCAGTCGGGCAGAGACCAAAAAAAACAAATATAGATTAAAAAAGTAAAAAATATTTAGAAATATAAAAAAAAAGTAAAGTTCATATGACCCCCTCTTTTCCCAGAACAAAAATAAATGCTAACAAAAAATTACATAAAAAAGAGAATGTTTGGCATCTTCGCATGCATAACTGTTCAAAATAATAAAATATTATATTTATCTCATACGGTGAGTGCCTCAGTGAAGAAAAATAAATTAAATGGCAGAATCGCGGCTTCTTGGTCACTTTGCCTCCCAATAAAATGGAATAAAAGAGATCAGAAAGTCATATGGACTGCAAAATGGTAATGATGGCAACGACAGCTCATAGCGCAAAAAACAAGTCCTGACGTAACTTTACCAAAAAAAAAAAGAAGTCTTGGAAGATGAAGGGGAAAAATCAAAAGTGAAGAAGGTCCCCATTGTTATGTCTCAGCCCGGGTTATACAACATACAGTATACTGTGTAATATATTCTTAAAAAACCCAAACAATAGTATAAAGGTTCTGAATCACCATGACTTGATTTAAATTGTCCCCTGAACATGGTGAATGGACCTTAGGGCATTTCCCCCTTTTTTTCCTACAAGGTATCATACCATTATATGTTCCTTCATTAGTTACTGAATACTTTGTAACTTTCCCCTTCCCCATGGCTTTTCTCAAATGCAAATTGTCTCTTCATAGAGGAAGAGGACTAAAACTCTAGCGCCACCTATTGGTAGCAGCGATCCTAAAAGTCAATATTGACTCTTTAACGAGCCTTGCAATACGAGTTGGAATAAAAGCCAAACCAGAGTCTCAATTTTCAGACACATGTTTCGTGGTGTTCCCCCCCTCATCAGTGCAAAGTATGAGATCTGATTTGGCTAAGTGACAGTCTCTGGAGTGGGGTCTAAGGAGTAACGTTTCTCCTTGTGAAGAGTGACAAACCAAGCATGCCCCCCTTAGACCCCAGTCCTAGCCAAATCAGATCTCATACTTTGCACTCATGAGGGGCAACACCCCCAAACACCATGTCTGCAATTTGAGATTGTAGCTTGGCTTTTATCCTAAGTCATATTGTAAGGCTTGTTAAAGAGTCGATATTGACTTTTAGGATTTCTGCTTCCAGTAGGTGGCACTAGAGTTCTAGTCCTCTCTGAAGAGACAATTTAAATATTTAATTTCCCAGAGGAGCATGCATGGCTTATAAGTCTCCTCACTCTGACATGCCAGGCTTGGTTTGTCACTCTCCACAATTAGAAATATTATATCTTAGAGCCCATGGCTTTTCTCAGAAACATTTGAGGCATCCAAATGTACCTGGACTGAAATGTTACGGCTGACCTTCGTAAAACCCATCTGAACCCTTTTTCTCATTCTTGATCCGAGCGTTGCATTATATTAAAACAATACGCGAGGATCATTTTTCCTTGAATAAGGCAAAAAAATGGTGTCAAGTTATATTATTGCCGTTTCCTACACTACAATATTCTTTTCACTTCACCTCCAACAAAATGAATTTCCTAGCATAATATTTTTAGTTTTATCAGTTTCCCGGCCAAAATCATTTAGTCATGGCAGTAATCCATTCTGTGAGTCCTCGTTGTAATTAAATATAACATTTTAAGCTGACTCTGGCACCATTAATGTATTTGTGACCTTACATTACTCTATTATGCATTTAAGGCATTCGGGGGTTAAAGGGACAGACACGCCATGTACTGTAGTATTATTTTTATTCGTTTTTATCATTTTTTTTTTTTTTTGCTGTCCTGCAGGGAGAATGTAAAACCTTTTAACATACACTATAGAACTTTTATCCTAAACACCCCGAGGGGATTTCTAAAGTGAATTACAGTTTTGTGGAATTTTAAAAATCAGATAAAACGTATTGAAATTTGCTGGAAAAAGTTTAAAAAATATCAACACAGGTGCAGTACTCCTTCTGACCAATAGATGGCAAATCATATGCAAGAGGTCTTGGAATTTGCAAACTATTTTCGGGAAGGATGAAAATATACCATCTGTTTTTATATGTTGTGTGTGTTTGCATTACATATATAATAAAGCTTCAATTTCAGATTCGCTGTAACTTATATGATAGGGAACGGCATACAAGTCAATTGCTTATGCAGTAAAGTCACTGGATTTTACAGGGTAGGATAGGAACTAGTGACTAGTGATGAGTGAGCGTGCTCGGATAAGGCTGCTTTCACACATGCGGCTTTTTGAATCCGGCACGATGCGGCGAAAAGTGTGAAAACCGGATCCGGGATTGGATCCGGTTTTGGCACATAGAATTTAATGATCGCCACATCGTGCCGGATGGACATGCGGCGCCTCTGTTTTTAGCCGGAAGCGTAAAATTTGCGCCGTCCGGCGTCAGCAAAAAACGTTGCCTGCAACGTTTTTTTGCAGCGCCGGAATGGCTTTTTCAACAGCGCATGCGCGGACACTGTGAGGTTTAACCCACAAGTGCCCGGCGAGCGCGTGTGTATCTCTCTCCCCCCCGCATACCGCTGCCTCTCTCGTCCCCGGTGCGGCTCCTTTAAATGCTTTCCAACCGGATAAGGCGCCGCATCTGCATCCGGTGTCACCGCTGCAGGCCTGATCCGGCGGTATGGCTTTTCGCTGCATGCCGCCGCACCCCTGACGCCGGATGTGTGAAAGCAGCCTCAGATGTTATCTGAGCATGCTCAGGTGCTAACCGAGTGTCTTCTATGTGCTCAAAAAATATGTTCGAGTCCCCGCACCTGCATATCTTGCAGTTATTTGACAGCTGCAACATATGTAAGGATTGCATAACACCCGCGAGACATACAGGCGCGGGGACGCAAACATATTTTTCGAGCACACTCGGTTAGGATCCAAGCATGCTCAGATAACACCTTATCCCAGCACGTTCGCTCATCGCTAATAGGGACCCCTAAGGATATGTGCACAAGATGTCTTCTTCAGTGGGTTCGCTCCGTAATCCGCCTTAAAAAAAAGCTCAAAAGAATGAACATATGCATTTCTATGTAAGAGCAACTTGCTGTCCATATATTCAGTCTTTTATGCGTCTTTTAGCCACTTCAGGTTTCCACAAACGCCAAGCGGCTAAAAACTGTGAGCCGATCATTCTTCAGGCATTTTCTGCTTTGAAGACGCTCTGTACTTTACAATAGAAGTCATTAGTCGGATTTAGGAAACACTCAGGTGTCTTTTTGAGCATTTTTGTAGGTGTTTCATTGCGGAATAGAGTAAAAAAAAAAAAAAAAAAAAGAACAAGAAGCAGAAAACACTTGTAAGGCCAGGATCACACATGCGAGGAATACGGCCGAGTCTCGCATGTTCATACTATGGGAGCGCAGGCGTGCGCATGGACATGGCTAGAAACTGGTTAAAACACATGCGCCGAAAAAACGCAAATGTATGCAAAAGCATGATGCGTTTTTTTGCATGCGTTTCTATTGCGCACGAAGCGCTGCATTAAAAAACGCTTTTGTGAAAGTAGCCTAATAAGGACAAAAATAGTTGAAAAAACACACACAAAAAGCACTGCTGGTGGTCAAAAACGCCTAAAAAGTGCGCTAAAAGAAAAAGCTTCAGTAAAAAAAATGATGGCGTTTTTTTAAAGCTTCTTCCCCTTGAAAAATTTTATGTGCTCGCCTGCCTGAAAAAGACATTGTGTGCACATACCCTAAGTTCACCCCCCCGGACTGTCCCAGAAATGTCCAAAATTATGCAAGAACAGCCATTTTTGGATGAGGTTTACATAAATCCTGCCTCTTTTCCACCTTGGACATAGCAGAATTTTCCCAACATTTTTGGCAACTATGAGAGAGTTGTGAGTATGGCAAAGCTTCACATTGATGTTTCAATGAGCGACGAGGCACGTGAAGCAAATTACAATGGGAGACGTTTATCAGAAGCCGATGCGCAGGAGATGTGAAAGTGTTGCCCATAGCAACCAATCAGATTCCTGTTCTCATTTTTCACAAGCCCATCTTTAAATAAAAGCAGCGACCTGATTGGTTGCTGTGCGCAGCTGATTGAATTTTGCTTTTCTCCAATGTTACTAAGGGCCCTGTCACACATAGTGACTTACCAGCGATCCCGACACCGATGTGAACTTGTCAGGATCGCTGGTGTGTCGCTACATGATCGCTGGTGAGCTGCGAAACAGGCAGCTTCACGAGCGATCAGGACAGCGACACGCGGGTAACAAGCGACGCACGTCGCTTAGTTACCCGCAGTGTACGTTAAGATACCAGCGTGCTGGTGCAGGGAGCTGGTAACCAAGGTAAACATCGGGTTTCTAAGCGCCGTGCGCCACTTAGAAACCCGATGTTTACCTTGGTTACCAGCTCCCTGCACCAGCGCGCTGGTATTTAACGTACACATCGGGTTTCTAAGCGCCGTGCAGCGCTTAGAAACCCGATGTTTACCAGCTCCAGCTCGCTGATCGCTGGTTTCCCGCCTGCCACACACAGTGATGCGTTCTGGCCAGTGGGAGACCGAAGATCAAAAAAAGGTCCAGGCCATTCCAGCACGATCAGCGATAACCGGCAGGGGGGCTGGTCGCTGTTAAGTGTCACACACAGCGATCTCCCTGGTGAGATCGCTGTTGCATCACAAAACTTGTGACTCAGCAGCGATCTCACTAGCAAGATCGCTGTGTGTGACAGGGGCTTAAGGCCCCGTCACACATAACGACTCACCAGCGATCCCGACAATTATATCAATGTGTCAGGATCGCTGGTAAGTCGCTATGTGATCGCTGGTGAGCTGTCAAACAGACAGGTTCACCAGCGATCAGCACAGCGACGCCCAGCGCGTGGCGTCGCTGTGTTCGTTAGTTACCAGCGCGCTGATGCAGGGAGCTGCTATCTAACGCACACATCGGGTATCCAAGGGACGTGCGTCCCTTGGATACCCGATGTGTACATTAGTTACCAGCTCCCTGCATCAGCGCGCTGGTAACTAACGTACTCATCGGGTTTCTAAGGGACGCGCGTCCCTTGGATACCCAATGTGTACGTTAGTTACCAGCTGATCGCTGGTCTCCCGCCTCTCACACGCAGCGATGCGTGCTGGCCAGCAGGAGACCAGCGACCAAAGAAATGTCCTGGGCTTTCCTACAGCGATCAGCAATACCGGCAGGGGGGCCGGTCGCTGATCGCTGTCACACACAGCGATCTCGCTTGCGAGATCGCTATGTGTGACGAGGCCTTTAAGGCCTGAAGTATCAGATCAATAATTACTTAAGATAAGGGGAGTAGATAATGTCAGGATTAACAAAAAATGACTTTCCTTCCAGCTTTAAATCAGGAATATATGGCTTTATCAATAGCATAACTATAGTGTGTGCAGGGGCTGCAGTCCAAGTCAAACAAAGGGCCCTGAAGCCTAGAGGGGCCCAAAGGTCACATGTGAGAAGACCAATGTCATTCAGGCTGTGTGCACACGTAAGTGGGTTTTTTTTGCATTTTTTAAACGTTTTTACCGGCAAAAAAGCTTAAAAATCGCTTAAAAGAAGCATCCCATTCATTTTAATGCATTCTGCACTTTTAGGGCATATTGATGCACTTTTTTCCTTGAAAAAAACGCATCGCGGTAAAAACCGCAGCATGCTCATTAATTTTGTGGAAAAGTCTGTGTTTTTAGCTATTTTCTATGAGACTGGGGACGCGCGGAAAAAACGCATCAAAAACACGCATTTTGTGAGCAAAAAATGCGTGGAAAACGAGCAAAAATGCGTGGAAAAAAAGTGCGTTTTCTGGGAAGGAGTCTGGTTTCTGTGGTGCCCCTGAGGCTCAGTCGCCACAGAGGTACTGCACCTTCTCCTAAGGTGTGGTGCCCCACCATCCAGGTAAGTTGGAGGCTCCTGACCACGCTCCCACACTCGCACCCCACACAATAGAGTAGTTCAGCAAAACCACATTGCGGCTCCTTGCTTAGAGAGAAGCAGAGCACCTTTGGTGGCTCCCTGCTTGGAACACGAAACGTGCTGGGAGGTGGGTGGAGTTGAGAATACATAAAAGAGCGGGAAAGTTGAGGATTATAGGTCAGTCTGAGGGAGGAAGTCACTCAGAGAGGAGGGAGGAAAGGAGATCCCTGGAAGAGGGATGGAGGAAGGTGTGCTGCAGCTGCCTCAGTGATCTGAGCCAGCTGGCACGGGAAAGGAAAGAAGGAGAAAGACATTGAACTGAAGCCTGAGCTTCCATAGGAAAGAAAGACAAGTACGGAATATAGGAGTGAAAGGGAACACAGAGGACGTGGGTTAGAGGAAGAACCCTGCCTAGAAGTTCTAAGTGCAAGGCCGGGGCCCGGTCCCCGAGGTTGTATGGGCACTAATGGTTCTGCAGCAGACACCGGTGGAGTAGTGGGCTGTAAATGCACTACTCCCATCTAAGACTTGAGGGCACAACAGCAACACGGATAGTGAGCCGGGACTCAGGAGTAGAGAGTCGCCGAAGCAGGCTACAGCTGTCTGCCATACAAGTAGAGTTCTTGGGAACATCTGACAGGAGGAAATCCAGTGTAACTCAGTACTAGGAGATCTTCACACTTAAAGGCGCTATAGAGGAGGCGTTCAGAAAAGGCACATAAGTTGGCGGAGTGTTGGAAGGGAGCATTCCATCTTGCCTGGAGGTTGACTGAGTCCCTGACCCGGAGGACACGGCACAGAAGCGGGCACTACAGACTGTGAGTAAAGCTTTGGAACTACATGACCTGGTGTCCTCCATTCCTTCCTGCGTCCGTCCACCTGCACTGCTACATCCCCTGCGCCAAACACTACACCATCTAAGTGTCTACACATCTACACTGCCCTGGGACAACAGTCCTGCCTGTGGAGGGCTATAACATCATTGCTGCACCACACCATCTGTCCCGGAGGATCTGTCTGCAGCGTCGGCTTAACACCTCCCTTGCCGAACACCACAGGTGGCATCACGAACTAATCATCTAATTACATTCCACCATTCACATCTTCCTATTACTTGGGCACCAAGGGCCACGGTCTGGGTCACTGCTGCTGTGACACATCCCGCTGATACCGGCCCGGTACCGAGTACCCCACAGCCCTGGGAGGGCGACCCATTTTCATGCAGAAATTTTCTGCATATGTGGGCACATAGCCTAAAGACATGGCTTTGATAGTTGGGCGTTGATGTTTGTGCATTGGGGCCGACAAACTACAGGCTATACCACTTAGGCCTCATTCACACAGACACAGTTTTGGGATCAGACTTTGATCAGAGTGTGGCCCGAGTGTCTTCATTTTTTCTCAAATGTGGAAACAATAAAAAAAAAGTGTCTTCACCTTCTCCTAGGTGACAGTCCGTGAAAATCAGAACGCACTCGTGCTGTCCGATTTTTTTCACGGACCCATAGACTTGAACTACCAATTTGCCCCATAGACTATCACAGGTACGGGTGCTATCGATGAAAACCACAGATACTCTCATACGAGTGCTATCGGACATGTGAATGGAGCCTTATGAAAAAAAACACCCGCTCAGGTGAAGCGTTTTTAGATTTTTTCATCTGACAATCAGACAAATGTTTTTTGTAATTTTAGGGTGTGTGCACACGCTGTGGATTCTGCTGCGGTGTACAGTACCATTATAATCAAAGGAAAACAAAAACTGCAGTGCACATGGTGCGGAATTTTCAGCGCGGATTTGCTGCGGTTTCAAAACTGCAGCATATCACTTCTTTGTGCGGCATCCGCAGCGGTTTTACACCTACTCCATTGTCCAGGTGTCAAACCGCAGGTGAAAACCACAGGATAATCCGCAGATAAACCGCAGGTCTTTTGACCTGCGGATTTAGCAAAATCCGCGCGGAAAATTCCACAGCAGAATCCGCAGCGTGTGCACTCACCCTAAGGTGGAGTGTGAACTAGTGCAAGTGACATTAAAGGAGTTTTCTGGTTTCGGAAAAAAACTGTCTCCCGGCTGCAGATTGTTTTGAAAAAAACTAAACAATACTATGCTTTTCTCATTCTAACCGGGTCCACCGCTGAGTCTCCTGTTATTAACTGCAGCCAACCAGTAAGCTCAGTGGCAGCTCATTCCGTCATCTCAGAGTCACTGAGCTCACTGATTGGCTGCAGTGCTGTCATCGAGACAATAACTGACACCGGGAGCATATATGAGCTCTAGTCTCTTCTCTGTGGATGTCTCATTGAAGACCATACCCATTTTGTAAAACTGGTAAAAGCTAAATTTACATACAAGGAAGAGGGGAACATATCTCCGGAATGGAGAGGCACATTAAAAAAAAAAAGAAAAATAACACCAGATTCAGGAGAATATTGGCATTTTATGATCGGTAAAAAAGTGACATATTTATGGGGTAAGGTTTCCTCTTGTGGAGAGTGACATGCCAGCTCTGGCTTGTCAAGGTAAGGAGGCTTATTCGCCGTGCAATGCTCCTCTGGGAAATTTAATATGCAAATTGCCTCTTCTCAGTCCAGAGCCTCTCACCTAGCCAAATCAGTTCTCATACTTTGCACTGATGAGGGCCAATAGCCCGAAACACGGTGTCTGCAAATTGAGATTCTGATTTGACTTTTATCCTAAATCATATTACAAAACTCGTTAAAGGGTTGATTGTGACTTGCAGGATCGCTACCACCAATAGGTGGCGCTATAGAGTTCAAGTCCTCTTCCTCTCTGAAGAGGCAATTTGATTATTACATATTTATGGCATGTGGCAAGTCCTCTTTAAACATGAGAAGATATAGCTACATGGCTGATCTATCATATATCATAAAAGATCTTTTGATTTCAAAGGTTTTATTCTTCTCCCCTTTCTTACTTTTTTTTTTCCTTTTTATAGTTATTAATATAACTATATATTTTTCCATTTACTGATTCCGATAAGAAAAAAAAAATCTCATCGGCTCCATCTTGAGAATGCTCCTGCATAGTTTAGCGAGCCATCATAGACTTGGCGCCTTTTTAATATGGTAGACCTCAGATTTCATCACGCTAGACCACGGCCTGTAATTGCTAAGGATTTTGCCAACTTGTCCTGCGCGGGAATCACCAGTCTGATATTACAGGGTAAACGTTCCCTTCTACAATACTGTGCAGATGAATGCATAAACCTAATGTGTAACACATTCACTTTTCTGGAAAAATATGAGATTATGAACTTAGAAAGTCTTTAATGATGAATCCTCTGTGCTATATGTAAGTAGTCATGACATTTTGTGGGGGAGTATGTTTGTAAGCCCCTCCATCTTCCATCTGGGAATATCCCCAAGACTACCAGAAACCATCTTTGATTATCTGTCTGCATATACCTACCTCTTTTATGGGATGTTTTGGCTTGTTGGAATATCCCAAGGAAATCCGGACTGTCGTCAAGTATAAAAATACCATTTATTATTTAAAAAGATGCCAAAATATTGGTCTGGTACCCAAACTGCCATAGAAAAATGTCCCGTATTTATTGGCCCATATTAATCCACTAATATATCGAAGGGCAATTTAGGATGCATGCCAAGCAACATGTCCAATGGTTGAAAAAAAGGACATTTAAGACATTAAATGGAGGGTGACGCCAATTTCCGCTTTTGCAATTTCGTTTCCACCCCATTTTTCCAAGAGCAATCATTTTTTGAGCTTTCTGTTAACATTTCCATACGAGGGCTTGATTTTTACAAACATGAGCTGTAGTTTCAAATTACAACATTCTCTTTTCCATATAATGTACTGGAAAACAAAAAAAAATAGGAGGTGAATTGATGCGTAAAAAACACAAATTCTGCATTGTATTTTCGGTGGCTCTGGCTAACGGGATGATGTGGGATATTAGTGGTAGTAGTCCGGTGGCTCTGGCTGACGGGATAATGTCGGATATTAGGGGTTGTAGTCCGGTGGCTCTGGCTGACGGGATGATGTAGGATATTAGGGGTAGTAGTCCGGTGGCTCTGGCTGATGGGATGATGTGGGATATTAGGGGTAGTAGTCCGGTAGCTCTGGCTGACGGGATAATGTCGGATATTAGGGGTAGTAGTCCGGTGGCTCTGGCTGACGGGATGATGTAGGATATTAGGGGTAGTAGTCCTGTGGCTCTGGCTGATGGGATGATGTGGGATATTAGGGGTAGTAGTCCGGTGGCTCTGGCTGACGGGATGATGTGGGATATTAGGGGTAGTAGTCCGGTGGCTCTGGCTGACAGGATGATGTGGGATATTAGGGGTAGTAGTCTGGTGGCTCTGGCTGATGGAATGATGTGGGATATTAGTGGTAGTAGTCCGGCAGCTGTGACGGGATGATGTGGGATATTAGTGGTAGTAGTCCGGTGGCTCTGGCTGACAGGATGATGTGGGATATTAGGGGTAGTAGTCCGGTGGCTCTGGCTGACAGGATGATGTGGGATATTAGTGGTAGTAGTCCGGCAGCTGTGACGGGATAATGTGGGATATTAGGGGTAGTAGTCCAGGGGCTCTGGCTGATGGGATGATGTGGGATATTCGGGGTAGTAGTCCGGCAGCTGTGACGGGATGATGTGGGATATTAGGAGTAGTAGTCCGGTGGCTCTGGCTGATGGGATGATGTGGAATATTAGTGGTAGTAGTCCGGTAGCTCTGGCTGACGGGATGATGTGGGATATTAGGGGTAGTAGTCCGGTAGCTCTGGCTGATGGGATGATGTGGGATATTAGTGGTAGTAGTCTGGTGGCTCTGGCTGATGGAATGATGTGGGATATTAGTGGTAGTAGTCCGTTGGCTCTGGCTGATGGGATGATGTGGGATATTAGTGGTAGTAGTCCGGTGGCTCTGGCTGACAGGATGATGTGGGATATTAGTGGTAGTAGTCCGGTGGCTCTGGCTGACAGGATAATGTGGGATATTAGGGGTAGTAGTCCGGTGGCTCTGGCTGATGGGATGATGTGGGATATTAGTGGTAGTAGTCTGGTGGCTCTGGCTGACAGGATGATGTGGGATATTAGGGGTAGTAGTCCGGCAGCTGTGACGGGATGATGTGGGATATTAGGAGTAGTAGTCCGGTGGCTCTGGCTGATGGGATGATGTGGGATATTAGTGGTAGTAGTCCGGCAGCTATGACGGGATGATGTGGGATATTAGTGGTAGTAGTCCGGTGGCTCTGGCTGACGGGATGATTTGGGATATTAGGGGTAGTAGTCCGGCAGCTGTGACGGGATGATGTGGGATATTAGGAGTAGTAGTCCGGTGGCTCTGGCTGATGGGATGATGTGGGATATTAGTGGTAGTAGTCCGGTGGCTCTGGCTGACGGGATGATGTGTAATATTAGTGGTAGTAGTCCGGCAGCTATGACGGGATGATGTGGGATATTAGTGGTAGTAGTCCGGTGGCTCTGGCTGACGGGATGATTTGGGATATTAGGGGTAGTAGTCCGGCAGCTGTGACGGGATGATGTGGGATATTAGGAGTAGTAGTCCGGTGGCTCTGGCTGATGGGATGATGTGGGATATTAGTGGTAGTAGTCCGGTGGCTCTGGCTGACGGGATGATGTGTAATATTAGTGGTAGTAGTCCGGCAGCTATGACGGGATGATGTGGGATATTAGTGGTAGTAGTCCGGTGGCTCTGGCTGATGGGATGATTTGGGATATTAGTGGTAGTAGTCCGGTAGCTCTGGCTGACGGGATGATGTAGGATATTAGGGGTAGTCGTCCGGCAGCTGTGACAGGATGATGTGGGATATTAGGGGTAGTAGTCCGGTAGCTCTGGCTGACAGGATGATGTGGGATATTAGTGGAGTAGTCCGGTGGCTCTGGCTGACAGGATGATGCGGGATATTAGTGGAGTAGTCCGGTGGCTCAGGCTGATGGGATGATGTGGGATATTAGGGGTAGTAGTCCGGTGGCTCTGGCTGACGGGATGATGTGGGATATTAGTGGAGTAGTCCGGTGGCTCAGGCTGATGGGATGATGTGGGATATTAGGGGCAGTAGTCCGGTGGCTCTGGCTGACGGGATGATGTGGGATATTAGTGGTAGTAGTCTGGTGGCTCTGGCTGACGGGATGATGTGGGATATTAGGGGTAGTAGTCCGGTGGCTCTGGCTGACGGGATGATGTGGGATATTAGGGGTAGTCGTCCGGCAGCTGTGACAGGATGATGTGGGATATTAGGGGTAGTAGTCCGGTATCTCTGGCTGACAGGATGATGTGGGATATTAGTGGAGTAGTCCGGTGGCTCTGGCTGACAGGATGATGCGGGATATTAGTGGAGTAGTCCGGTGGCTCAGGCTGATGGGATGATGTGGGATATTAGGGGTAGTAGTCCGGTGGCTCTGGCTGACGGGATGATGTGGGATATTAGTGGAGTAGTCCGGTGGCTCAGGCTGATGGGATGATGTGGGATATTAGGGGCAGTAGTCCGGTGGCTCTGGCTGACGGGATGATGTGGGATATTAGTGGTAGTAGTCTGGTGGCTCTGGCTGACGGGATGATGTGGGATATTAGGGGTAGTAGTCCGGTGGCTCTGGCTGACGGGATGATGTGGGATATTAGTGGTAGTAGTCTGGTGGCTCTGGCTGATGGGATGATGTGGGATATTAGGGGTAGTAGTCCGGTGGCTCTGGCTGATGGGATGATGTGGGCTATTAGGGGTAGTAGTCCGGTGGCTCTGGCTGACAGGATGATGTGGGATATTAGTGGTAGTTGTCCGGTGGCTCTGGCTGACGGGATGATGTGGGATATTAGTGGTAGTAGTCCGGTAGCTCTGGCTGACAGGATGATGTGGGATATTAGTGGAGTAGTCCGGTGGCTCTGGCTGATGGGATGATGTGGGATATTAGGGGTAGTAGTCCGGTGGCTCTGGCTGACGGGATGATGTGGGATATTAGTGGAGTAGTCCGGTGGCTCAGGCTGATGGGATGATGTGGGATATTAGGGGTAGTAGTCCGGTGGCTCTGGCTGACAGGATGATGCGGGATATTAGTGGAGTAGTCCGGTATCTCTGGCTGATGGGATGATGTGGGATATTAGGGGTAGTAGTCCGGTGGCTCTGGCTGACGGGATGATGTGGGATATTAGGGGTAGTAGTCCGGTGGCTCTGGCTGACGGGATGATGTGGGATATTAGTGGTAGTAGTCTGGTGGCTCTGGCTGACAGGATGATGTGGGATATTAGGGGTAGTTGTCCAGTGGCACTGGCTGACGGGATGATGTGGGATATTAGGGGTAGTAGTCCGGTGACTCTGGCTGACGGGATGATGTGGGATATTAGTGGTAGTAGTCCGGTGGCTCTGGCTGAGGGGATGATGTGGGATATTAGTGGTAGTAGTCCGGTAGCTCTGGCTGACGGGATGATGTAGGATATTAGGGGTAGTAGTCCGGTAGCTCTGGCTGACGGGATGATGTGGGATATTATTGGTAGTAGTCCAGTGGCTCTGGCTGATGGGATGATGTGGGATATTAGGGGTAGTAGTCCGGTGGCTCTGGCTGATTGGATGATGTGGGATATTAGGGGTAGTAGTCCGGTGGCTATGGCTGATGGGATGATGTGGGATATTAGGGGTAGTAGTCCGGTGGCTCTGGCTGATGGGATGAATATTAGAGTGAGTGTGGCTATGCGGAGTGGATGGGGCTATGCATTCAGCTTTATATATATATATATATATACGGTATATATATATATATATATGTATAGATATAATCATTATAATTTGTTATAGCTAACCACAATTAGTTACTAAGCCCGGGCAGCGCCGGGCTCTTCAGCTTGTAGGTCAATGTGATAGATTATAATTTTACTGACGCAGCAATACTGAATGTTCATTTGTTTGTTTTTTTAGGTTTTTTTGTATCAGGAAAATGAGGTTGATTTGACTTTCTTGTTTGTTTTCTTTTTTTTTTTACTTTTTTAACTTTTTACTCTATTTTTTGTCACCACTGGGGACTTGAACCTGCAATCATTTGATCACGTGAATAGGGATGAGCAGATCTGTGGCAGTTTGCGTTTTGGTACCATTAAAGTTCGTTTCAGGTACCCGAGCAGTACACGAACTTGAACCTCAACCCAAACCCATTGAAATCAATGAGGACCCAAACTTTGGAGCTGGAATATCTTTCTTTCTCTGTCTCTCTCCAGACTCCCGAACTGTAAAATGGACTTTCAGAAGCAGTTTGTGTTCAGAGTTCAGCACCGGATATTAGGTGTCCAGTATGAACCCCGAACTTTACCGTTCAGGTTCACTCATCTCTACACTTGAATTGCATACAGTAATACTCCAGTTTTGCGATATACGCTGAATATCGCATTCTCCTTTGAAGCCCAGTTTGTGGTTGGGCTTCACAGTAGTACCAAGATGGCAGCGATGGAGGCTTGAGTGGGGTCCCTGCTGCTCTGGCAACCCATCGATATCCTGTGACCATGTCAAGCGTGAGTTGATGGCTGCCTGAACGGATGCCACACTAGGATATCGCTACTTAAATGCTGCTGTCAGAGGCATGTTAGCGACTAAACATCAGCAATCAGAGCTAGCTCCGATCTCTGCTGTGAGAGGCAGGCGCTGGCTGCGTAACGCTGCCGACACCTGCCATGTAATTATATAATAGTACAACAACAGCCCTCCTAGTATCTACCGACCAACCTAACTGAATTTTCATCCATGAAACGTCTTTATTATCAATACAAATTATTTTTAATTATAGTTCCATTGATGTAGACTTGAGATCACAAGAATTTTGGTAGCCTGTTGTGATTTCTATGGTGCCAGGTTGTCTTGTTTGCAATGCGCAAGATACAAACTATTAAAGAATATTCCATTACTGAAAAAAAAAAACAGTAAAATAATTTTGGAAAATAAAGCAAAATTTAGAATTATCACCAATTTCGGTACAGAGGGTCGCATCAACTGTAAATAGAGTCCTCTATAAACTGAAGAATAAATCTCGTTGTCTCTGTGTAAAGCTCTCAGCCATTTAACACCTTCTCACAGATCCCAACCAGCAAAGATCTAAACAACATGACTCAATCCAAGCCGATACACATGGTTCTTATTTACCCAAATGTACGAAGCAAATTCTCTATATGAAAACAAAATGTCTTAAAAATGTGAGTAAAAGGGTGCCGAGTACAGCGTGTCAGCCGAGGTACTTAACGATTCCTCTGTATGGACCCTCCCTAAGATTACTTATATAAACAGCACAAATGGCCTGGATACAGCTGAAAAAAAAACTATTAATAGCCAGCTGGGTTCACACAGAATATCACTTGTTTATACTGTGGATGATATACTCAAGTGCTGGGGGTGATACCTGTCAGGGCATGTGCAATATAAATGATTTAGGAACTTTCCCACCTATACACCATGAGGATTCTTCGTGAAGGACAAATAGAGAGTAGTGATGAGGGAACCAGGTGTTATCTGAGCATGCTCTTGTGCTAACTGAGCGTTTTTGGACGTGCTCAAAAACTATGTTCCGAGTCCCTGCGGCTGCCTGTCCTACTGCTGTTCGACAGTTGCAACACATGCAGGGATTATCTGTTTGTTGTGCAATCCCTGCATGTGTTGGGGCTGTCGAACAGCCACGAGACATGCAGGCACGGGGACTCGAACATATTTTTCGAGGACGCCGAAATCACACGGTTAGCACTCGATCATGCCCAGATAACACCTTATCCCAGAACATTCGCTCATTACTAAAGGCCCCGTCACACTAAGCGAGATCGCTAGCGATATCGCTTAAGCGTCACCGATTTTGTGACGCAGCACCGATATCGCTAGCGATATCGCTAAGTGTGATACTTACCTCCGACCGGCTCCCCCACTGGTTATCGCTGATCGCGCGAGAACGTCCTGGGCCGTTTCTCTTCGGCCTCTTCCTGCTGGGCTTCCTGCTGGCGCCGACGAGCAACACGTGGACGCGGGCAGGAGGACGTCATCATCGCCGCGTCTGACAGGTAAGTAAAGACCGCCGACCGCTGCTGCATCGCTGGTGAGATCTGCCTGTTTGATAGCTCACTAGCGACCATTTAGCAATGCATCAGCAATCCTGACCGGGTCGTATCGTTGTCGGGATCACTGGTGCATCGCTAAGGGTATGTACACATGCGGATTCTGCTGCGGTGTACAGTACCATAATATCCTATGGATATTAAAAACCGGAGTGCAGACGGTGTGGATTTTTCCGCGCGGTTTTCCTGCGGTTTCTAAACCGCAGAAAGAATTGACATGTCAATTCTTTCTGCAGATTCCGCTGCGGTTTGCCATCTCCTCCATTGTGGAGATGAAAAACCGCAGGGCAAAACCGCAGAGCAATCCGCAGGTAAAACCGCAGGTCTTTTGACCTGCAGATTTACCTGCGGATTTTACAAAATCCGTGCGGCCAAATCCGCACCCCAATCCTCAGAGTGTGCACGTACCCTCAATGTGACGTACCCTAAGAGAGTAATCAAGATGCTATTGGCACATGCAATGCTTTGGAGCCAAAATCATGTGACCTGAGCCAAGTGGCTTGGTAGTTATGGGTAAAGTCAACCTGGGGTGGTTCTGTTGAACATTTATGCATCATAAAGTAGATTTTTTTTATGAAAATGAAAGAAAAATTACCATTAATAATAGAAAATAGTCTGAATGAGGGTATCTTAAAGGTAATCTGGTAGAGCAAATATCTTCCTACAAGTCAGGTGAACGTTTTTTTCTGACCTCTCAAATAAATACAGCACTATATAAGATTTGTTTCCTATGTAGACATATGTGTCTCCATAGTTACAGACTACAAACACATCTTTTGTAGTCTGATTCCATAGCTGTCTTTGGCTTTTAGTCTCGCTGTTTTACAGACAAACTCGAGGCACTGCCAAGGGAACCCGGTTTGCACTGAGTTTCGGAAGAGGTCTTCAGCGAATGGAGTTTAATCTTTACATGGCAAGGCTCGTTAAAGAGTCAATATTCACTTTTAGAATTGCTACATCCAAAAGTTGGCACTAGTGATCAAGTTCTTTTCATCTCTGAAGAGGATATTTGTATATTTAGATTCCCAGAGAAAAATTGCATGGCCTATAAATCTCCTTAAAGTCCCGTTACATTTAGCGATGCACCAGCGATCCCGACAACGATATGACCTGGTCAGGATCGCTGGTGCATCGCTAAATGGTCACTAGTGAGCTGCCACACAGGCAGATCTCACCAGCGATGCAGCAGCGGTTCGCATTCATTACTTACCTGTCAGATGGCAGCTCTGCTGACGATTTCCTCCCGCATCCATGGAGTCACTCGTCGATGCCAGCAGGAAGCCAGCGACGAAAAATGGACCAGGACGATCTCGCGCAATCAATGATAGCCAGCGAGGGGCCGGTCGGAGGTAAGTGTCACATGTAGCAAGATCGCTAGCGATATCGCTGTTGCGTCACAAAATCAGTGACGCTTTAGCGATATCGCTAGCGATCTCGCTATGTGTGAAGGGGGCTTTACACTGGCTCAGCACACTCCACAAGGAGAAACGTTCCCCCTTAGACTTTTAGGCAACAAATTTTGAGTCCATGATAGAATTAAAATTAAAGGTGGTTTCCGAGGGAGTGAAGTAAAAAATGACAGAATACCTAGACTTCAAGTAGCCTTCAAGGGGATTTTTTTTGGTCTGTAAAACCATGGAAATACACGTCTGCAAATGTGCTATATGCACAAAACAGAAGATTTTTTTTTCTAATCAGGATAATTTGCAAAAAAGGTTGCAACAGTAGATAGACCCTTTAGGACATTTGATAAATATAGTAAATTCACTTAGTCTAGTAGTTTTCAAAGAGCATGAATGAGCCCAAACACTAATGTAAAATACATACTTTATTGACAAAATAATAATAAAACTATTACAAAGAAGTACAATGTAAAGAACAATGTAAAGAACATAAAAAGCAAAAAAAAAGAGTCTTACCCCTGATGAAGCGCGCTGTGCGAAACGCGCGTTGGGCCGGCTGGGCATCTTGACATCCTTTTTTAATGTGGTTGATATTATGCTACTATTTATGCTTTATGTACATGTATGTATGTATTATTACTATGTGATATGGTGCTGTGCTGTTTTTGATGAGATCAGTGATAATTATTTTCTAAATGTCTTTTTTATATTACTCTCAAGTGTCAGCATGTTGATTGTTCCAGCTTATACCTTTCAATATTGGCTGACAGCCTACATTTTTCATCTTTTTTTTTTCTTATTTCTGGTGACACTTTTGTATACTCACCACATCATATGCATACACCTATGTCCATTGATTTTCATCGCCAACTTACTTTTTTTCTACTATTTCTGTTCTTCAATTATTTGGATTCTTGTACTGTTTTTACATTTTTTTATTATTATTATTTTTATACAAGATGCAACTTTTTACATTATTGAATGGTCACATTCATGCTCTTCTCGATACGTTAATCTTTGTAATATATCAATGAGACACATTACAAGGATCCCTTGGAATAATTGGTGCAATTAATCCTTTTTCATATCCTGGCATATCATATTTACGTTATAGCTTGCAGAGGTTACGATGATGTGCAGCCCAGTATAACGAAGGAGATAGTTGTCTTCTTCGAGAAGTAGTGAAGAAACCAAAAAAAAGGAGAAAGTTTGACAAATTCTTCTGTACAAGAGTGTTAGGACATGGCTTTATCGTGGGATGAGGTCAGATGTCTCTTAAGTAAGGAGAGCGCTGTTATCAAGCACTCTATCTTGGTGGATCAAACATTCCTTTAACCCATCCTTTGTTGCAACATGAGTTCAAATATCAGGACAAGTGGGATAAAGTCCATACTTCACCATCCAACTAAAGAAAACAAAACATGGAAACAAAGATGTCTGTGTCGGCACTGGAGAAAGCTTCTCCAAAGACAAGAAGAAGACTTTCAAGTTTTATGCACCTCACGTTTCCACCCCAGTGGGGGAGGCAATGTACTCAGTAGTCTTTGTTGACTCAGATAAAGTGGGACAGCTACTTTGGTGTCATCTCCAGACTTAAAAGTAATCCTAATTCTCATTTCACTCCATTTCTTTCACCCCTAATTGGTTTGTCGTAAAGCTGGGCCTCTCGTCTTCTCTGTAGACACTTCCCTCACGTTTGGTCAAGTTTGAGAAGTAGACTAAAAATCTTGAAATGCTAAATTTATAGTTGTAAGGGTAAATACTGATTCTTATTGTGGGTCGGTTAGATGCATTGGAATATATTAGTATACACCAGCATCTAAATGGCTTATATACGGTGCAGTAGATCCTTCTTGGTGAAACCTGCGGAATTTAATGGGATCCATCAGCAATCCTGAGCATATGTCGTAGCCTCCTGGCTGTTGCCAGATAGCAGAGGGAAACAGAATGTTAGATTTTGACATGTCTGAACTCTTTGTACAGACAGGAGATGGGCCGCTGCACATTTATTAATAGTTAGAAGCAACATAATAACTAAAAAAGGTTTAAAATAAAACCTTTCAGTCCATCTAAATGAACTCACTAGAGTAATGAGAAAGCAAGGTAATTCAGGCTTTCAAAATAAATCTCAGGCTTTCAGAATCTCTGATTTTGTCAGTGGTCCGATCTCCAGTGGTTAGCAAGTTATCCCCTTACTATGGATAGAGGGTAACTTGCAATTTTGGGAAAACCGCTTTAATGGTTATTTGGCCAATAGCTCTCTGACCCAGATCCCCATCCCGTGCTCACACGTGCTCAGAAGTGGGGAAAGATTACCGGAGTTAATAGCTTCACACTTCTGTGCTGTGTAATATATCGTCAATGCTTAATGGGAAGGAGTAGACAAGGAGAGGCACTCACCACTGTGTGTGAAATAGCAGTGTAACGGTAGTCAATGCATTTGATGCAAGTCACCACTCACGGACAAGCCATGAGGCAGGGTAGTCAAACGTTCCAGGGTCAGATACCAGGAGAGCACATAGGAAACAAAAGGGAAAAGACAAAGGCAAACTCAGGTCACGGTTCAAAGTCAAAATACCAGGAAAATAGCGGATCAGAGCAAAGGGGCTGAGCAAACAGATGATCAGAACGAGGTCCAGATAGCAATAGATCAATAAACAGAGAACAGAATTACCAGGCAAACAGCACCACCAAACAAATGCTACAATTGGCAGAGATCTGGGGCGAAGAGCTCAGGTAAGTAGAAAGGTAATAATTTAGAAACAGGGAGCACCTGCAAGAAGCTCAGCACCTCCCATTCTCAGACTGGACGACTGAGCTGTCAATCAAAGTGCTGACAGCTCAGCACGCCCCTGCACCCAATTGGATAACTGAGCTGTGGGGAGTAATTGTGACAAGCAACACTTTTATTTGGTCATTTCATGAGGAGACATAAGAAATGAGTGGGCGACAGCTGTTTCATGTAACCTATGCTTCTTCCAGCACTAGAGTTGAGCGAAATGGGTGGGCCAAATTCATAAGTCGCCGACTTTCGCTGAAGTCAGGTTTCACCGATCGAAACCCGACCATAGCATGAGGTCGGCCATGAGGTCGCCAACTTGAGCGCCAAAGTCGCGTTTCCCATAATGCTTCCAGCGCCTTTTCTCAGCCAATGATCAAGGACGCACACTGTGGGCAACGCGATTACATAGGCAGAGGCCCCCACCATCTTAGAGAAGGGCATTCAAGAGATTGGCTGGCTTTGTGTGGTGTCACAGTGGCTATAAAAGGCAGTGACCGCCAACTGCCATCTTACTTCTGCCGATCTTAGCATAGGGAGAGGTGCTGCTGATCGTTCTCAATAGGGAGAGTGTTTAGGCAGGAAGAAAAAAAGTGCTTCTGCTGATAGCGATTTTCACTGTACAACACAACAGTTAGTGTGCAGTGACAGGGGAGCATATATTTGTGTGCAGCAGCTCTGTTGGTTATTAGGCTGCCTTATAAGGCTCCCTGATAGCTGCATTGCTGTTTGCACACTGCTGTGCAGAGTGCTTTTTTAAAAGCAAAAATACTTTTATTCCTTTTCTCTACACAGTTACCAAGCATTCATTTTTTCACACTTTTGTATGCAGCAGCGCTGGTGTTTATTAGGCTGCCTTATAAGGGTACCTGATAGCTGCACTGCTGTGCAGACTGCTTTTTTCAAAGCAAAAATACTTTTATTCCTTTTTTCCTGCACAGTAGTTACTGAGCGTAAATTTTTTCACACCCCGTATAGAGTTGTACGCTCCTCACACTACCGTGTACTGGCTGGTATCACAGACAAATACATGCTATGTGTGTGTGACTCCGTAAAAAAAATACACAGAGATTAACATTTTTCCATACATACACCGTATAGAGGTGTCCGCTTCTCAAACAGTATCGTATATCTGCTGTTCTTATTACAGTCACATCTATACAGAGTCAGCTTGTGTGTGTGACACTCCGTAAATACATATACGGACATTGCCATTTCTCCATACACCGTGTTGAGCTGTCCGATTCTCAAACAGTTTTGTATATCTGCTGTTCTTATTACGGTCACATCTATACAGAGTCAGCGTGTGTGACACTCCGTAAATACATATACGGACATTGCCATTTCTCCATACACCGTATTGTCCGATTCTCAAACAGTATTGTATATCTGCTGTTTTTATTACGGTCACATCTATACAGAGTCAGGGTGTGTGTGACACTCCGTAAATACATATACGGACATTGCCATTTCTCCATACACCGTATTGAGCTGTCCGATTCTCAAACAGTATTTTATATCTGCTGTTCTTATTCCAGTCACATCTATACAGAGTCAGCGTGTGTGTGTGAGACACTCCGTAAATATATATACGGACATTGCCATTTCTCCATACACCGTATTGAGCTGTCTGATTCTCAAACAGTATTGTATATCTGCTTTTCTTATTCCAGTCACATCTATACAGAGTCAGCGTGTGTGTGTGACACTCCGTAAATACATATACGGAGATTGACAGTTTCATCAACAACGTATACAGCTGTACACTTCTGATACAGTACCGTATATCTGCTTGTTGGATTACGGTCAAATACATACTGGGTGAGCATCTGTGACTAATAAAATATATACAGAGATTTAAATTTTTACATACACCTTACACAGCTGTACGCTCCTCATACAGTACCATTTCTCTGCTGGTATTTTTGGTACATTTTCCCAAACATGAGGAAGTATGGTGGAAGAGGCCGCGGACATGGGCAGGGGGGCGCAGCTGGTACTGATGGTAGTGGTGGTGCATCGGCTGGTTCTGGCAAAAGCACAATAGCAGCTAAGGCAGGAGGTGTTGAGCCTGCGTCATCGTCTGGTGCAAGAAGGCCTTTAAGGTTCCCTTTTCTGGGAGTAGGTAAACCGCTTTTAAAGCCGGAGCATCAGGAACAGGTTTTGGCTTACATTGCTGAAACAGCCTCCAGCTCTATTGCCTCCTCTTTCTGAAATTACAAAAACTGCAAGCACAGAGTCATCAGTGCAGTCTTCTGGTCAGGAGCAACCCCTTTCCTTGGGTCCTTCACCCACACCAAAAGTGAAGGATGCAGCAGCCCACACTTCAGATTACTCCATGGAGGTGTTTTCACATACCATGCCTGAGTTCATTCTAAATAGAGCACATTACATTATGGAGCATTATTTGGGTCCATAAGACACTGGAGCGTCATCCATGAGGCCTATCATATAATGGAGCATTCCAAATGGGGGACATCAGACACTGTACCAGCATTTACGGGGCCCATTATACACTGGAGCATTAGAAATGGGGCTCATTATATATGTAGCATTATTTGGGCCCATAAGACACTGGAGCTTCATCCATGGGGCCCATCATATACTGGAGCATTCTAAATGGGGCAGATTATATAAGGAGCATTATTTTGGCCCATAAGACACTGGAGCGTCATCCATGAGGCCTATCATATAATGGAGCATTCCAAATGGGGGACATCAGACACTGTACCAGCATTTACGGGGCCCATTATACACTGGAGCATTAGAAATGGGGCTCATTATATATGTAGCATTATTTGAGCCCATAAGACACTGGAGCCTAATACATGGGGCCCATCATACACTGGAGCATTCTAAATGGGGCAGATCAGATACTGGACCTGCATCTATGGGGCCCATTATACACTGGAGCATTAGAAATGGAGCCCATTATATATGGAGCATTATTTGGGCATATAACACACTGGAGCATCATCCATAGAGACCATCATATACTGTAGCATTATGTGGAGCTCATCATATACTGTATGGAACATTATATGGGACCAATTATTCTGTATGGAGAAATATATGGGGCTCACTATTCATTTACTGTCCTCCACTCCCTGTCGACTTTGCTTCCCCATTGACTTGCATTGGGTTTCGTGTTTCAGTGGGCCTCCGACTTTTCCCTATAGTCGGACGATTTCGTTCAACTTGACTTTTGAGAAAGTCGGGTTTTATGAAACCCGAATCGACCCGAAAAAAGGGAATGTCGCTCATCTCTATCCAGCACATCAGCTGTTGCCAGTATTGTTGGCTGCCAGAACTGCTCAGTTATGGAGCTGCACAGCACAGCTCCGTAGATGGAATAATGGCTGTGGCCGGGTACTGTACATCCAATATTTGATTTGAATAGGGCATAGAAGTGCAGTACCCGGCCGCTGCCATTATTCCATCTACGGAGCTGTGCTGTGCAGCTCCACAACTGAGCAGTTCTGGCAGCCAACAATACTGGCAACAGCTGATCGGGGTGCTGAGTTTTGCACCCTCACCGATCAGACACTGATGACCTCTCCTAAGGATGGACCATCAATGTTAAAGTTCTGGACAACCCCTTTAAGTCCAATCATATTATTTAAAAAAAAAAAAATTGGTTATCCGCCTCTGGACCTTCCCCAGATCATCTGTCTTTCGTGGAGGTGATGGTAGAAGTGAATTTTTAGGCTGGTAGCATCGTCGTTCCTACTGCAGTTACTCAAGCAGGACGTGTAATGAATACAGAAAAGGTGACAAGAAAGTCTTTGAGTAGCAAATCGACTTCACGTCTGAGAAATGTGACACTCGTTCAAAGCCCGGGCCTCGGAGAAAATGAAATACACCACCTGTCACATTGGATTTTGGAAAAATCCAGATCACAGCCATCTCTGCTTCATTACGAATATCGGTGACTGTAACTTAGAGTGACTCTGGCACTTTTGTGAGAGCGTGTATGTGGATTTCGGTACAGAAGCCATGACTCAGCCCATTCAATTTACACATTTTGAGCGGCATTGAAAAGTTGACAAGAATAATGTTGCTCTGGATCCGCGATCCTCGCCTTAATGTCTGAAGTGTGCAGTCTAACAACATCTCCACGGAGAGACTTCTGGAAATACTGTATAGAAAAATGAGGGAGGAAGAAAACACTTTCCTTATGGACTACATTTTAGAGCAAGGAGATTTTATGACTGCGGAAAGTAGTGAGAGAATTTCTGACAGTAATTATCCTAATAGCCAAATGTGAGTTTTGTGTTGGAGAGTGCGCCTGTTGTGTCAGCGACAGATCCTGTATGGAAAGAGGGATCCTCATCAGGGATATATCTGAAACACTCAGGTCACAGGTCATTCATAGCACATCATTCTCCGGACGCCATGTTTTTATAGTTGGAAAAAGGAAGACTTTCTAATACATGCAGCTGCACACTCCGGTCCCGAGAGCCGTCGGCAGTTCCGGGTATTGATGCGAGAGACTCGCGCAAGTTTCTCGCATCACACTCACAAGTGTGACTCCGGCCTTAAGCTTTGGACTCTTACCCTATTGATCTGAATTTTTGCACGTTGGAAAAAGCCAAATGTGGCTGACTTCCAAGGTTGGCAAACCGTTCAGAAATAGCAGGACAGTCGGTAAAAATAGGGCACTTTCTTGACCTGTCTGTAAAAACCTTTTAATGCGTTGCGTCTGTGATTTTTCTCTGAAGCGGAACAAAACTTATGCAGATTTTCTTGACTGTAATTCTCATTTTCCAGTTTACTGTGAATGCAGACAATGTCTTCATATCAGAATTCTGTAGACCTGTATCTTATAGTCCTATTGATTTATTATGGTATTTCCATACCCGTCTCCCGGTACTTTCCTGCACGCAACCTCCGATCCTCACAAGATCTCCTTCTCTACTCCCCTCTTATCTCCTCTTCCCACAATCGCATACAAGATTTCTCCCGTGCATCACCCCTACTCTGGAACTCTCTACCACATCATATCAGACTCTCACCTACCATCGAAACCTTCAAAAAGAGCCTAAAGACCCACCTCTTCCGACAAGCCTATAACCTGCAGTAACCACCGATCGACCAAACCGCTGCATGACCAGCTCTACCCTCGCCTACCGTATCCTCACCCATCCCTTGTAGATTGTGAGCCTTCGCGGGCAGGGTCCTCTCTCCTCCTGTACCAGTTATGACTTGTATTGTTTAACATTATTGTACTTGTTTTTACTATGTATACCCCTCCTTACATGTAAAGCGCCATGGAATAAATGGCACTATAACAATAAATAATAATAATAATAATAATAATAATAATAATAATAATTTCCAATGTGTTTGTAAAAAATATTGTGGGTCCATGATTTTTTTGATTAGCCGTCCAGAAAAAAAACAACAAAAAGTCAAGTTGTTGGCGCTGCTGACGGCTGATGACTTCTGGTGATTTCTTTGGTATAGGAAATAAATTGTCTTTATAAATGAAGAGAAGAGAGAAATCATCATATCTTTATAGGTTTGTATCCTTGGAAAAAGTATCTGTCTTATAATCTCCTGTTGCAGCATGTTAGTATCTGATGGCCGCACCCTTAGAACAGTCTGTACTCCGGATATGGAGCTGCCTCAACTCAGGGGAGTCTTAAAATCCGAATAAAATGTCCTGTTCCCATTAATGAATATTCCTAATTTCCGATGAAGTGTAACCATTCACTCTGGAATGATTTCTGAAATTTTAGGTGACAACATTTGGACAGCAGTCTGTGTTTAATGCTTTAATTTCTGGGGTAAATCTAATACTGCCCACAGTTACATTTTTGTTACTATGTATCAGTGTAAATTAAACTACCTAGTAAACTAAGCATAACAGCAGAGAAAGGTTCCTCCTTGTGAAAAGCAACAAGTTGGCGTATGGAGACTCATAGGCCATGCAATGCTTCACTGGAAATCAAAATATGCAAAGTAGCCTCTTCATCTAGGAAAAGGAACAAGTACTCCAATGCCACCTTAATGTCGACCCTTTAAAGGGACTTGCCACATGACTTTGATATGAATCCAAACCAGAAACCCTATTTTGGACATGTTTTGGGGTGTTTGCCCGTCATCAGTGCAAAGCAGGAGAACTGGTTTGGCAAGGGGAAAGACCCCTGACATTGGGTCCAAGGGTTAAAGTTTCTCCTTGTAGAGAGCGCCAAGCTGACACTTATAGGTCAACCATTCCAGTTTTCCTACTTTGCACTGATGAGATGCAAATACCCCAAAACATGTCTGTAAATTGAGTTTCTAGTTTAGTTTCTTATGCTAAGCCATGTGGCAAGGGTCTATATTGACTTTTTGAATTGTTACTTCCAATATGTAGCACTATAGTTCCATCCTGATCCTTTTCTCTCGGAAGAGGCTACTTGCATGCACAAAGCTAGAAGCCACAATGATCCAAAATGTCTTGCATGCTGAAATATTTCCACTCATTGGAACTATGGAGCTGAGGCCAACTCTGAAAAAAAAAGCTCATAGCATTACAGCTGGCACAATGCAGTCAGGCGGGTAACGTTCTCCTAGCATTCACCAAACCCAGACTCGTCCAACAGACGCCAGATACATCTGATAAACTGTGGAATTCCAAGTGTAGCAACTAAGAGGATAGCGCATCACGCAGAGAATTTTTGGGATCTTTCCCGCATGGATTAGGCATAATACAGTAGATCAGTTTTCCTTCATGGGTTCCTGGGGGCGAAAGAATGCAAGTGCTGAAACGCGCGTAGGGAACTCTGGCTGCACAAAGGGGCATTAATTACAGGTAATTAATGCCCCTTTGACTCCTTTCTGATGCTCTTTAACCTAGCACCTTAATTTACACATTTAACCTGCGCTTTTGGTGCAAAATCCTGATGAAGTTGCATCAGATTATTTTTTATGAACTAAACTTTATCAGCATGGCCAACAATCAATGTACCCTGACAAAAACGCAGTAAAAAAATGCACCTAAAATGCAACAAAAAAGCGGAAAATACTGGGCAAAAATTGCTTTTTTGACGTTACATCTTTACTGCCTGGTTTTGCCTGTGGAAAAAAAAATGCATCAAAAGCTCAAAGTGTGAACATAGCCATACGACTCACGCGTATGGCCATATTTTTGGTCCGAGTGCGATTTGTCAAAGCATCGGATCACACCCAGGCCAATGTTATAACATGGGGCCGTACACATGTCAGATTTTTTGTTGGACCAAGATGGTCCGAGGAAAAAAATTGCCACTTGCCCAAGTTTGATCCATTTTTCTGATCTCAGCCGACCATGAAAGTCAATGAGTCCATGGAAACCATCGGAGTGCATTTAGAATAGGTCATTGATATTTGATCAAAGGGGGTCCGACTCTGGTCATCGAAGCATTCTCTACATTGTGTAACCAGGCACAGCTACGACGGTACGTCTGGCGCCTGGCAGCAACCGCATGTGCATCACTCTAATCCTTCCCTCCGCTGATTGACTGGATACCCTCGAGTCGGCAAAGCCGGGATACACGGTAAAGCCTTTTACCTTTCGTGATCTCGCCTCCTCTGCGTACTCAGATGACCCCTGACTCAAATACTATGAAAGCTACTAGCAAAACATGAATAAAAATAAGGAAACGTAAGTAAAAAAAATGAAACACAGCAACAAACATTCCTAATAAGTACTTGCGGTTCCCAAATCTGAGCTAATGTTTTCCTAGAGGCTGGAAATTGCTTCCTCCAGGATATCTGGGATCAGGACTCTCCAACCTTTCAAAAAAGGAAAAAAAAAGAAATGAGGACTGTTATTTATTATGGGGGATAGAGGGTAATTCGAAGTGACAGCACAAATTGGACCCGGAAAGAAGGTAATGACAAGGGAGCAAGACATTCTCCCATTAGACAGGAATACCGTGTGTTCTCAGGACGGCGTTCACAACAACCAGAAAGAACGTTCACTATGTCAAGTATGTAACAAGGCAAACATATCAAACCGCAGTCATTACACCCATGTATCCAGAGCCCGATAGTCAATAAACGGCATTCATCTATGCAAGGTCATCAACTATTTCTATCTATCTATTAACCAGCCAGACTGGTGGCCCAGAAGTGGCTTATATTGTAGAACAGGGACCCATCAGAGGGAGGTCACCTAGCTGTAGTTGATGGGTATACATGAATTGGCCAATTTGTGCACTAAGAACCTTCGTTTTTCATCTATAAAGCCCCCGTTACACACTGCGATATCGCTACATGTGATACTTACCTCCGACCGGCTCCCCCGCTGGTTATCACTGATCGCGCGAGAACGTCCTGGGCCGTTTCTCGTCGGGCGCTTCCTGCTGGGCTTCCTGTGGCGCCGACGAGCGACGTGTGGAGCCGGGCGGGAGGACGCAGGATCGCCGCGTCTGACAGGTAAGTAACGACCCCCGACCCAGTAGAATGTTTTTAATGTTTTTTTTCTGTGTTTTCACATGGCCTAGATTCATGCACATGCACTGCTGTGTTCTTTTTTTGGTGTCTATATCTATCTATCTATGTATCTATCTATTATCTATCAATTTATCTCTAAATCTGTAAAATACATCTATTCCCTTCCTTCCTTCTATCTTGCAGTTCTTACTTTCCACTTATTTTATCCTTCCATCTTTCTAAACTTCTTTAATTCTATAAGCCTTTTCTACTTTTCTTTAACCCTTCCTTCCATCTTGAAGGAAGGATAGAAGGAAAATAGGAAGAACTGATAGAAGATAGATAGGTAGATAGATAGATAATAGATATATAGATTGCCCGGGTAAAAAAAAGGCAGCACTGCATCTTCAAGTAATAAAGTAGCCTTGTGTAAATAGATTGATAGATGAAATGTAGACCCGGTTGAGGTATGGAGATAGGACCTTGCGGTATTTTCCTGCACTGTGTGTCGGTATTACTCCTCAGGACTCTCCTCCCTATTACAGATGTGTAGTTGGATTTCTTTCACATTCCTGTAACCTGCCGAGTGTCAGGGTGAATCCATTCTCCTCTCTGTTTCGTTACATGTGGGTTTAATCCACCATCTTTCAGTGAATGGGAACAGAATGTGTGATCTATCAGTGTTTGGCAGACCAGACTGAGGTTATGAAAATGGAGTTGTCTCGGTGTAGCTCGGCGTGAGCCCGGGTCTAATTGAGTCCTGGCGATGATATGATGGAGTGTAGTTACGGAACCTCACAATCATCTTATTCCCAGTAGTCCGCCGCCCGGAGTTATCCATCAGCAGGCCATCTCGCCTATATATATGTGCCTGTGAGCCTAAACAACTGCTGTGTTTTAATGGTTATAAGTGAAAATAGGTGGCACCATTTATTTGTTTTATGTGGTTCTGAAATCTTTACAAATATTTGAGTTGACGTTCTCCTTTTAAAATCATCCTTATTGGAGAGAATCCCATTGATAAGCCGATTAATGAGCACCCCACTGTCATTTCACCCAATGATCTGCTGTGATCAATGTGGACAATCGGGCAGCAAATGTACAATTTTGCTGCAGTGCCACCACAGGAGAAATGAGGTATTACATGGTGCCTATTAAGATCAATGAACTGTCCACGTCAAGCAGAAATTGGACGAGTCCTCGTAAGATATTCTCTTTGTAGGTGATTTCCACTGTTTTGACTAGGCCTAATTCTGAATTCCTTAACAGGATAAATTCTATATGAGGATGGAAAAATATTCAGGATTGAGAGTCCTCAGTAGTTGATACCTTTTAATGGCTAACTGAAAAGATGGTAACACATTGCAAGCTTTCGAGACTACTCAGGTCTCTTCATCAGGCTAGACTAATACAAAATCTGAATATGAGGATGGGGATTTTATTGACTATGTTCTATTTGTAAATTATATATGTAGGTATTTAGACTAAAGATGCCTGATTCTTCTCAAGAATTTGATTGAGGCCCTCCTTTTGAGTGAGTTAAACAGTGAACAACTTGTTTCTAATTTGGTGGGTTTTATGACAGCAGTGGAAGCGGTCATGATCCAGGTCGGGGTTTGTTCTCTATTATCCTCTCCCTGATCTGGTCATGCAGGGGTTAGCTTTTTCTGCCTCGCTTTGGGACCTCTTTGGCTATTTCAGTCCGCTGCTGTCGGCAGACAGCGTCAGTTATAGTTCCTGCCCTGGCTTAAGCAGCTGACCCCGTTACACCCTGATTCGTCCTCTGCCCGTTTACTGAGTTCCCTTGTCTACCCTCTCCTGTTACCCTACTCGTCTTGTGACCTGGTGGTATTTGACCTGGCTCATCCTTTGACCTGTTTGACTGTCTTCCGTCTCTGGTATCTCTGCTCCTGACTGGCTCTGACTTCTCTGGCTTGTATCCGACCACATGTTTTGCTGTTTCCTCTGGTACTGCGTTCCCTCTCTGTTGCTGACCCGGCTTGTCTGACTACTCTCCAGCCACGTAGTGGCACCTGCGCTGCTGCACTTTGGTGTTTTGCTGATAGGATAACCATTTTCCTCCACTCGCACCCCCATGTGGAGGTTGGACTTTACTGCGCTGCAGCAGTCATTACAGAAGCATAGTGTACTGATTTTGTGGAAGGTAGTGACCTGTCCACTAATAGGATTATGACAGCAATTACATGACTACATGTAAGATAAGCTATACTATGCCCTATGTTGATAGAAAATCTGTTAGTACATGAGGTCATGGCAATAGTGACAGCAACAGGAGACGAGTGTTCTGCATTTGAGGGAAGTAACAGTCATAGAAGTTATTATTGACCCTTTAAAAAGCTTTGTCTCATAACTTAGGACTTAGGATGAAAGTCAAACCAGTATCTTCGTCAATAGAAAAAGGCCTCCAATCGGAACTTTGACATGCAATGGATGTTCTGTAGTTTATGTTATCATGAAAATGATGGCAACAGCAGGAGATAAGTGGTTTGATCATACCAAAGGCAGTGACCTATGCATCCATATAAAGTGAACATGTTGGTAAATACCAAGAATGAAAAGTCACATTGTGCATAAGTGAGCTACATCCTCAAAGCCCTCGGTCTTGAAGAGCAGTTGGTACGGAACACAGACTGAAGATGTGGATGCAACAGAGAGCATTCCAGTAGGATCTTCAGAAGCTGTAGAGACTGGACGGCCACTAGAGAAATAGTGGGTAATTGGAGCAGTAGTGATGGAGCAGAGTAGATCACTAGTGAGGGAGCAGAGACCAATGCAGTAATAGAGTTGATAAAAGAAGCCCTCCTCCTCCCATCAAAGTTTTTGTCTTCTTATTATATGGCAGTTATCATATTATGCAGCGCTGTGTACTTACAATTGCTCCTTTTGCCTTTCTACCAGCTAATTCTTCTCTTTTCTCTGCTCTATGTAGATACAGGAAGTTTCTTGCCCCTACTTGAATCATTCCCCTCATCAGCTCCTGACCCAGCTGCTCCCTCCTCCTCCTGCCAGGGACTTTTGCAGTGACTCATGACTCATGCAAGGAAAATTGACCTCCTGTTTCTACCTAGAGCTTAGAAGGACTCATTAGTCAGTTTTTAATCATGTGATGTCACAGACCTAAGGAAAAAGAGAAGAATTAACTGGGTAGAAAGGCAAAATGAGCAACTGGAAGTACACAGTGCTGCATAATATAATGACTAAAATATATTAACAGGATAAAAACTTTGATGGGAAGAGGAGGAGGAGTGCTTTGCTTTTTTAAGTCAGATGACTCTCAGTAGTGATGTAGCAGAGTGCAGAGTAATAGAAGAGTTGAGTATGTGATGAAGAATGTTGTCGCAATGTAGAAGAGCTGGGTATGTGTAAAGGAATACAGAGACTAAGTAGCAGAGTCCAGTGACATAGCAGAGCTGGGTTTGTCAAGAAGCATATTGGAATTAAGTAGCAGTGCTTAGGGATTTAGAATGTCATTGAGACACAATGTGTGAATGTAACTAATCCCTATGGTATAGCAGAGCTGAGTATGCCAGGAGGTACACCACGTGGCAGAGATGAGTATGTCGGGAAGGACAGCGGCAGGATAGCAGAGCTGTGTATATTTGGTGGCACAGAATAGAGCTGTGATCAGCAGTAGTAGTGGCGGAACAAGAAGAAAACTTGCAATAAAATTTAGTATAAATTGCAGGTTACTAGTTATATACGTGATCTATATGATGCTATTGTGGTCTTCTATGTATATTTTGGAGACCAGTGCTTTTATTCCATGTTCTTCATTATATATGGAAAAAATTGAGATTGCGAATATATTTTTAGGGAAAGTGATTCTTCCTACAATAGCACACAAGTTACAGAAAGTGAATGAACCTCGGATACCAATCGTGCATATGTTCTCATTCTCTACATTGTATAATTTTGTGGGCATCTGTGAACAATAGCATGAGACACAATGTAAAAGGTATTAAAACAATTGTATTTCTATAGACTTGTAACATTTCATGAATCGTGCGGAGAAGTAACTGACTAGGCAGATACCTGGTGTTTAAATGCCAAGCCACGATCAAGGAGAGCATTGCGATTCCCAGAATAATCTGTTTAGCAGTCCTGATCCCGAACATTAAATGCCAGTTGGCTGACTATGTTAGTCATCTCATGCCAAGTGCCCAAATTATTCCAGCTGGCGGTAAATCGAGCTCAGGAGCTCAATAAGATATGATAGCGGCCGGGTCCTTCATTCCTGGTGTAAAGAGGAAGCTGAATTGTGTCATCGGTGGAAAGAGTCTGCCTACTGACCGGTCCAAACAATCCCTGTCTGCAAAACTCATTATGCCGGTACCCAGCCAGCTACTAAAATAAACTGGGGGCATAATATGTACTGCCGGGAGAAATTAATCATAGCAACCGAGGAGAAAAAATAAAATACAGGAATTAAGGCAAAGCCGTATAGAAAAGACTGGCTGAACAGAAGAAGCCGCTATGAGCGGTTAATAGTGTGCTTCCATCTCAGCCTTTTTATGGTGTATTCACAGGGATACATTTTTAAATTAAGAACAGTGTTAACCTCTCCTAGACATTTATGGCATATTCCATGTTCATAGTCACACCCGTGTCTGAATATACTCTTTCTACCGTCTCGCTGGTCGCCAGGCCGTGCAGCACTAATACTTTGGATGCGCGTGGCTGTTTAACTTTAATATTGCTGGGACTAGTTTTTCCTCTCTTGATCACCTGTGTTTTGCTGCAGTGAGGCCTGTTTCACACTTGCTTTTTTTTGCAGCGCGTTTTTCCCGCAAAAAAACGCATTGAAAAACGCATACAAAAGCATACAACTGCTGCGTTTTTTTCAAGCATTTTTATGAGCATGCATGAAAAAAACGCAGCGTTTTTATGCGTTTGTATGCGTTTTTAGTGCGTTTTTACCGCGTTTGCGTTTTTTTCCAACATTCGGTGGCCCCTCACACTAACCCAAACCATGACTTTACTAACCCTAACCCTGACCCTAACCCTAACCCTAACCCTAACCCTGACCCTAACCCTAACCCTAACCCTTAACCAAACCATACTTAACCCTAACCCTGACCCTAACCCTTAACCAAACCATACTTATCCCTAACCCTGACCCTAACCCTGACCCTAACCCTAACCCTGACCCTAACCCTAACCCTGACCCTAACCCTAACCCTAACCCTTAACCAAACCATACTTAACCCTAACCCTGACCCTAACCCTTAACCAAACCATACTTAACCCTAACCCAAACCCTAACTAACCTTAACCCTAACCCTAACCCTGACCCTAACCCTAACCCTAACCCTAACCCTGACCCTAACCCTTAACCAAACCATACTTAACCCTAACCCTGACCCTAACCCTGACCCTAACCCTAACCCTAACCCTTAACCAAACCATACTTAACCCTAACCCTGACCCTAACCCTTAACCAAACCATACTTAACCCTAACCCAAACCCTAACTAACCTTAACCCTAACCCTAACCCTGACCCTAACCCTAACCCTAACCCTTAACCAAACCATACTTAACCCTAACCCTGACCCTAACCCTTAACCAAACCATACTTAACCCTAACCCTGACCCTAACCCTGACCCTAACCCTAACCCTAACCCTTAACCAAACCATACTTAACCCTAACCCTAACCCTGACCCTAACCCTTAACCAAACCATACTTAACCCTAACCCAAACCCTAACTAACCTTAACCCTAACCCTAACCCTGACCCTAACCCTAACCCTTAACCAAACCATACTTAACCCTAACCCTGACCCTAACCCTTAACCAAACCATACTTAACCCTAACCCAAACCCTAACTAACCTTAACCCTAACCCTAACCCTGACCCTAACCCTAACCCTGACCCTAACCCTTAACCAAACCATACTTAACCCTAACCCTGACCCTAACCCTGACCCTAACCCTAACCCTAACCCTAACCCTGACCCTAACCCTTAACCAAACCATACTTAACCCTAACCCTAACCCTAACCCTAACCCTGACCCTAACCCTAACCCTAAACCCCCTTAACTAACCCTAACTCTAACCTAAACCCCTAAATTCCATGGTTAACAAAAAAAAACGCATGTGCAAAAAAAGGCATACATAAGCATGCCAATGCACACATATGCGCACCCATAGACTTATATTGGGTGTCTTGCTGTAAAAAAACGCATTGCGCGCGCATGCGTTTTTTTGAGGCAAATCGGACGCACAAAAAATGCAACAAGTTGCATTTTGTGCGCCCGAGCGCATACCGCAAAAAAACGCATGCGCGGTAAAACGCGTACAAACGCATGTGTATGCGCACATAAGCGCATCCCATGCAAAGTATAGGAAAAAAAACGCATGCGCTATTTAGCGCTAAATTACCGCGAAAAAAAACGCAAATGTGAAACCTGATGTAATCATCTCCTTGCTGGGAGCAATGGCCAGGACTCCTCCCTATATAAGCCCAAGGAAACAGTCTCTAGCTTCGAGTTATATGTATTCCTTTATCTAGTCATTTGTCCTGTGGGTGTCATAACATGATTTGCAAGAGCCAGTGTCACCGCCGGCTCTCTGCAAAACTGGCGCATGCGTGCGACTTTCTTTCATACACGTCATTGGGCCTCTGAAGCCGGGTGTACAGTCCTAGCTTCAGAAATTCACTGTGCATATCTGGAAGCAGAGAAGGAGCCTCACATCAAAGGAGGAGCTAAATATCAAGCTTAATTTTCACTTCCGGACTCGCGCTTCTGAAGCTAGGAAGCATACACCCGGCTGTAGAGGCGTGATGAAGGGCGAAGCTCTAGGGGAAAAAAAATGTGCAATGTGTTCTCCTATAGAAGAAAAACTCTCTTATAGTGCCATCTATAAGGACTCTATAGGTTACTGTCCAGCCCATAAACTAGCCTTGATACAAAAAGTCATAAAAGACATCACACTCAGCCACCGATAGCCTATACTGCACCGATGAGGGGCAGAAACCCCGAAACAGGTGTCTGGAGATGAGTGTCTAGGTTAGTAAATATCCTTATGGTCCCCATACACATTAGACAGTTGTCGGCCGAATGATCATTTGACTGATAGCTACTTCCACTGACTCCACCATCCAAGCTAAGCGCTGCTATGTTCTCTATGTGAGAGCCATGAGCAGATCCTTCTGGTGGCAGCTTACATCACAGAGAACTAAAGGATCGGCCATTGGAAATACAAGAGGCCAGATCCTTCTCTCCACCTACATCATCTGACAAGGGAGAGTCCGGAGACCCCCATACACACTAAACTGTTGGCCGATACTGCCATTATTGGTGGGTTAGGTCGACTGCACCCTAATGTCTATGGAGGCGTTTCACCATTTTTTAAGGCTATCTAGTCATATATCGGTCTAATCTATCCATGATTTCAGTCTAGACAAACTGTTCCTCACAGCAGAAATAAAGGTAGAGCTGTTGATCAGGGTGTTCGCTCTGCCCATTTTGGCTGAGTTGATGGCAGGGCAGATCCCCTACCTGCAGACTTCCACAAGATACTTCACTTGTATATTCAGCCGAGGTAGACAAGCCCAGATGGAAATGTTTGACATTTCTTGGCACAAATTTTCTTCTGGTCTGTGGCTTGTTGAAAACTTAAACACTGCAAATTAGCATTGAATTGAGTTTGCGTTTAACTAGTGTCGGTCCTTTATAGAACAATCTTTAATAGAAAGAAAAAAACCCTGGAAATGAGAACATAAAGTGTAAATTGCCGCAGCTCAAGGATCAAGTAAAAAGCAAACACTGAAATAAACATCTAGCACAATGCGCAATAACAAGGAGTGGGATTTAACTCATTGTCTTCTCGAAGTGTCTGCTCTTGGGCATTTCTTTCCATAATTAAGTTTGGGTTTATTTACAGGACCTTGGGATATGACATAAACTGTTCTGCATTGATGAAGTACGTAGACATTTAGAAGTTTTGAAAGCAAAATCAGCATGTTTAGCATAATGGTAAATTCACTCAAAGGCAAGAACTTCTAGTAGAAAACACTCAGAATAAACATAGTCGACCAATATACATGCACCATGCTCCACCATCTCTTCTGTTCTCCATCTGGAAGTGGAAGCTCACATGGTGGGACAGGTGTCCTTCCTCTAATAGGTGAAAGTTTTATAGGTTAGACCTTACTCTGGCAGACATTTATGCGTATCCTGTTTAAAAAAAATATAAATATATACATATTCAATAGTGTTGCCTATCTAATAATACTGTAAGTTGCCATCTTCACTGCACACTGCAAAATGAATATATTATACAGTACTTAAAGGGTTATTCCCAGAATCACGTTATTCTTCACAAAGCACAGTAAATGTAATACTTATTGCTAATGTACAAGCTAAGACAAATATAAAGTTGTTTTCTTGAACCTTTGTGTTTTTTTCTCATCCTTTTCTCCCTTTGTGCATCAGCTTCAAATAGCTGATTCTCATCTGCTAAAATTACATTTCTCAGCAGCACTTGCTTCTCCTTAGTGCTGCAGACATCTACCCCTCTCCTCGTGCTCTTGACTAGCCTCACCTCTATGAGATATCATAAAGCTAATCTAAGAATTCACCTTATGTTGCTGCGCACTGACTGCTCCTGTGTGATCAATTTTAAATTCTGCCCATCTACGTCAGTATAGCTGTTTGTGTAGTTTTACGTCATTAGCTGGTTCTAGCAGAGCTCAAATGACCTGCTCTCCTCCACAGCGGCAGTGTAGGAATGTGTTTATTGTATTCTGCTGACAGATCATTTTTGTGAAACTTCAAATGCTCTATTGATGTATTGATGCATATAGCAGAAGATAATCTTCTGTTATATGCATCAGTAGAGCTGCATTTGCTGTTTTAATAACTGATCTTTTAGAAGTAGGCAACAAACACATCTAACTCATCTAATCTCAGTCCATCCAGCAGTATATCCTCTTAGCCACTCCATACAGAACCCAATCCTGAAGTACATCGCTCCTTTCAGCCCCCTCCTGCAGTATATCACTCCTCTCAGCCCCTCTATATACAGCTCTATTTTGCAGTACATCTCTCTTCTTAGTTGCCATCACCGAAGCACTGCTGCTTTTTAGTATGAGCCCTGCACTATAATGAAGGAGGCTCAGCTCCTTTCCATGACGTCACCTCTCACAGAAGCAAAAATGTCTGCAAGCACTGTAGAATGCGTGACTTCGTACATGCAGCTTGCATAATTGTGGACACGTGATGTCTAGCTTCTCTACCTGTTTTTGTTATCGCAATAGCAGGAAAAGAAGTTAGTCAGCACATGACCGTAACTATTCAAATCACATATCAATGGTCTCGTGATGACTGCACATGATGGCAAGCATAGCTGAAACCTAATACTACAGTGCCCAATATTTGAGGAACCCCATTTAACAAGGTCTTTCTGGCTCAACATAAATTTCTGCAGTCACTCTATGTGACTGCTTATAGTCGAATCCTGACAGTGTACAATATGTAGATTGTCAAGATTCCCTCTAAATCCAGCTAGATCGGGTGGTTGCAATATCTGCAGTGTGTGATTTGCATAGTTGCAGTCACATGCTGACTAGCATCTCATCTGCTTCTCTCAGTATAACACAGAGAGCAGGAGATGAGAAACTAGTTGACATGTGACCGCCTGGTGCTTGAGCTGAAAATAAAGTGGAATCCAGATCCAATGTGCAGAAATTTATGTTGAGACTACAAAACACCTTCAAGATTCTTGGTGGTGCAACAAGGAGGTGGAACCTTTATGCTCCATGTGTAACTGCACAGGTCAAAAGCCTCTAAGGAGAGCCCACAACCAGGAGATATATACAGTACCTCCAGTAGGATGTAGACATTTGGAAATTCCTTTTTAAAGGAGGAAGTTAACTTTTTTCAGGTGGAAATTTTGCTTTTTTTTTTTTTTTACAATTATTGTCAGACTGAACTTTACAGCGTTGGAAAACGAAGTTGAATGTAACAGATTAACTTTGACTTTAGGCTTTTCATGACTAAGTACTTAGGGTCCTTTAAAAGACACATCGAACCCAGGAAACAGATTTCCTCATTTATAAATCTAAAAACTGGCAGATCAGTGGGGATCTATCAGTCTGCTTGACTTCTCTGCCAACCACATTGTATACAAGGGTAACATTGTGAGCAGCAGGTTTATAAGCCCATTTCACCACGATGCAGGGAAGTGGCATTTATTGCGTTACCCCCTGTGCACGAAAGAACTTGATTTTCTTCAAGACACAAGAACATTTGTCTTCCCTGTAGCGGGGTAGGCTGCCGTATGATCCGGCATATGTATAAACCATGAAACAATTTACTTCCACGACACGCCGGTGAAAATGTCCATTAAATTTAACAGTTCTATTAAAAAAAAGCTTTATTTAAGGATTCTTTGTTAACTGCTGAACGGCTGTGAGATGTGTGAGGATATCACAGCCAGCATTGCATAGCGTAAGCTATTAAAACCGATTTTGCAGACCTGGAATAGAAAACGCTGCACTGTTAAAGGGACTGGATACACTCTTACCATTCTCCATAAAAAAACCTGACTGTCTTTATGGTGCACAGGTGCAATGTAGACATTATTACCAGACTTCCCCTTTAAAAGAAGATACTTATTGAAAAAGTTTTGTCGCGAGTCTCCATTGACCTTTCAAAGAGAGAATTCGGGTAAACTTCAGTGTATTGGCATTCCAGTTGGATTAAATGAATCCTTCATATTGGTATCTCCCTCTGACCCTTAGCATGGGGAAGTTGGAGCAAAAAAAGGCAAAAATCTAAAGTTCGGGGTCAACATATTGATTGAACAACTTGTGCAGAGACATAGATCTCAGCAGACAAGGGCGTCTTCCAGCGATGTCATCATTGATGCTATTCCCTGCAGATGTCAAGACGTTGTAGTGTCACCTTATTGGTTGCAATCTATTACTAATCTACTCTGATGGTTTGTTGATGAGCTGCAGCCAGTGATTGGCTGCAGTAGTCACAAGGACACAGCAATGTCATTTCACAAACCAGGGTATATGTGATTGTTTTTTATTCTCTTTGGGACCATGAAGTGATTACCGGTAAGTTTGGATTGTCTCATAGAAGACAACCCTTTTAAAGCATGAAAGTATTATAAGGAACAATTCAGATAGCTCTCTATAATAACAGCCATAGTTGTATTTTTTTATATAGATCATTCACAAGCAATGACTGCCTGAGCACCCTGATGACATGCCAGTCCTTGCATTGCGATACGATCATCTCTCGAATTATACGGAAGTCTGTCTCTGTCATAATTATCATATTACAGCTCACACTTAAGGCCCCCATTCACATTAGTCTAATGCCGGCCAAACCTACCGATTTCAGTGGCCTCATCTCACAGTCTAATGTGTATGGGGGCCTCCCACCCCTTCCTCCACAGATGATGTCTGTGGGTAGGTAAGGATCTCTGATGTTTGATTTCGGACTGCCGATCATTTTGTTCTCGTGGAGAGAAACCACCAGCAGAGGAGAGTGGCAGTGACACTCTTCTAGCAAACATAGGAGTGCCAGGCAGAGTGGGCGCTCCTGTGTAAAAAGGAAGTCGGCAGAGATAGGTGATGGCCGAAAGATTGGCCAAACTATTCTTTGGCCAACATCTACAGTATAAATTGTGCATGAGGCTCCCTAAGTGTTACTAATGTTGTTTAATTCAGTATTTGGGTCTTCGGTAATATATAGGATTCATATTTATGATCTTACATAATATGTTTTATGAAAAAAAGTCTGGTTGGCAACCCTGGTTTTTCCTAGATAGAACTAGGAAATTAGGTTTAGCAATGGATGGAGAGCCATGGGTTGCCAACCACTGCACTGGAGTCTCAGAACTTTCTCCTTCCTTCTATGTGGTTTTGGAAAATCCTAATGAAAGTCATTAGATGAAGTAACTCTGCACACCTCATCATTTCTTCATACCTCAGCCAGGAGTGCGGGTGTGAAATGATAGATCATGAAAAGCTGTGAAGAGCAGGAAGAGAGGTGGAGAAAATGTTTATGTGCGGGGGTAATGAAGTGTTCCTTCCAGCCGAAATATTGGATCGCACTCCAGGATAATCTGGAATGTCAACCTCAAGCGACAGCAAAAATTTTATTGGGTTGTAATTACCGTAGTTACAAATTTTCCCGCCGTATGTTAAGATTATCGATAAGCCTATTTTGAGTTCAGGTGCTTCATGCCTCACTATATCACTATAATAATGTGTCTTAGAGAACTAGTAGACTGCCTTTATACATTCCTAAAGGAAATATTTCTAAACAAAAATTATATATTTTTCATCTCTCATTAATACATTTTACATACTGTTTTACTAGGAGGAAGAAACTGAAATGATAAATCCTTTAGGTGGTGCTCCATTGGTGACTTGTTGTTATGTCCTTGCTGTTAGTACACCCACTCTAAATGATGGTGGCTCAGTGGTTAGCACTGTATGGTGGCTCAGTGGTTAGCACTGCAGCCTTGCAGCACTAGGATCCTGGGTTCAAGAACAACATCTGCAAGGAGCTTGTAAGTTCTCCCCGTACTTGCGTTGGTTTCCTCCCACACTCTAAAGACAAACTGATAGGAAAATTAGATTGTGAGCCGCAACGGGGACAGTGATAATGTCTGTGGAGTTAATGGCATTATATAAGTGAGTAAATTAAATATACTTCATATGATAGAGAAGCTTACAGATCTCTGGGGTCTGGAGTGCCATAATTAACCAAGCTCTGCATTCAGCTTTCTCTGGCACGCCGATGGATTGTGAATGGAGCAGACGTTGAGCATGCTCAATTCAATATGGGGCTCTTTGTTTTTATGATCCACACCCCCATTTTCAGGATCACTACAAGTACAAGGAGATCGGTCCTTCTCCAATAAGTAAGTTATCCTTTATCCTGTGGATGCTTTCAATTCTGGAAAGAATCCTTTAGTAGGGGGCTGCAAAGCCTCATTTTCAGGACCACAGCAGACTCATAGAATCGTAGAGTTGAATGGGACCTCCTGGGCCATCTGGTCCAACCCCCTGCTCAAAGCAGGATTCGCTAAATCATCCCAGACAGATATCTGTCCAGCCTCTGTTTGAAGACTTCTATTGAAGGAGAACTCACCACCTCTCGTGGCAGCCTGTTCCACTCATAGATCACTCTAACTGTCAAAAAGTTTTTTCTAATATCTAATCTGTGTCCCCTCCCATTCAGTTTCATCCCATTGCTTCTAGTCTTTCCTTGTGCAAATGAGAATAAAGATGATCCTTCTGCAATGTGACAGCCCTTGAGATATTTGTAGACAGTTATTAAGTCTCCTCTCGGTCTTCTCTTTTGCAGGCTAAACATTCCCAAATCCTGCAACCTTTCCTCATAAGACAGGGTTTGCAGACCAGTCACCATTCTGGTCGCTCTTTTCTGAACTTGCTCCAGTTTGTTCATGTCTTTTTTAAAATGTGGCGCCCAAAACTGGACACAATATTCCAGATGAGGTCTGAAAAAAGAGGAGTAGAGGGCAATAATGACTTCACGTGATCTAGACTGTATGCTTCTATTAATACATCCTAGAATTGCATTTGCCTTTTTTGCTGCTGCATCACACTGTTGACTCATATTCAGTCTGTGATCTATTCTAGTGTACCCAAGTCTTTTTCACATGTGCTGTTGCTTAGCCCTATTCCTCCCATTCTGTACATGGTTTTTTCATTTTTATTGCCCAGATGTAGTACTTTGCATTTTTCCCTGTTAAAAACCATTCTGTTAGTTGCTGTCCACTGCTCCAGTTTATTTATATCTTTTTGAATCCTCTCTCTCTCTTCTCTAGTATTAGCTATCCCTCCTAGCTTTGTGTCATCAGCAAATTTAATCAGTTTACTCTCAATTCCTTCATCCAAATCATTGATAAAAATGTTGAACAATACAGGGACCCCATGCTGATCAGTAAGTTATCCCCAATTCCATTGATAGTGGATAACTTTCATTTCTGGGAATAAATATTTAAAGGAGTTGTTTTTTTCCAAAAATATTTTATCCCTCATTGCACTTTGTTTTTTAAAAAAAATAAACTGCTCTGTACTCACTTTCCTTGGGTCAACCAGCGAGTCTCAGCCACGGCTCCCCGTTTCTTACATTGGCTGCGGTCCTGACGTCACATCGACAGTGCAGCACTCGGAGTTGGATATTCCATCCACACTGGACTACGCAGCTCAGAGCCGATTAGCTCCCTGATTGACTACCGTCAAGGTAACGTCAGTGTCGCAGCCAATGCCACATACCGGGAGAGACAGACGGAGGAGACTTTTCAATATATTCTTATCTAATAGTCACAAGTGCAGTGTGGTGGCTCACAAGCATGTAGTCCTACCTTAGTTCTGCAATTAATGGTGGGGTGTAGGCATTAAGACGAGAACAAAGAAGACTACAGGTTAAGATGTAGGAATGTTAAGCCTGGACTGTTTTGTGGCATTAAACTAAGAACTTTAGTATTTATCCTGACATCACATTAACGTTGACCTCTTTAAGAGATCCAGATTCCTGGTATGATTGAAAACCCCCTATTGAAATTCCACTTTGTGTGGATAACCAGGCTCTTAAGAAGGACAATGTATAAATATCCTCAGTAAACCTGGATTTAAGCAAAACAAGAATGTGGATACCACTTTTATGTAGGCTTTTATTGTAGTGTTTTTGTATTGTATTGGGTTTTCTTTACTTTTACTTGGTGATTTGGTGACTTGGTCATCCACCTTGTAATAGTTTCTACTCTCATTTGTCAAAATAGTTTTTTGCTAGTTTCTAGTGATGTGCCAGCAGCTTAATCTAGCAGTCTATCAGTTTCAACGGTTGCTGAGCTGTTATTGGCAGTGTCTGGTAGGAAGAGATAAAAGCACACACCCAAGCGAATAAAGTTGGTCTGCAATCGGAGATTTCACATACTGCACTCCAGAAAAACAAATTTGAATATTTCTGCAATGGAGCGATGCAACACAAAATGGAAAAGAGCAGGAGAATCAGGAGAATTCAGGCATTTAGCTCAATTTGTTTTAAGCAAGTGACAAGTCCTTTTTAAGGACCCAAGATTATTGTGATGATGAAGCTGGAGATTAGGTTGGATTTGTATGGAGTGGACAGACTATGGACTGAAGCGTAAGTTTAGGGAGATAGGAGATATGATGGGAGATATTTGTAATGGACAAGTTATGGATGGCACTGTAAGTTATTAAATGGGATGTCCACTACTTGTGCAACCCCTTCTCAATCTGAATGTTTGGCGCAGATGAAATAACTACACTTATATTTACCTTCTGGGCCGCGCTGTTCCAGCAATGAATGAGCAATGGGTTGCCTTTGACGGGATTAGCAGAGAGGAGAGTCGGCAGAGTGATGGATATATCTGAGAGGTACAAAAATGTAAGGACACAGAAATGGCGATATTCTCGATTTATACGGATGGAATCCGATGGACCTGAAACACCGAAACATCCGAGTTACCTGGAAGTGGGCTTGTATGCTTTGGTTAGTCTCTGTCTTATCAGATGATGGGTAATTAGCTGTCTTCTGGCCTAGAAAACCACAACTGACTCTGTAGGAATGAAGTAACGCAGAAGCACTTTCTTTACCACTCGTTTCAGATCTGCATTGAATTTCACACAGAATTCCCACTACCATGGAGGTTATTAACCCCATAACCATCCTTAAATCAGGCCTTTCTGACTCAAAAATGAGCCATTCATTGATCTGAAGACTGTTTATGTGCCTTTGACTGCTCGGCACTCCGTGTTTATATGTTCAGCTCAGCAAGCTACTTGTTCTCCCCAGTAAAGAATTCCACCCATGGGGATTTCTATCGACTAAAGATGTTCTACTGTCTTGTTCTTATGATTATGGCACCAGGGAGCTGGCTAACGATAGACAGACAAGTCGCATCTGAAAGGCATTATCATCGTCTGTCCCGAGGTCTGTTCTCAATCCTCAGCACAAAGAATCAACTGAAAGAGATTACACCGTCCGACGAGTAGAGATAATTTAGGTATTTAAACAAAATGGTGCTAAGGTATTACCGGCCTTATATACCGGTGTCTCTCCTACTTAAAGATGTCAGCAGCTCATGACTTATGCTACAACTTCTCAGGGAAAAGCAGACATAATGATTTCCATTAGAGCAAGACAAGAAAGAGTTTTGAGAATGTGTCATCAGAAAATGATTCAAAAAAATATATATATATTTATTTACTTTATTTTTAGTTTTTCATATTGCTATTAAAAAAAGAACAGGGATTTTGCAATTTTCATGCCAAGTCTTAATAATAGACTCATACTTCCTAATCTTCACAGATCAGTTTCAAGCAGTCTCATTATTATCACAGGCAGGATTAAAATGACAGGTAACACTTCTACAAAAGGTGTATAACACATATTTCACCATTCACAGAAAGTGATGTCACTGCTTTCCTCTCTGCACAGTGCTTGTTGTCCAGATCAGAGCATGCTCAGTGAGGCAAAGACAGCTTAGTCCTGCTATTATCCATGTAACTGCTGAAAAGTAATGAAGTGGGATCCTAGTATTAAGCCCCCGCTCTGTGTGACACTTACCGGCAACCGGCCCCCCTGCCGGGTATCGCTGATCGTCCTGGAATGGCCAGGACATTTTTTTGATCGCTGGTCTCCCGCTGGCCAGCACGCATCGGTGTGTGTGGCAGGCGGGAGACCAGCGATCAGCGAGTTGGTGCTGGTAACTAAGGTACACATCGGGTCTCTAAGCGGCACGCGCCGCTTAGAAACACGATGTGTACCTTGGTTACCAGCTCCCTGCTTCAGTGTGCTGGTAACTAAGGTACACAGTGGGTAACTAAGCGACGTGCATCGCTTGTTACCCTCCTGTCGCTGGTGCTGATCGCTGGTGAAGCTGTCTGTTTGGCAGCTCACCAGCAATCATGTAGCGACTCACCAGCGATCCTGACAAGGTCATATCGTTGTCGGGATCACTGGTGCTTCGCTATGTGTGACGGGGCCCTTAGGTATAGTGGACAGTGTGAAAATTGCAAGATTACTGTTTTGATTTTTTAAACAGAGATAGTGACGTGAACAATTGAAAAAAAAAAACATTTATTTAACTGAGTTAAACATTAGGTTGTTTTTAATGACACTTTCCCTTGCAAAATGTTCTGGTTCTAGTCTATTCAATTTCAAGGCTCATAGTTTCCTTTCTTTAACCCCTCCAAAGGCACAGAAATTCCCAAATTGATGATCTTACTTTATGTAAAGGGGTTTCAAAACAATTACAATAGGGATTACCCACATGGGATTGTTTTCCTGCAGAATTATTTGTCAGGAATTTCCAGGACAGAAAATTTGCCGCAAGTTAGAGTAGCAGCATTGTGGATGTGATAGGAAATCCGTACAATAATTTGACCTTCTATGCTAATTTTTCATGCAAAACATGTCAATTTATGATGTAGATTTAGAGTCCAAAGAGTGAATTTTGTGGCAAATCCTCAGCAGTGTCATAAGACATCTACAAAAAAAAAAAAAAAGAAATCTTCAGAATTTCGTTCCGTTTTTGTCATTGCGGGTTTTACTGATGTGATTGCTAAGTCTTTCTTAGAAAATTTCTCTACGTTCAAGAGCATGGGTATAGCTATGGTTGGCCCACAAGATCATATGCCATGGGTGTCAGCAGGATTCCAACAAGTCACTTTGTCTTCTGTGGTTGGCCAACTAAAAGATAAAACTTGGCTGCCAACAATCTACTTTGTCTTATCAGGATTTTTATATCTAGGGCCATTGATCAGATCCTTAGCAACTACTAATGTAAAGCCAAGAAATCTTACTGTCCCAGCTTAATGGAAGGTCAAGTGTTCTCTCTTATGTAGAACACTCTACTTAGAAAATTCGGATTAAAATTGAATAAAATAGAACATGTCCTAAGCCAAAATAATAGATTTGCCAAAGGGAGGCGTATATATCGGAAATGTTTCTCTGTGCCCTTGAGACGTCACTGTCATGGAATACTACCGTTGGTGATAATTCTGTCGGCTTGTTCCACGGAGCTTGGTGACAGCTGTCCGTAGCGATGAAGTGTTCATTCCTCGTAAAACTGTCTACGGGGTTTCTCATATTATTATTGGCCCCAGAAGAATATTTTGTTATAAGGCTACTTGTATAATCTACTGTACATTTCCATCTAGTTAATTTACTTTACATTTTCAGTCCCTTGCTATAAAATGTCACGCCGTATTTATTTCTTATAGTGAAGAACGTTTTATACATCAAATCAAGACCAATTTCCTTTTTTTGTGTAAATTTTTAACCTAATTTTTGAACCTCGTGGAAGAAAAACGTAAAATCATACTGATGATTATTAGGGTGATAGTGGGCATTATATGGCTTTTACCCAGTCTTCCCGTTTTGGTTTACAGTTCTTTTTGTGTTTTGTTCAGCGGCCTGTCTCAACATTTAATGCAAATGAGTTAGATTTTAGTTTTTTACATTTTGCCCAAACGCTATTTTTTCTTTTTTAGCTGAAGTGATCTAGAAAACAAATCCCAAGCTGAATGGGCAAAACTTGTTTTTGAAAAAAGTCTTTTAGCCACCAGCTAATGTCTGTCGATCCTTGGTTTAAAAAGTTACGGTAAAATAAATATTTAGAGAGTATAACCAGATGTAGCAGGAATTATCTGTAAATTTTCATGATGGATATCGAAATATTTTATGTTAAAAATTTTTTAAGCCATTGATATTCTAGTCTTTTAGAAATATAGTCACTGAGAATAATGGATTGATGAATTTTTTACTTTGGACATAGTGCTGAAGGTCAAGACTTTTGAAGGCTCCTTGGCAAAACATTGTTCTTTGGGTTTGGGACGCACTTTTGGGAAGAATAGGAGCAATGAATATAAACAGAGAATTTTGGTTCATATCATAGTGATGATGGTGCACATATGGTACATGATATTTTTGATCCATTGTATCACAGTGCACATGAAAACTAATATGGGCCAAGGTGGTTCTAGTTGGGTAGAACTAAGAAAGAAAGTGACCAAGTTAAGGATAAACTCTTAGTGACTTTTAGGGTTCTTTTACACTTCTCAATTATTGTGAAAGAAGGTTTCTAAGAACACTCTTCTCTCGAGAGTCGTGCAGTCTAAAAGCTGCAGACCACACAACGAATGAAGCTCTCTTTCATCTGGTGAAATGATTGTGATCTTTTGGTTTGCAAAAAACTAGCATCGTTCTTGACAACGCATTGCCCAGTTTAAACAGGGCTTGTGTTGCCAAGAACAATGGCTGATCCGTAAATATTAACCAAATTCCAGTTGCTTAAAGCTGCAAAATCGGCCGGTATAAATGCACCTTATGTGATGTCAGTGTTGTTGTGGCGATAGGGAGTACAGAAGGAAAAGTCATACCCGGACTCTGTTGATAGAGGGGGCCTAAATACCCCATAAGGGGATACCAGTAAATGACACATGGTAGGTGGTGGACTGTTTCAGATTTTGCTTTTAGGCTAAAGCATCCAAAAGTAGATTAAATCTAAATAAGAGTATATTCTCAATCAATATTTTTTCTTATTTCTGCTTCATGATACGTTATATAATATATCATATATGTTGAAGTCAAGTCTTCTTCTACTGAAGGATGCGCTCATGAAACCGTTGTTTGCAACATATTCAAAGCCATCTTCCTTACTTGACCTGATGACATTGAGGTTGAAGGGCAAAGTCAAAGGAAGTCGTGTGTATAAACAAGTCTTTCCTTCGTTTTTTTATTTTACACTGAAGGCTTTTTTTTGTAGACTTCTTGTCTCTAAAATCCAGGCTGATATATAGGTTTCTTAATGGACTTGTCAGGTAAACACATCAAAGAAAATGATCATGACTGTATCAAGGGAATGTCACCAAAAAACAGCTCCTACATAATTTGACCTAATGTCACACCTCGGGAGAGGGCAGATTAGATGCCCCCTACAAGGATTCTTGTTATTTTGGGTATTCAATGCTCGGTCTTTACAAGTAAACTCTTGTTAACCCATTTGTCTTGTAGCTTGTATGTATTAATAAGTGACTTCTTGCAGCATCTGATACAACTGGTGCAGCCATGTTACGTGTCCTAGCAGATACAATCTGCCACCTGATCATGTAATACATACAACATAAATGATATATAGTATAATATATCTAAGATCCAAAACTTCATCAAACATGCAACCCTTATAGGCCCTTTACCAAAATATTTTATTCTTGTCATTTGCTCTAAAAATATCTGTTATTCTAAATTCTATTCTTTTGTGCTGGAGTATAATAAAGTACTACTGTAACTCTCTTCTAATCGGTCTCCCTCTTACCAAACTCTCCTCCCTCCAATCTGTCTTGAATGCTGCAGCCAGGATCATATTCCTTGCCAATCGTTAAACTGATGCCTCTACCTTCTGCCAGTCATTACACTGGCTACCCATCCACTCCAGAATCCAGTACAAACTTATTACCTTCACCCACAAAGCACTCCATGGCTCAACACCACCCTACATCTTCTCCCTCGTCTCAGTCTACCACTCTACCCGTGCCCACTGTTCTGCTGATGACCTTAGGTTAGCATCCTCAATAATCAGAACCTCCCAATCCCGTCTCCAAGACTATACACGTGCTTCGCCAATTCTTTGGAATGCACTTCCGAGGTCTATACGATTAGTCCCCAATCCCTACAATTTTAAGCGTGCCCTAAAAACACATTTATTCAGACTGGCCTACCGCCTCAACACATTAACCTAACTATCCCTATGTGGCACAGTCAAAAGATTTACCATAACCAGGTTCTTCGCATCGTGTTCCCACATGCTTCATGCATCTATCAGACCTCTGTGTCTGTACTGTTACACACTTAACATTATGGCTGGTCCGAACAATGAAGGCAAATATTACCACCCTCCTTTCGTGTCTACCTTTTTCCTCATAGATCAAGGGTGGGGAACCTTTTTTCTGCCAAGGGCCATTTGGAATTTTATAATAGCGTTCGGGACCGTATAAAACTATTAATAATGATGAGCGAGTATACTTGTTGCTCAGGTTTTCCTGAGCATGCTCGGGTGTCCTCCGAGTATTTTGGCGTGCTCGGAGATTTAGTTTGTTAGATTTGCGGCTGCTGGACAGCCTGCATACATGTGGGGATTCCTTAACAAATAGGCATTCCTCACATGTATTCAGGCTATCCAGCAGCCATAAATCTCCGAGCACGCCAAAATACTCGGAGGATACTCGAGCATGCTCAGGAAAGCCCGAGCAACGAGTATACTCGCTCCTCAGTGCACCCGTTTCCCCAGTGCACCCATTTCCCCAGTGCAGCCATCTCCTCAGTGCAGCCATCTCCCCAGTGCAGCCATCTCCCCAGTGCAGCCATCTCCCCAGTGCAGCCATCTCCCCAGTGCAGTCATCTCCCCAGTGCAGCCATATCCCTAGTGCAGCCATCTCCCCAGTGCAGCCATCTCCCCAGTGCACCCATCTACCCAGTGCACCCATCTACCCAGTGCACCCATCTACCCAGTGCAGCCATTTCCCCAGTGCACCCATCTCCTCAGTGCACCCATCTATTCAGTGCACCCATCTCTTCAGTGCACCCGTTTCCCCAGTGCAGCCATCTCCTCAGTGCACCCATCTCCCCAGTGCACCCATCTCCTCAGAGCACCCATCTCTCTAGTGCAGCCATCTCCTCAGTGCAGCCATCTCCCCAGTGCACCCATCTCCCTAGTGGAGCGGTCTCCTCAGTGCAGCCATCCCCTCAGTGCAGCCATCTCCCCAGTGCACCAATCTACCCAGTGCAGCCATCTCTACAGTGCACCCATCCCCTCAGTGCACCCATCTCCTCAGTGCACCTGTTTCCCCTGTGCACCCATTCCCCCGGTGCAGCCATCTCCTCAGTGCAGCCATCTCCTCAGTGCACCCATCTCCTCAGTGCAGCCATCTCCCTAGTGCAGCCATCTCCCCAGTGCACCCATCTCCCCAGTGCAGCCATCTCCTCAGTGCAACCATCTCCCTAGTGCAGCCATCTCCCTAGTGCAGCCATCTCCCCAGTGCACTCATCTCCCCACCAGTGCAGCCATCTCCCCACCAGTGCAGCCATCTCCCAAGTGCACCCATCTCCCCAGTGCACTCATCTCCCCATCAGTGCAGCCATCTCCCCACCAGTGCAGCCATCTCCCCAGTGCAGCCATCTCCCCAGTGCAGTCATCTCCCCAGTGCAGCCATCTCCTCAGTGCACCCATCTCCTCAGTGCATCCATCTCCCTAGTGCACCCATCTCCCCAGTGCAGTCATCTCCCCAGTGCAGCCATCTCCTCAGTGCACCCATCTCCTCAGTGCATCCATCTCCCCAGTGCACCCATCTCCCCAGTGCAGCTATTTCCTCAGTGCAGCCATCTCCCTTGTGCTCCCATCTCCCTAGTGCTGCCATCTCCTCAGTGCACCCATCTCCCTAGTGCAGCCATGTCCTCAGTGCACCCATTTCCCCAGTGCAGCCATCTCCTCAGTGCACCTGTTTCCCCAGTGTACCCATTTCCCCTGTGCACCCATCTCCTCAGTGCACCCATCTCCTCAGTGCACCCATCTCCCCAGTGCAGCCATCTCCCCAGTGCACCCATCTCCCTAGTGCAGCCATCTCCCTAGTGCAGTCATCTCCTCAGTGCACCCATCTCCCTAGTGCAGCCATCTCCTCAGTGCACCCGTTTCCCCCATGCACCCACCTCCTCAGTGCACCCATATCCTCAGTGCCCCCATCTCCCTAGTGCAGCCATCTCCTAAGTGCAGCCATCTCCCCAGTGCAGGCTCCGCTCATTCCACCCCCCCGGCGCTCATTCCACCCCCCCCCAGATGCTCATTCTATACCCCCCTCCAAGCACCCATTGCTACCCCCTGGCACTCATTCTCCACCCGGCCCATTCGCTCATCACCCCCGCCACTCTTTCTCCCCCCACCGCTCTTTCTCCCCCTGGCTCACCTGAGGCTTGGTCAGACTCCGTTCCCTGCTGCTTCTTCCTGTTTGTGTGTGACCGCGCTGTCACACGTGGTACCGCTCATTAGGGTCATGATTTTAGGCGCCATGCCTATGAGAGTGGCGTGGCGTCCATATTCATGATCTTAATGAGCGGTACCACGTGTGACTGCGCACTCACACAGGAAGAGCAGGACCATCAGACCTGCAGCGCAGGCACAGCTGGAGGAGGTGAGTATGATGGGGGGGCAAATGGCAAATATGACCCTGCTGAGCACAATACCGCCGCATCTTTTAAAGGGCCCGCGGCCAAAAAATGGGGAAAGTGGCTGCAGGCCGCACAAGGTGATATGGCGGGCCGTATAAGGCCCGCAGGCGGACGTTCCCCATCCTGTCATAGACTGTAAGCTTGCAAGCAGGGCCCTCATTCCTATTGGTATCTGTTATGATCTATGTGATTATTGTTATGCTGTAATGTCTATTGTCTGTACAAGTCCCCTCTGAAATGTAAAGTGCTGCGGAATATGTCGGCGCTATAGAAATAAAATTATTATTATTATTATTTATAGTGGGGCGCTGCCCGACACTGACTACAGGAGGAACACTTCATAGAATTATCTAAAGCTTGGAACCTTTTCTTCTGGAAACTTTGTCTAGACCTGATACTGTCTATCGGGGGACACTTTTTATCACTATTTATAGTGGGAACTGTAGCACTGTTTATCAAGGAACATTTATATGATACTGTTTGTAGGCTTGTGTCTGGCACAGTCTATAGGGAGATATCTGTCTTATACTGTTTATAAGGGTGCATCTGACACTGTTTTTAGGTAGACATCTGTCTAATACTGTTCATAGGGGTGTGACACTATCAGTGGAAATCTATCTGATGCTATTTATAAAGGTGTGTATGATACTGGTTATAGGGGACATTTGTCTGATACTGTTTATAGGGTGTGTGCCTGCCATTGTTTAGAGGCCGACATCTGTCTGATATTCTTTACAGAGGTTTCTCTGGAACTGTTTGTAAGATTACATCTGTCTGTTTATATGGTGTATGATTGTCTACCATTGTTTTTTGGGGGTTATTTGTCTGGCATTGTTTATAGAGTAGTCCTGACACTTTTTATAGGGGAATATCTGTCTCATACTGCTTATATGTAGAGTTGATAAGGGTAACACTAGAGATGAGTGACTTTGCCTTTTTTCGGGTCGAGTCGGGTTTCACGAAACCCGACTTTCGCAAAAGTCGGGTCGAACGAAATCAGCCGATTATTGTGAAAAGTCGAAGTCCGACTGAAACACGAAACCCAATGTTAGTCAATGAGGAAGAAAAGTCGGCAGTGAGTGGAGGACAATAAACACATCTAGAGTGCCCATTTTAATGCCAAAAACATCAATTCTTATTCCTGAAGCTTGTCAACCTTAATTTACTTTATAGTAATAGTTAGGTATTGAAAACTGAGGGGTTATTTGGCTAAAGTTGTGGGGGGGTACAGCTGGCTCCAGATTTTCATGGGCCCAGGGCCAAAGAGTGTCACTGGGCTCCTTTAACACATGACACAATTCATGATCCTTTGATACTGCAGAGAAATAGCGGTATAGTACAATGAAAAATACTTCACTTCTTACATCACATGACTGATATCCATTTTAAATTCTCCAATAGCTCCAAAAACAGACAGTATATTCCTCCATACAGTATTATGGCCACCGCATAGTGCGCTATACAGAGTAATGACGCCCATATATTTCTCAATACAGAATCATTGGTCCCATATAATGTTCGATACAGTATATGATGAGCTCCACATAATGCTACAGTATATGTTGTTCACCATGGATGAAGCTCCAGTGTCTTATGGGCCCAAATAATGCTCCATATATAATGGGCCCCATTTCTAATGCTCCAGTGTATAATGGGCCCTGTAAATGCTGCTCCAGTGACTGATGTCCACCTTTGGAATGCTCCAGTGTATGGTGGGCCCCAGATATCATTCTTCAGAGTACCGTGCTCCCCAAAAATTGCTCCCAACCTTTAAAACAATTAAATAAGTCTCCTCTCTAGGGAATCCCTGTGCTCTAGACTCCTCGTCGTCCCCATCTTCCATCTCTCTGCACTTGGACTGTTTAGGCAGAGGGCGTACAAACGTGATGTCATCGCGCTCTTTGACCAGAATGTCACTGTCAGGAAAAGTGTTTGGTTTCCGGGGGCAGTATGGTTGCAAAGCTGAACCTTAAAGGAATGTCCAGAAGGGCACCACCATGATTGGAGCCTGCGGCATAATTGGACTCAACACGGCCAACCTCAACCATGCCATCCACAAAAAAGCTGCACAGATTGCAAGCTTAATTCCATTAACGAATGAGACTCAGGCATACTGGTTCTTTCATAAACAGGCGGCATAGCTCGGTTCACAGGTGGGCTCCTCTGCTGAGTAGCATACACAGTTACTAGGCCCAAAGTATTAAGTGGTGTAAACGCAGTCAAAAACTGGTTCTTTCATAAACAGGCGGCATAGCTCGGTTCACGGGTGGGCTCCTCTTCTGAGTAGCAGACACAGTTACTAGGCCCAAAAGGATTTTCAGGACAATATGCGGTAAAAAATTATTAGAAACACACACGGTGTAGCTCCTTCACAGGTGTACTACACCGCTGGCTACCAGACACCGCTACTATGCCCTAAAACTGTCTATTATCATTGAAAACCATTATTAATGTGAAAAAAAAATATGCTTTTGTTTAACGACACGTTCTCGAACGGAAACTCGAACAGCCGAATTTTAATCAAAGTGTTGTAGTTCGACGAACGGATCTAACACCGCCCAAAACAGCTAGAATTTGAACTTGGCCAACAGTTCCACTCAAATACCACTCATCTGTAATCAGGAGGCAGACTCAGACCGTCTCAGGCACAGTATGGATTCAACAAGATTGCAGAAAGTTGAGAAAGGGTACAGTATCACCGGATAACAGGTATATATAGCATAGTTTGAACATTTAAAATTTCCGTGTTTATTTCCGGAGTCCGACAAAGACACTCACAGCCTCAGTATGGATTAGACAACAATTTAAAAAGTAGAAAAAAGGAAATGTTTTTGAAGCGTACACCAGTATACACTGTTGGGGTATTTTTAAATCTTCATATATATTTCTGTCTCAGTAAGACAGTCCAGACTCTCCGCAAGAGGAAACGAGATGGATAAAAGTACAGACATAAAGTCGAGTGATTGCAGAAATTTAGGAATTATTAATCACGGGAAAAACTCCCGGGAGAATTCTCAGAGGCGATGCTGACCCTCAATTACTTTGTGTGTGGAGACAGCGAAAACAGTTCTTTGTGAAAAAAGGGTTGCTGTATCGCAGTACCGTTGATCCCATCACCGTTACTCATCTCCATCAAATTTTGATCACAGGGAGAGATGTAGACATGGTCCTCACTGCCTATCATGATCTGTCAGGTAACTTTGGAGTGCAAAAGACAGAAGCCACAGGCTGCAGGCGATTCTATTGCATTGGCATGAGAGGGCACATTTAAAAATGTGGGCAGGAATGTCACACGTCTGTGAGTAGGAAAACTGTGAAAGCTGATGATAAACCACCACTGCATCTCATTGTGAGTCGACGTCCATAAGAAATGGAAGCCATTAATCATCTGAAGCTAGAGCCCGGCCAGCAGGACAGGGCATAGCTACGTCTTAACCATCATCTATCAGTTCACCAAATTTGTAGTGGCAGTCCCAGGGAAGGATTTGACAGCCCAGACTACACAGCGTAGGAGCAGAGAGAGGTAAATATTGCAAATGCTGGGGCCCTGCCCAAGCAAGGGGGGCCCACTCGTGGGCGTCGGTACTGGCACTGGGCCCCTCATAGTATGCCGGTGTGTCTGACGGCGGGTGTGCACCCCCACCGTCAGAGACACTTGATTGCACTATGAGGGACCCTGTGCCATTGCCGGCACCCAAGAGTCGGACCACCCACCTGTCCAGGGCAATGGCACTCGCACGGTTGCGTGCGCTAGGTGGTGACCCCGGCCATGGGGGGGGGGGCAGCCAAGTTAGGGAGGTTTAAAAAATGGCATATGTTGATGTTGGACATTCAGCAGATGCAAATGGAGGAATTGGAGAAATCCGAGGAAGAGGAGGACAAAAGCGAGCCACTTTTCTGGCAACCTATGTGTCATCAGGGGAAGGTGGGACAAAATCCTTTGAAACCCATGCATGGTTCATTTTAATGAAGGTTAGGTCATCAACATTTTGGGTCGACAGACGGGCCCTTTTTTCTGTCAGGATTGAGCCAGCAGCACTGAAGACTCTTTCCGATTGCACACTAGCAGCAAGGCAAGCAAGCTCCTGTAAGGCATATTGTGCCAATTCAGGCCAGACGTCCAGTTTAGAGGCCCAATAGTCAAAGGGGAATGACCTGTGAGGGAGAACATCGATATGGGACGAGAAGTAGTTTGTAACCATAGCTGACAACTGCTGTCTCCTGTCACTTTCAATCGATGCAGTATTACCAGTCTTGTGAGTGGGACTTGAAAAATCAGTCCACAACATGGTCATGAAACCCCTGTCTCCAACGCCACTTCTTATGTGTGCACCACAAACACCACTTCCATGTTGCCCCCTGCAGCTCGTTGGAGAACAACGAGGCATTCCCGCTGCTGTGTGCTGGGAATGCCTCAAACAAACGGTTTACCAGAGTTGCTTGTTTGTTAGCCAATATTAGGTCAAGGTTCTCCTGTGGCATGATGTTTTGGAATTTGCCTTTATAGCGTGGATCCAGGATGCTGGCCAACCAGTAGTCATCATCATTCATCATTTTGGCAATGCGGGGGTCCCTTTTTAGGATCTGCAAGGCATAATCTGACATGTGGGCCAATGTTCCAGGTGTCAATGATGCACTCATGAAGAGAGAAGGAAGATCCGGCACTGGAGACTTGATAAAATCCACGATAAGTTTTATTCACATAATTTCATGATAAAACCATAAAGGGGAAAACAGACCCCCCACGCCTGACGCGTTTCGAACCTTACACCAGGTTCTTCCTCAGAGACAGGGTGCAGTGACAGGGTCAATGATGCACTGCAAGTGCTGGGTGGAGGAGCACTTTCTGGCAAATCCACATCCCTCCAGTCACGCACAAACCCTGTACCAGACCTTGCCACGCCAACATTTTCTCTTGCCCCACGAGAAGCATCCTCCTCCCTAAATAATCATTCCCATCATCATCCTCCTCTTCCTCTTCTTCCTCCACCTCGTCCAGGAGAGGTCCCGGAGCAGACAATGGCTGACTGTCATCAAGGCTTCCCCTCCTCTTCCTCATCCTCCTCGGCTGCAGACGCCTGCTCCTTAATGTGCGTCAAAGTTTGCATGAGCAGACGCATAAGTGGGATGCTCATGCTTATGATGGTGTCGTCTGCGCTTACCAGTCGTGTGCATTCCTCAAAACACTGAAGGACTTTACAGAGGTCTTTCAGCTTCGACCACTGCACACCTGTCAACTCCATGTCTGCCCTCAAAGTGCCTGGCCGTGTATCCTACCACAAATGCATTACAGCCTGCCTCTGTTCACACAGCCTTTCAACCATGTGCAGGGTGGAGTAGTTCCATCTTGTTGCAACGTCGATAATTAGGCGGTGCTTGGGAAGTTGGAGCAATCGCTGCAGCTTCTGCATACGACTGGAGTGTACGAGCGACCGGCGGATTTGCGAGCACAGTCTTCAGACCTTCTGGAGCAGGCCTGTTAACTCCGGATAATTATTGAGGAAGTACTGCACCACCAGGTTCAAGGTGTGAGCCAGCCTCAAGATGTAGACTGCCCAGCCATGACACAGTTTGTTGCTGCAAGTAGTCGGCCAGTACCTCCGCGGTGTGTCTGTCGCCCAAACACATCTTCAACACAGCCTGCTGTCGCTTACCACTAGCTGTTCGATAGTGGGACACCTCGTGTGCAACACTGGCAGCTGCGGATGGAGTGCTCGTGCGACTGCGCTCTGTGGACGAGCTTTCGCTTCTGGAGGAGGAGGAGGACGAGGGTCGAACGCCTACACCCAACTGTTTCCTATACTGTGGGCTAGGCAGCACTGTCCCACCGCCGCTGTCCCCTGTGGACCCTGCATCCACCACATTAACCCAGTGCGCAGTGATGGACACGTAACGGCCCTGGCCGTGCCTACTGGACCATGCATCTGTTGTGAGGTGCACCTTTCCACTCACTGATTGCTTGAGTGCATGGACAATGCGGTCTTTCACATGAAGGTGGAGGGCTGGGATGGCTTTGTGAGAAAAGAAGTGCCGACTGGGTAGGTCATAGCGTGGTACTGCGTAGGCCATGAGTTCGCGGAAAGCTTCGCTTTCAACCAACCGGTAGGGCATCATCTCTAACGAGATTAGTTTGGCAATGTGGGCGTTCAAACCCAGTGTACGCGGATGAGAGGATGAGTACTTTCTTGTCCTACTCATAGTCTCTGGGAGGGTGAGTTGGACTTGAGAGCTGCATATGGTGGAACTAGCAGTGGACATGGCGGACTGAGATAGGGTTGATGATGGTGATGGAGTTGGTGTTCTTTCTGATGGCCTAGATTCAGTCTTTCATAGCAATAACATTGTGATTCCCTGACTGCTTTGGCCTTGCGACGACACCTCAACATTTGCTGGTGGTGGTGTGCTAACCGGTGTGCTTACAGTGGGGGAAACGATGTAGCGTTGCTGACTACCTTCATTGGGAGCAGTTGCACATGTGGTACATGAGGTTTGGTAGTCCATCCACGCTTGCAAGTGCATGGTGGTTAAATGTCTAAGCATGCAACTGGTATTCAAATTTCTCAGTTTTTTCCCTCAGCTAAAGGTCTTTGCGCTTTTCTTACAGATAACCTTTGCTTGATAATTAGGATTTTGTTCAAAAAAGTGCCACACTGCACTCTTCCTACTATGGAAGGCATTTTGAGGCCTTGCACGCTGTGCTAATTTGACCGTCTGGCCTAGCTGTCCTGCAACTCTTTTGGTTTTTGTAACCCGTTTTTGGACTGCTCCGGGCCTGCCAGATAACAGCTGTTGCGATGTCGATGCCTGCTGCGGATGCTCCTCCTCCTCTTCTGAGCTATTGGCAGCGGCACCCTCTTCCCCCAATGGATGTGAATCTGGGTCTACAACTGGGTCATCCATCACCTCCTCTTCAATGTCATGTGCACCTTCCTCTGTGTCACCGTGTATGGTGGTATAGTATGCGGGAAGGGGCACCTGAGTTTCATCAGGGTTAGATTCTGGCTCAGTACACTGCGAGGACAATGTAGTGCTCTGAGTGAATGTACAATCAGATAAATCTAGCAGTGGCTGTGCATCAGTGCACTCCATGTCAGATTCTTGGACTGGGTAATTCACGATTTGACTTGATAACCCAGGCATGGTATGTGAAAAGAGCTCCATGGAGCTACAGACTTGAGGACACTGAACTATTATCTCAGGCCCAGTGTAGATTACACCTCAATATAACAGGCTGAAATTGGATGGTGTATAAAATGTCTATATAGGACTGGGGAGAATTTGAATCTCCCTACAGACTTGAGGACACTGAACTATTATCTCAGACCCAGTGTAGATTACACCTCAATATAACAGGCTGAAATTGGATGGTGTATAAAATGTCTATATAGGACTGGGGAGAATTTGAATCTCCCTACAGACTTGAGGACACTGAACTAATATCTCAGGCCCAGTGTAGACTACACCTCAATATAACAGGCTGAAATTGGATGGTGTATAAAATGTCTATATAGGACTGGGGAGAATTTGAATCTCCCTATAGACTTGAGGACACTGAACTAATATCTCAGGCCCAGTATAGATTACACCTCAATATAACAGGCTGAAATTGGATGGTGTATAAAATATCTATATAGGACTGGGGAAGAATTTGAATCTCCCTACAGACTTGAGGACACTGAACTATTATCTCAGGCCCAGTGTAGATTACACCTCAATATAACAGGCTGAAATTGGATGGTGTATAAAATGTCTATATAGGACTGGGGAGAATTTGAATCTCCCTAGAGATTTTAGCAATCTGACAATGATGCTCTGTCCCAAGTATGGCAGCAGGCAGCCTAATAAGCAGGACTGCTGCATGCAAAAGTGTGGAAAAATGAACGCTTGGTAACTGGGCAAAAAAGAGGATGAAAAGTATTTTTGCTTTTAAAAAAGCAGTTTGCACAGCAGTGTGAAAACAGCAATGCAGCTATCAGGGAGCCTTAAAAGGCAGCCTAATAACCAACAGAGCTGAAGCACCAAAATATAGCCTCCCCTTGCACTGCACACTAACTGGTGTGTTGTAAGTGGAAATCGCTAACAGCAGAAGCAGTTTTTTGTATCTTCTTCCCTGCCTAACGCTCTCCCTACAGAATCAGCAGCAGCAGCAGCTTTCACTATTCTGAGATCAGCAGAAGTAAGATGGCGGTCGGCGTGCACGCCCTTTTATAGCCCCTGTGACACCACACAAAGCAAGCCAATCACTTGTATGCCCTTCTCAAAGATGGTGGTGACCGCTGCCTATGTCATCGCGTTGCCCACAGTGTGCGTCCTCCATCATTGGCTGAAAAAGGGCGCTGAAGCATCATTTCAAACGCGACTTTGGCGCCATGGTCACCAACCTCGTGGCCGACCTCACGCTATGGTTGGGTTTCGTTTCATGAAACCCGACTTTTGCGAAAGTCGGCGACTTTTGAAATTGAACGACCCGTTTCGCTCAACTCTAGTTAACATTTGTACTGTTGATAGAAGTGTTTTTGGAACTGTTTTTTATATAGGGGACATCTCTATATACTTTCTATAGGGGTGTGCATAGCACTGTTTATGGGGGGGACATCTGTATGTGAGTTGATAGGGCAATTATAGGCGGTCTTGGTTTCCACTATTTAAGAACACTGTTACTTACAACTTTCCAGGCATATCTATAGTATGTTTAATGGTGCAACCTAAAGGAGAAATAGGGCAATCAATTGCGGATTAATGCAAAGAGCTAAAAAACTGCACATAATAATCCCCAACTCCTCCAAAATATGGAACGTGTTAATATCTTTCTTGGACATTTTCGTTCCTTCCTTTTGATTTCCCATAGTCACATAATATCTTCTTTCGGACTCAGCAAATTACACGGTAGCGCACAGGATATTGAAACTTTTATATGGAAAATTGGATGTGACAGGCATAAGCAAAATTTCCTACATGGCTGTCCAAATTTAGCTACTGGTTACATTGCTGCGGATAGTGACAGATCGCTTCATATTTAGCCTTTACCCACATGCAAGTCATCCATGCCGTGCCTTATATTAACATTTGCACTTCCAGTTGCAAATAAACTGGCCAAGTTAGTCTGGCTAGCAATCATATTGAAGGTTCCGCAACCCTACGCTGACCTCCGATCAAAAGCAGATGCTCTTGCGACACTTTGCCTCAAATGCCCAGTCTTCAGGGTGAAAAAGTTCAGTAAAAGACAATTTATCAACAAGACATGGAAGTCTGTTCAATACCAAACAGATGCACAGAAATATGGGCGTCAAGCGTGAGATTCATTTGTCTAACACCAAAAGTGTTCCTATCTAGACTTTTGGAAAATCGGCAAATCTATCTTCTTGAGATTTCACACGGGCATCTAAAAAGTTCCTAGTGGTAAACTTTTATTCCTAAAGTTATATAGTCACCAATTTTGCTTAAAAAGCCTCTAATTACGTGATTGATATAGATCTGGTTTAAAGGAGCTATCCCATAAACAGCATGTCTACCAGATAGATGATAGATGTATAATCACCAGGGGTCCATCTGCTGGGACCCCCACAGTTATATGAAAGGGGATGTGTAGTGAGCATGTGCAACCACTGCTCCATTCACTGTCTACAGGATTGGTGGTCTCACTTGCTCATTACTGTTCCATTCATACAGGGGAGTTTAGGGACCCTGTTACAAAGAATGTTGGGGGTCTTAGTGAATGGATTATACAGGGTGGGCGATTTACATGGATACACATGGGTGGGCCATTTATAAAGTTGCATCTAAAATGGCCACCATGGTCACCACCCATCTTGAAAAGTTTCCCCCCTCCCATATTCTAATGTGCCACAAATAGGAAGTTGATATCACCAACCATTCTCATTTTATTTAGGGGTATCCATATACATGGCTCACCCAGGTGTATCCATAAAAATGGCCCACCCTGTAGATTGAGCATCTATCCTTGTAAAGGAAAGAACCCCCCATAAAGAAAGTCTCAGCCATCAACAATTATCACATACTTACCAACACTTATAATGTGAAAATTCAGGGCATTTAAGTCCATCCCCAAAACGTAGGGAAGGAGAAAAAATGGTAATTAGCTAATCAACCACTTAAATTCTCATAGGAACCCTGGTAGACCTTGTTTGGTAAAGCTGTGCTGCACGGAGTGTAGGAACACACCAGGCTGGAATCCAGGTCAAAAACCAGGAGTAATGGTCTACGAGGACTGGGCTCCAGCACCAATGAAAAAATGTTAAAACATAACTTTTACCATGCAATTAAAAACATTGTAAGAAAAAATAAAAAGGTAGAAAAAGATTAAGGATTCCTAAGCTTACACGTTTTGTGTTACCAACCCTTAATCATAGATGCTGAATCGACCTTCTCTCGAAGTCCATCTTTGGGTATGGATTTGCTAAACGCACACGTTATGCAGTCTAGACTCCAGGGTTCTTCTGACAAAATCTAGCCTATTGGCAATTATCATATGTAATTACCAAGGGAATCTCTGGTTGGCCATACAGATATAGAGTGAGGGGTTCCCATGCAGCTGACCCACTTTTATAATGTTTATATATTTTAAATCAGGGTATATAGAAAGCAGTTGTCATAATGACATGACCTCTGAATTTGTAAGAAGCAAGATCAATGACAAACGTCTTGAGTGACCCTGATAATTGATGCAGTACTGTAATCTGTGCAGTTTGGAGTCTGGCAACATCTAATGATAGGGTTAAATCTCTAATTTACCTGGATAGACATCCATTTTTGTGATATTAATAGGAGGCATTTACATTCTTGTAAGGAATAGCATCCAGAGAAGGGGAATGACATGCCACCATGGAAAAATAATTTTGTAACTTGCTGCTTGGCAAGTACATTCTGTTTTATTAAAAGCGAGCACAAAAAATGCTTATTTTTTCGCACTAAAAAAACTTTTCAAAAAGTTTAAATGCTTTTTTACAACTTCTGAGAGACAAGTAATTCAGTAGTAAATTATAGAACCAAATCTATTCATGTAAAGAACTGGGTGTACAGCCATAAAAACAGCTTTTATGTCTTCTCCACCAGCGAAAAGTACCTAAAAAAGCAACAGGCTTCTTCTACCGTCTCAGGAGGTGATCAAAGGTCCCAAACTGCATTAGGACAGCAGTAGGTGGACTCTAAACTATGGCTATGGGCTCCCAGAATACTTTTGCATCTAGTAGTGGTCTGAGGAGACCTAGTTTTTTTGTTGAGTATTTTTCTGGGAATTATGTCATTTTGTTTTGTTTTTGGCCTCACTACGAACAACTGCTCATCTTGGATCTTCGGACCTAGAGACATTTAAACATGTTTGGCAAATCCTGAAAAAAAAGGTGGGATCTCCTGGACTTTTAGTAGATGTGGAAAAAAACTACTGAGAGCCATTGAACTCTACTGAAAATCGGTGCTTCAATGGAAAGGCTTGAATAAGACATAGGAGGGCTTGGGAAAACCTAGAGGGGATGTGACCTAAAAAGGGGATGTGGCTATGAGCAGTCTGCAGAGTCCTCTCGGAAGGGCTAACCTACAAGTCCCTAGGCCCAATGCAAAATCTGTAAAAGGGTCCTTCACACGTCTGATCAGGATGTCATTGATGGGCCCATAATATGCCATGGAAATTTGTGTTCTGTGCATTTAGAAGGCAGTGACTTTGTAGTGAACCTATCTCCATAAAATATCATACTTTTTTTTTTTCCGCGTTCTCAATTTTTTTTAAGATCTCTGCTTGGTGTCAGTGAATCAAATCATTTTTGAGAGGCTAAACATTCATGCAGACCTGGTTCTATTAATAGCTAACAAAGGATATCATAAAACTTAACATTTACTAAATTACACTCTAAAATGTAAATAGACAACACACAAATAAACACAAGAAAATAAACCCAGGTGAGCAAAAAACACCCAAACAGTACAAGGTGAAGGACAATTATTACTAAAAACTTTACAAGCTGCCTGGTCTGTATATGAAAGCACAATATGATTCTCTCATAAATTAATCAATGAGCATGCCAAGTGTGATCTATAGAGACTATCATGTCAACCAATTCCTGATCTATGGTAATGCTAATAGTTCAGCCAAAATAACCCTAAAAAGAACAGGAATATCCAAAAGTTAATCAGAGATCACCAAAATTATAAACTCAAAGTAGCATACAGAGATATATAGTAACCAGTATTAGATCATATGGCAAAAAGACAGATCCATATAGCATACCTAAATATGCAGCAGCAAAAAAGAGGCATTAATGAAGAGAAAACATCATCATATACGATAAAAAATGTGCACAAACTGATTTTTAAATGGAACCAAGCTACCCCATACAGAATCTAATGGGCACTCCTATAATAAATCAGCAAAAATTATTTTCCTTTAAACATATGATGATGCAGTATGATCATATCAGATTGATCCAAAAATAAGGTATGTTTCCGAAGGTTCGCAAGAAACCAGTCGGATCTCACCCATGTGCCCCAGTGGACCAGCGCTTCCACTGTAATGAATGGAGAGCCCTGCAGATGGGTGACGTCTTATGCCTCACTAGATGCACCGCGTCTCCCAACGTGTTTCGTCCAAACACGGACTCATCAGGGGAGTAGAGAAGGAAAGTGCATTACCGGTGTCCTCACCAGCAAAAATTAAATACACAAGCCGGGAACTGCGCCGTCTGAGGCTCCGCCTCCTGCGTGTGACGTGCTTCCGGTCTGTGGACCGCATATCCTGTGTATGGAACGCACAGGCAGCTTCCTTGGTATATAACTCTCCATGGAGACCATTCAGTCAAATGAAAAAGCTGCATTTAGCGCAATGCAACACTTTTTTGGCCACAGAAATAAGAGACAATTTACAGAATAACTGATTAATTGACCCCATTAGGCTAAACAAAAAAAATAACCTAAATGCCAGCAAATAGTTAGATTAAATGTAAGCCTAATCCTGGCAACGATAGTTACATACACAGCAATCCAATCATTGCCAGAGAATCCTTATTAGTATGATTCGGGGACATAGGCGACTATACAAAACCAACACAAAGGAATGTCACTATACTATAGGTATGTGTACTTTAGCATAAATAACGTATTTTTTAGAAATTTTACAACCTTTTCTTTTTCTCTTTAGCCACTTATGATGATTTATCCTTTCCGCATTTCAGCAGCATACAAACATTGCAATTTCTTTGGCCGGTTGTGAAATTGTTTGCAGTTTGCTAATTACTGCTGTCTTCACTAGTAATGTTTTATGCTTCTTTCAAACATTTTCAGACTGGAATTTTGGAAATAGAAAGAGGAAGCAAATTTACAAGAATTTCGGGTTGGAAAGTTTGCTGTAAGACATTGATAACGCAGCAGGCAGTTAACATTGACATCAACTGCAGGATTTTAGAACAGAAGTTTAATTGCACAAGTGTCCTGGAAAATGCATAAAATCTGAATTGTTCACATGTTTGGGATTGTCTCATGGAGACAACACCTTGTTAAATAGAAGCCAGGCAGATGATCAGTTTATCGATGCGAGTCTAGGTTCCCTAACCCCCAGAGATCACAAAGGGCCCAATGATTTTTGACAGGCGTTTTGCACTCCAGTCTTAATGAGAGGTGTGAGGAGTAAGAGGGAAAAAAACATCAAAAGTCTCAAAATTTTTGCAAAACTTCAATTAGTGCAAAAATTTGTGATTTTTCAAATTGAATTTTGCCAGAAATCTGGCAAAAACACTTTAGTCTATCAGGGTCAAAGTGTTGAAATTGTTGCGTGGCAATATTGGCCCATGTGGGTAGGAAAACATCACAAAGTTGCTGCAAACTAGACTAAGTAACTGACGTGTAAGTCATGGCCAGCTCTTAGTCTAATCATCCATATTGCTTCCAGTAAAAAACCAAAGCAGTTAACCAGAAGAACAGTATGTAGTACTTCCCTGTATGAAAAACAAGCACATTACTGTAATGCTGAAAGTTGTCCACTAATTGGACAACTTCTTGTCATACTCCTCACTTGGCCCCCCTAAAATAATAAAGCTTATACTCACCTCCCATTCTGGCGCCGTTCCCGCAGTGTCAGCACTCATTCAACCCGGGGCTCCCGTGCTATTGTGACACGTGACCCCGGCACCCAATTAGCGCTGGTATCACTATCCCCGCCTTCTGTCGAATTGAGTATGAAGAGGAAGTCAGAGCTCAGCTGCAGCCTGGACTTCCTCTTCATGTTTGATTTGTCCAAAGACGGAGACAGTGATGTCAAGGATGATCATTGATCTGTCACTTTCCATAAATATATAATTTTTCGTTTTGTTCATGATCCCTTTCATTCATGAGATATGGCCTGCATTTCACTGTTTGCAAATCTTGACCCAATGGGTATGGTCCTCAACTCTTCCTTTTGGATGTCTTCTTGAGGACTACACCTAATTGGTTAAAAAGACTAGATTTACACACAGGAAAGAGGCGGCCATATGACAGGAAGGAAATAGAGCAGGAACATAAAATAAACACCAGATTCACAAGATAAGATAAAAAGTTTGCATAATTAGTGATATGTCCTCTTTAAATGGCGTCTTTCCAGCAAAATTACTTAGAACATCAGCGTGTAGGAACGCTTGTCCAGAGAAGCAGCACAGCTGTAATTCCAAAACGCATGGAATGGTTTTCCAGAAAATGATGTTGAATGCCATCTGCTGATTAGATGCTTGATTTACCACTCCTTATTATCTTCCATCAATCTGCCTATTCAGTTTTCCCCTGCTTCATTAATTTACAATTGCCCCGGTATTGGTGCATGCATAGAACAAGGAGATAGCCAACTCCTGGAGAAAGGCTACTGGTACAATCTGTGCATGCGCAGAATTTTAGTACAGGCACAGCTGGCCCAACTGAAGACAGTACTGTCATTCTTTGAAGTGAGAGGAGGAGCTGGGCAAGCAGATTGGTGTAGGGAAGGTTCTTCTGACCACCCTTGGTTGGTGCATCAAGCACTAATTGGCATATTACATTAAGGATCTTTTCAGACCAAGCTGCCCTGCATGGCAATGTGTTTAGACCATAACGCCATTTTGCCTTGACGGATTCCCTAGCAGCTCAATCATATTGCTCAATGCCTTCTGAAGATCTATGCAAACCAAATTAGGAAACAGAAACCCACTATCAGATCCAGTTTAAATAATTTGCTCAATTTTTTCAGAAACATACGCCATTCTCTGCTCATACAGAAAACTTCTCCTGAGCGCAGCTTCTGTACAAAAAAACGATCACCTCTTTTATGGTGTCACCTTGCAATATAGCCTTCCCTTGTGAAATGGCTAAGCATGGGCTTGTCATATTCTTCCTCACCTCTTGTGACTCCCCGGTTACTGATCTTGTAAAAACTAAATCTATTTTCTTAGCACAATTAATGAAAAATTCACCATAACAGAAAAATGCTACAAAAACCGCAAAAATATTTCACAGCAAAGCCCCTCGCAGCTTATCTGTCTGAGACATTATAAGCCTCTGCTGAAAGGTTGACGTCTCTGTAGATGTCTAGTGCAGATAAACAGAGGTTACAAAGTTGAGATTGTCATTTGCACATCTTCTAGTTATAACTATGCATCTATACGTTTAGTAAAAAAGCAAAAGACTTGTTCAGCTTTGCAATACACTATTACAACTGATTTCCTCTCTCTTTAATGGCTTTGCGCGCAATCCGGCGCCATGGCAATGTAATAGAAGAATAATCTGTTGGAGGATCGATCTTGTGCAAGCCTAGATAGGTCCACCAGGGTCTTTTCCGCCATCATCTAGATACTATCAAGCAACCAGGTCTTCGAATTGTTCCTTCCATTCCATGACGTCCTTCTCCAGTGATCGCTCTCTTCGTTTGATGAATCCAAAGTAGGCAAGTCGTATCTTGGTGATCCTTGCTTCGAGTGACATGCCTGGCTTGATTTGTTCCAAAATTGAATTTTTTGTTCTTCTGGTCATTCAAGGTGTTGATGACATACTTCTCCATCACTAGAGTTGAGCGAAACGGGTCGAAAAAATTCAAAAGTCGCCGACTTTTGGCAAAGTCGGGTTTCATGAAATGAAACCCGACCCTAGGATGAGGTCGGCCACGAGGTCGGCGACTTACGCGCCAAAGTCGCGTTTCAAAAGTTTGTTTTGCGCTCTTTTTCAGCCAATCAGGATCCACGGACACTGTGGGCAACGTGATGACATAGGCAGGGGTCACCACCATCTTTCAGAAGGGCATGCAAGTGATTGGCTTGCTTTGGTGGGCGTCACAGGGGGTATAAAAGGGCTTGCACGCCGACCGCCATCTTACTTCTGCCGATCTCAGTATAGGGAGAGTTTGCTGCTGATTCTGTAGGGAGAGCGTTAGGCAGGGAAGAAGACAAAAAAACTGCTTCTGCTGCTAGCGATTTGGCCTGCACAACACACCGGTCACTGTGTGTGCAGTGCAAGGGGAGGCTATATAGTGGTGTATCAGTGGTGTTGGTTGTTGGGCTGCCTTCTAAGGCTTCCTGACATTCCTGCATTGCTGTTTACCCACTGCTCTGCAAACTGCTTTTTTAAAAGCAATCCCAATTTTTTTTTTTTTGTCCTGCTGAGAAGAAAAAAAAACTGCTTCTGCTGCTAGCAATTTGGCCTGCACAACAAACCAGTCACTGTGTGTGCAGTGCAAGGGGAGGCTATATTGGGGTGTATCAGTGGTGTTGGTTGTTGGGCTGCCTTTTAAGGCTTCCTGACAGGCTGGCATTGCTGTTTACCCACTGCTCTGCAAACTGCTTTTTTAAAAGCAATCCAATCTCCCTTATCCTCTAGTCACTTTTGTCACAGCTGTGCCATCGAGCCTGTGACATAGCGCTCAGATATCAGTGGGCCTCACACAATCCAAAAGTGTCCAGTGTCCACAAGTGTCTGCAGAAATTCAAAATCTCCCTTATCCTCTAGTCACTTTGGTCACAGCTGTGCCATCGAGCCTGTCACATAGCGCTCAGATATTCATTGGGCCTCACACAATCCAAAAGTGTCCAGTGTCCACAAGTGTCTGCAGAAATTCAAAATCTCCCTTATCCTCTAGTCACTTTGGTCACAGCTGTGCCATCGAGCCTGTCACATAGCGCTCAGATATTCATTGGGCCTCACACAATCCAAAAGTGTCTAGTGTCCAAAAGTGTGTGCAGAGATTCAAAATCTCCCTTATCCTCTAGTCACTTTGGTCACAGCTGTGCCATTGAGCCTGTCACATAGCGCTCAGATATTCATTGGGCCTCACACAATCCAAAAGTGTCCAGTGTCCAAAAGTGTGTGCAGAGATTCAAAATCTCCCTTATCCTCTAGTCACTTTGGTCACAGCTGTGCCATCGAGCCTGTCACATAGCGCTCAGATATTCATTGGGCCTCACACAATCCAAAAGTGTCCAGTGTCCAAAAGTGTGTGCAGAGATTCAAAATCTCCCTTATCCTCTAGTCACTTTGGTCACAGCTGTGCCATCGAGCCTGTCACATAGCGCTCAGATATTCATTGGGCCTCACACAATCCAAAAGTGTCCAGTGTCCAAAAGTGTGTGCAGAGATTCAAAATCTCCCTTATCCTCTAGTCACTTTGGTCACAGCTGTGCCATCGAGCCTGTCACATAGCGCTCAGATATTCATTGGGCCTCACACAATCCAAAAGTGTCCAGTGTCCAAAAGTGTGTGCAGAGATTCAAAATCTCCCTTATCCTCTAGTCACTTTGGTCACAGCTGTGCCATCGAGCCTGTCACATAGCGCTCAGATATTCATTGGGCCTCACACAATCCAAAAGTGTCCAGTGTCCAAAAGTGTGTGCAGAGATTCAAAATCTCCCTTATCCTCTAGTCACTTTGGTCACAGCTGTGCCATCGAGCCTGTCACATAGAGCTCAGATATTCATTGGGCCTCACACAATCCAAAAGTGTCCAGTGTCCAAAAGTGTGTGCAGAGATTCAAAATCTCCCTTATCCTCTAGTCACTTTGGTCACAGCTGTGCCATCGAGCCTGTCACATAGCGCTCAGATATTCATTGGGCCTCACACAATCCAAAAGTGTCCAGTGTCCAAAAGTGTGTGCAGAGATTCAAAATCTCCCTTATCCTCTAGTCACTTTGGTCACAGCTGTGCCATCGAGCCTGTCACATAGCGCTCAGATATTCATTGGGCCTCACACAATCCAAAAGTATCCAGTGTCCAAAAGTGTGTGCAGAGAATCAAAATCTCCCTTATCCTCTAGTCACTTTGGTCACAGCTGTGCCATCGAGCCTGTCACATAGCGCTCAGATATTCATTGGGCCTCACACAATCCAAAAGTGTCCAGTGTCCAAAAGTGTGTGCAGAGATTCAAAATCTCCCTTATCCTCTAGTCACTTTGGTCACAGCTGTGCCATCGAGCCTGTCACATAGCGCTCAGATATTCATTGGGCCTCACACAATCCAAAAGTGTCCAGTGTCCAAAAGTGTGTGCAGGGATTCAAAATCTCCCTTATCCTCTAGTCACTTTGGTCACAGCTGTGCCATCGAGCCTGTCACATAGCGCTCAGATATTCATTGGGCCTCACACAATCCAAAAGTGTCCAGTGTCCAAAAGTGTGTGCAGAGATTCAAAATCTCCCTTATCCTCTAGTCACTTTGGTCACAGCTGTGCCATCGAGCCTGTCACATAGCGCTCAGATATTCATTGGGCCTCACACAATCCAAAGGTGTCCAGTGTCCAAAAGTGTGTGCAGAGATTCAAAATCTCCCTTATCCTCTAGTCACTTTGGTCACAGCTGTGCCATCAAGCCTGTCACATAGCGCTCAGATATTCATTGGGCCTCACACAATCCAAAAGAGTCCAGTGTCCAAAAGTGTGTGCAGAGATTCAAAATCTCCCTTATCCTCTAGTCACTTTGGTCACAGCTGTGCCATCGAGCCTGTCACATAGTGCTCAGATATTCATTGGGCCTCACACAATCCAAAGGTGTCCAGTGTCCAAAAGTGTGTGCAGAGATTCAAAATCTCCCTTATCCTCTAGTCACTTTGGTCACAGCTGTGCCATCGAGCCTGTCACATAGCGCTCAGATATTCATTGGGCCTCACACAATCCAAAAGTGTCCAGTGTCCAAAAGTGTGTGCAGAGATTCAAAATCTCCCTTATCCTCTAGTCACTTTGGTCACAGCTGTGCCATCGAGCCTGTCACATAGCGCTCAGATATTCATTGGGCCTCACACAATCCAAAAGTGTCCAGTGTCCACAAGTGTGTGCAGAGATTCAAAATCTCCCTTATCCTCTAGTCACTTTGGTCACAGCTGTGCCATCGAGCCTGTCACATAGCGCTCAGATATTCATTGGGCCTCACACAATCCAAAAGTGTCCAGTGTCCAAAAGTGTGTGCATAGATTCAAAATCTCCCTTATCCTCTAGTCACTTTGGTCACAGCTGTGCCATCGAGCCTGTGACATAGCGCTCAGATATCAGTGGGCCTCACACAATCCAAAAGTGTCCAGTGTCCACAAGTTTCTGCAGAAATTCAAAATCTCCCCTGTCCTATAGACACCTTGTACCTTGTTTTACATTACTATATAGTTTGTTGGATTTTGTCTACATTTCTACCAAAAATGAGGAAGGCTGGTGGAAGAGGCCGTGGAATTGGGCGGGGGTTGGCAGCTGGTAATGATGGTGTTGGTGGTGGATCTGATGGTAGTGGCAAGAGCAAAATAGGACCGAATGCAGGAGGAGCTGAGCCTGCGTCATCGTCTGGCTACATAAGGCCTCGAACGCTTAGTTTTCTAGGAGTTGGCAAACCGCTTTTAAAGCCAGAGCATCAGGAAAAAGTTTTGTCTTACATTGCTGATTCAGCCTCCAGCTCTATCGCTTCCTCTTCTTCAGTTGTAAAAAGTAAAAGCACTGAGTCGTCATTGGAGGCTCATGTTCATGAACCACACCTTTCCTTGTGTCCTTCACTCCAACCAAGATTGAAGGATGACGCAGGCCATACTACTGATTACTCCATGGAGCTGTTTTCACATACCATGCCTGGATTATCAAGTGAAATGGTGAATTACCCAGACCAAGATGAATCTGACATGGAGTGCACTGATGCACAGCCGCTGATGGATGATTCTGCTGGTACATTCACTCAGAGCACTACATTGTCCTCGCAGTGTACAGAGCCAGATTCTGACCCTGATGAGACTCAGGTGCCCCTTCCCGCACACTATACCACCATACACGGTGACACAGAGGAAGGTGCACATGACATAGAAGAGGAGGTGATGGATGACCCAGTTGTTGACCCAGATTGGCATCCATTGGGGGAAGAGGGTGCTGCTTCCAATAGCTCAGATGAGGAGCATCCACAGCAGACATCGACATCGCAACAGCTGTTATCTGGCAGGCCGGAGCACTCCAAAGACAGGTTCCAAACATCAAAAGAGTTGCTGGACAGCTTGTCCAGAGGGTCAAAAGATCACAGCGTGCTAGGCCGCAAAATGTCTGCCAAAGTAGGAAGAGTGCAGTGTGGCACTTTTTTGAACAAAATCCTCATGATCAGGCCAAGGTTATCTGTAAGAAGTGCGCAAAGACCTTTAGCCGAGGGAAAAATCTGAAAAATTTGAATACCAGTTGCATGCTTAGACATTTAACCAGCATGCACTTGCAAGCGTGGACACAACACCAAACCTCAAGTGCCACATGTGCAACTGATCACAATGAAGGTAGTCAGCAACGCTACATTGTTTCCCCCACTGTAAGCCCACCGGTTAGCACAGCAGCAAATGTTGAGGTGTCGTTGCAAGGCCACAGCAGTCAGGGAATCCCACTGTTATATCAACGAAAGACTGATTCTAGGCCATCAGAAAGAACACCAACTCCATCACCATCATCAACCCTCTCTCAGTCCGCCCTGTCCACCGCTACTTCCACCATATGCAGCTCTCAAGTCTAGCTCACCCTCCCAGACACTATGAGTAGGTCAAGAAAGTACTCAGTCTCTCATCCGCGTACACTGGGTTTGAACGCCCACATTGCCAAACTAATCTCGTTTGAGATGATGCCCTTTCGGTTGGTGGAAAGCACAGCTTTCCGCGAACTCATGGCCTATGCAGTACCACGCTATGACCTACCCAGTCGCCACTTCTTCTCTCGCAAAGCCATCCCAGCCCTCCACCATCATGTGAAAGACCGCATTGTCCATGCACTCAAGCAGTCAGTGAGCGGAAAGGTGCACCTCACAACTGATGCATGGTCCAGTCGGCATGGCCAGGGCCGTTACGTGTCCATCACTGCGCACTGGGTTAATGTGGTGGATGCAGGGTTCACAGGGGACAGCGGTGGTGGGACAGTGCTGCCTAGCCCACGGTATAGGAAACAGTTGGCTGTAGGCGTTCGACCCTCCTCCTCCTCCTCCTCCTCCAGAAGCGAAAGCTCGTCCACAGAGCGCAGTCGTACGAGCACTCCATCTGCAGCTGCCACTGTTGCACACGATGTGTCCCCCTATCGAGCAGCTAGTGGAAAGCGTCAGCAGGCTGTGTTGCAGATGATGTGTTTGGGCAACAGACACACCGCCGAGGTGCTGGCCGAGTACTTGAAGCGACAAACTGAGTCATGGCTGGGCAGTGTACATCTTGAGGCAGGCAAGGTAGTTAGTGATAACGGCCGTAATTTTGTGGCAGCCATAGCCCTTTCAAAACTCAGCCACATACCTTGCTTGGCTCACACCTTGAACCTGGTGGTGCAGTGCTTCCTAAAAAATTATCCGGAGTTAACAGCCCTGCTCCAGAAGGTGCGAAGACTGTGCGCGCACATCCGCCGGTCGCCTGTACACTCCGTTCGTATGCAGAAGCTGCAGCGATTGCTCCACCTTCCCAACCACCGCCTCATTATCGACATTGCAACAAGGTGGAACTCCACCCTGCACATGGTGGAGTGGCTGTGCGAGCAGAGGCAGGCCATAATGCATTTGTGGGAGGATACACAGCCAGGCACTTTGAGAGCAGACATGGAGTTGACAGGTGTGCAGTGGTCGAAGCTGAAAGACCTCTGTAAAGTCCTTCAGTGTTTTGAGGAATGCACACGGCTGGTAAGCGCAGACGACGCCATCCTAAGCATGAGCACCCACTTATGCGTCTGCTCATGCAAACTTTGACGCACCTTAAGGAGCAGGCGTCTGCAGCCAATGTTGATGAGGAGGAAGAGGAGGAGGGAATCCTTGATGACATTCAGCCATTGTCTGCTCAGGGACCTCTCCTGGACGAGGTGGAGGAAGAAGAGGAGGAGGAGGATGATGATGGGGATGATTACTTAGGGGAGGAGGATGCATCTCGTGGGGCAAGTGAAAATGTTGGCGTGGCAAGGTCTGGTACAGAGTTTGTGCGTGACTGGAGGGATGTGGATTTGCCAGAAAGTGCTCCTCCACCCAGCACTCGCAGTGCATCATTGACACCGGGAACATTGGCCCACATGTCAGATTATGCCTTGCAGATCCTAAAAAGGGACCCCCGCATTGCCAAAATGATGAACGATGACGACTACTGGTTGGCCAGCATCCTGGATCCACGCTATAAAGGCAAATTACAAAACATCATGCCACAGGAGAACCTTGACCTAATATTGGCTAATAAACAAGCAACTCTGGTAAATCGGTTGCTTGAGGCATTCCCAGCACACAGCAGTGGTGATGGTTCTCACACGAGCCGTACGGAGCGGGGGCAGCTTGGCAGAGGTGTTCGTGGTGCACACAGCAGAAGTGGCGTTGGAGACAGGGGTTTCATGATAATGTTGTGGACTGATTTTTCAAATACCGCTCACACAACTGGTAATACTGCATCGATGGAAAGTGACAGGAGACAGCAGTTGTCAACTAAGGTTACAAACTACTTTTCCTCCCATATCGATGTTCTCCCACACAGGTCATTCCCCTTTGACTATTGGGCCGCTAAACTGGACACCTGGCCTGAATTGACCCAATATGCCTTACAGAAGCTCGCTTGCCCAGCTGCAAGTGTGCTATCGGAAAGAGTCTTCAGTGCAGCTGGATCAATCCTGACAGAAAAAAGGACCCGTCTGTCAACCCAAAATGTGGATGATCTAACCTTCATTAAAATGAACCATGCATGGGTTTCCAAGGATTTTGTCCCACCTTCCCCTGATGACACATAGGGTGACAGAAAAATGGCTTGCTTTGGTCCACCTCTTCCTGGGACTTCACCTATTTCGCCTTTTGCATCAGCTGAATGTCCAACATCAACATATGCCACTTTCTAAAACTCCCTAACTGTGCTGCCTCCCCCCCATGGCCGGGGTCACCACCTAGCGCACGACACCGTGCGAGTGCCGTTGCCCTGGACAGGTGGGTAGGCCGACTCTTGGGCGCGGGCACTGGCACAGGGTCCCTCATAGTGCAATCAAGTGTCTCTGACGGTGGTGGTGCACACCCGCCGTCAGACACACCGCTGTACTATGAGGGGCCCAGTGCCAGTACCGACGCCCACGAGTGGGCCCCCCTTGCTTGGGCAGGGCCCCAGCATTTGCAATCTTTACCTCTCCCTGCTCCTCCGCTGTGTAATCTGGGCCGTCAAATCCATACTGTGCCTGACACCGTCTGAGCCTGCCTCCTGATGTATAGACATATATTTTGAATGTGTACGCTATCCATACATGTTATCCGGGGAAACGGTACCCTTTCTAACCTTTGTACAATCACGTGCAATCCATACTGGGCCTAACACCATCTGAGCCTGCCTCCTGAGACATATATTTTGAATGTGTACGCTATCCATACATGTTATCTGGGGATACGGTACCCTTTCTAACCTTTGTGCAATCACGTGCAATCCATACTGGGCCTAACACCGTCTGAGCCTGCCTCCTGATGTATAGACATATATTTTGAATGTGTACACTATCCATACATGTTATCCGGGGATACGGTACCCTTTCTAACCTTTGTGCAATCACGTGCAATCCATACTGGGCCTAACACCATCTGAGCCTGCCTCCTGAGACATATATTTTGAATGTGTACGCTATCCATACATGTTATCCGGGGATACGGTACCCTTTCTAACCTTTGTGCAATCACGTGCAATCCATACTGTGCCTGACACCGTCTGAGCCTGCCTCCTGAGACATATATTTTGAATGTGTACGCTATCCATACATGTTATCCGGGGATACGGTACCCTTTCTAACCTTTGTGCAATCACGTGCAATCCATACTGGGCCTAACACCGTCTGAGCCTGCCTCCTGAGACATATATTTTGAATGTGTACGCTATCCATACATGTTATCCAGGGATACGGTACCCTTTCTAACCTTTGTGCAATCACGTGCAATCCATACTGGGCCTAACACCGTCTGAGCCTGCCTCCTGAGACATATATTTTGAATGTGTACGCTATCCATACATGTTATCTGGGGATACGGTACCCTTTCTAACCTTTGTGCAATCACGTGCAATCCATACTGGGCCTGACACCGTCTGAGCCTGCCTCCTGATGTATAGACATATATTTTGAATGTGTACGCTATCCATACATGTTATCTGGGGATACGGTACCCTTTCTAACCTTTGTGCAATCACGTGCAATCCATACTGGGCCTAACACCGTCTGAGCCTGCCTCCTGATGTATAGACATATATTTTGAATGTGTACGCTATCCATACATGTTATCCGGGTATACGGTACCCTTTCTAACCTTTGTGCAATCACGTGCAATCCATACTGGGCCTAACACCATCTGAGCCTGCCTCCTGAGACATATATTTTGAATGTGTACGCTATCCATACATGTTATCCGGGGATACGGTACCCTTTCTAACCTTTGTGCAATCACGTGCAATCCATACTGGGCCTAACACCGTCTGAGCCTGCCTCCTGAGACATATATTTTGAATGTGTACGCTATCCATACATGTTATCCAGGGATACGGTACCCTTTCTAACCTTTGTGCAATCACGTGCAATCCATACTGTGCCTGACAGCATCTGAGCCTGCCTCCTGATGTATAGACATATATTTTGAATGTGTACGCTATCCATACATGTTATCCGGGGAAACGGTACCCTTTCTAACCTTTGTGCAATCACGTGCAATCCATACTGGGCCTAACACCGTCTGAGCCTGCCTCCTGAGACATATATTTTGAATGTGTACGCTATCCATACATGTTATCCGGGGATACGGTACCCTTTCTAACCTTTGTGCAATCACGTGCAGTCCATACTGTGCCTGACACCGTCTGAGCCTGCCTCCTGATGTATAGACATATATTTTGAATGTGTACGCTATCCATACATGTTATCTGGGGATACGGTACCCTTTCTAACCTTTGTGCAATCACGTGCAATCCATACTGGGCCTAAAACCGTCTGAGCCTGCCTCCTGAGACATATATTTTGAATGTGTACGCTATCCATACATGTTATCCAGGGATACGGTACCCTTTCTAACCTTTGTGCAATCACGTGCAATCCATACTGGGCCTAACACCGTCTGAGCCTGTCTCCTGAGACATATATTTTGAATGTGTACGCTATCCATACATGTTATCCAGGGATACGGTACCCTTTCTAACCTTTGTGCAATTACGTGCAATCCATACTGTGCCTGACACCGTCTGAGCCTGCCTCCTGATGTATAGATATATATTTTGAATGTGTACGCTATCCATACATGTTATCCGGGGATACGGTACCCTTTCTAACCTTTGTGCAATCACGTGCAGTCCATACTGGGCCTGACACCGTCTGAGCCTGCCTCCTGATGTATAGACATATATTTTGAATGTGTACGCTATCCATACATGTTTTCTGGGGATACGGTACCCTTTCTAACCTTTGTGCAATCACGTGTAATCCATACTGGGCGTGAGAACGGCTGGCGAGCTGTTAAGCATGCTACAGCACCTGTGGTTTGCACACGTAAGTTTTTCATTTTTTCAGGAATGACGGTTAGGCCTAATTCCGGAACTGCGGTTGACCTGCACTTACTGGGAAATCATTGTTCGCGGGTAATAATTGTAATCAGTGATCCCCATCACTAACGTTGTTCAGCGGGTTATCTGCACCTGTAAGCGACAAACGCTGGCCTTTTCAGTTTAGCGCACATGCAGCCACGGACATGTAAGGGCATGACACACCAGTTATTGGCCAATCTCATGTGCCAGAGCCTCACGTGTCCCTCTAGTAAGCCGGACTCGGACTGCGGGGCATGACGGAGTCTCGTTCATTAACGGAATTAAGCTTGCAATGTGTGCATCTGTTCTGTAGCTGGCATGGTTGAGGTTTCCCAGGTGGAGTCGAATTTAACCGTAAGCTCCACTCCTGGTGGTGCCCTTCTGGACATTCCTTTAAGGTTCAGCTTTGCAACCATACTGCCCATGTAAAACAAACACTTTGCCTTCATGAACGCTGTTTGGAGGGTCATGACTCGTGGGAATAACGCCGCCCAATCAGTTAACCTGCTAGAGAGATCCTTCGTTGCTCCCAAGCATGACATCACACTCCCTAGGAAGAAGGTAATGCCACTGTGGCGACCGTACTCCTGGGGGCGACACAAGTGCCCTGATGCCCAGCCACTGCTCGATGAATCTGCTGGTACATTGACCCAGACCACTACATTCCCCTCGCACGCTACCCGGCCTGAATCTGACCCTGATGAAACTCAGGTTGCCCTTCCCATATACAGTTCCATCTTACACGGTGACAAAGAGGAAGCTGCAGATGAAAGTGCAGGTTCGGCCCACCTGCCATCAGACACACCACCGTACTATCAGGGGCCCTGTGCCAGTGCTGTCGCCAACGAGTGGGCCCCCCCTGCTTGCCCAGGATCACAGCACTTGCAAAGTTGAAATACTGTGCAGTGAGATGGAAGATGGGGACGACGAGGAGTCTAGACTAGTACAGGGATTCCCTAGCGAGGAGACTAAGGCCTCTTTCACACATCAGTTTTTTGCATTCAGGCGCGATCCGGCTTTTTTTTGTAAAACCGGATCCGGCAAAATGCAATGCCGGATCCAGTTTTTCCCCATTGACTTGCATTAGCGCCGGATCGTGCCGGATGGCATTGCGTTTCATCCGTTTTTTGCCGGATCCGGCAACTTGTCTCATTCCGGCGTCTGGAAAAAACGGCTACTGTAACGTTTTTTGTCTCCGGCGAAAAAGCCGGAAGCGCCGGATCCGGCGCTTCCAGCTTTTTGCTACAATGAAAGTCTATGGGCGCCGGAATGCGCCGGATCCAGAAAAAGACGGATCCAGCCACCGGATCCGTTTTTTTTAAGTCTGCGCATGCTCAGATCCAATTGGCCAGCCCCCAGGAACAGATATAACCTGCTAGACGGATCCAGCATAAAAACGGATCCGTTTCTACAGTTCTCCAAAATTTATGTCGGATCCGTTTTTTCTAAAAATAGCCGGATCCTGCCTGACGGCAAAAAACTGATGTGTGAAAGTAGCCTTATTTGATTGTTTTCAATGTTGGGACAGCAATTTTTGGAGAGCACTATACTCTGGAGAATGATAGATGGGGACCACCATACACTGGAACATTCCAAAGGTGGAATGGACATCAGACACTGGAGCAGCATTTACAGGGCCCATTATACACTAGAGCATTAGAAATGGGGCCCATTATGTTTGGAGCATTATTTGGGCCCATAAGACAGTGGAGCTTCATCCATGGGGACCAACATATACTGTAGCATTATGTGGAGCTCATCATATACTGTTTCAAACATTATATGGGACCAATGATTCTGTATGGAGAAATAGATGGGCCTCGTCATGAGATGTAAAAAGTGAGGTATTTTTCATTGTACTATACCGCTATTTCGCTGCCGTATCGGAGCATGATGAGTTGTGGTATGTGTTAAAGGGGCGCTCTTTCGCTCAGGGCACATGAAAACCTGGAGCCAGCCCTCCCCCCCACAACTTTAGCCAAATAACCCCCATTTTTCAGTGCGTAACTTGTATTATGAAGTTAATTAAGGTTGACAAGCTTAAGTAAGAAGAATTGATGCTTTTGGCATTCAAATGGGCACTGTAGGTGTGTTTCCTGTCCTCCTCTCACTGCCGACTTTTATTCCCCATTGACTTACATTGGGTTTCGTGTTTCGGGACGACCCCGACTTTTCCCTATAATCGGACGATCTTGCTCGACCCGACTTTTGGAAAAGTCGGGTTTCACGAAACGAAACTTGACCCTAAAAAACCAAAAGTCGCTCAACTCTATCCATCACCACATTTCAAAGGCATCAATTCTTTATCTGTCTTGTTTCTTTATCATCCAGGTTTCACATCTGTATGTTAACACTGAAAAGACCAAACTATGTACGAGCCATCTATTTGTCGCAAGTTAAACGTCCCTTGATTTGAAACCTTGTCCAGTGAATTCATTGTTGATTTACCCATAGTTATTCTCTGATTGACTTCCGGTGTTGCCGCTGCATCTTAAGAGATCATCAATCCAAGAAGGTTAAAGTCCTTTACAACTTTCAGTTTCCATCTCAAATTTGTCCCGGAAGAACATGGCACTAATTAACATCTTTGTTTTCTTTGTGTTGAGCACCAGTCTTTCAGTCCTTTTGAAACCTCTTCTCTTCATTGCACCAGCTCTTTGGCACACGAACATATTTTCGGTCGGAGTGCTATCTGTTAAAAAAAGGATCACACTCAGACCAAAGTTATACAATTGGACAGTGGAGATAATTATTATTTAAACTATCTGAATTTGCATGAGAAAAAATAGCAGCAAGCACTTTTTTCCTCTGAAATTCGGATAAGACTCACCCGTTCAAGTCTATCGGTAGAAGAAAAAAATCGGATGCCGTACGGAGACACAGTATAACATTCAATTTTGACAGATACATTGCAGTTCTGTAATATAGGAAACTGAAAACGGTTCTGTAAATGATTTATAGCTGCTAAGTAAAAAATCAGATTGCATACTGACTGCTCACTGGTGGCACTTTTCTGGATGCAACTCTGATTGATTTTATTTGTACTGTCATGTGACCCTAACCTTTAGCTCTCTGGAAATCTGGTAGCCAAAATGATTACTTAATTTTTTGAAATCCAATCAAATTGAAGCCATGATAGTTAGACTTGAGCAAATTAGAAAAAATTCAAATATTCATTTTTATGTATAGAAAATATTGTATATCACCTTCAGCCAGGTAGCTGGTATATTTGTGGCAGTTCACAGTTGTCTAATTGGAGTAGTAAAACAAGTGTGCAAAAATAAAATTGTTAGTGTCACACACACATTAAGTTAGACAATCACAGCTAAATAACTGGATTTTCGGTAATTTTCTGTTTTTATAAAACATTTCTTTTCCTCTTCACAAACATGATTGCACAGGAAATTAAAAACCTTGGTACAGTCACAGTCTCTGACTGACACTGATTTCAGATATTTTTTATGCAAAAAATATTGTGCTCCCTTGCTGCTGCTTTCTAGGGCATTTAGAATGAAGAAAACATGTATATTTCAAATGTAGCAGGACAAGAAATCACTGATCAATCACACCAATCTGACACTGTTGTTGTTACCTCCCCTATCTCTCACCCCCTATCGATTCAATTTCTCTGTTGTTCATAACTACTACATTCAGCTTCTTCAGTGCAGCAGTTGTACGACACAGAGTACCTGGAGTATTTGTTTTAATGTTTTAGAATTTTCTCTCCCTATTAGAGACAAGTAGATAGTTAGAGAGAAAGACCTCCCACGTATCATTTCAGTATGATCTCTTACCTGGTAAATCTAGAGATGCAATTTGGCTCTGTGGTATGTATCACAAGTCCTGCATCCGACTGTACTTCACTGGTAACCGCTGATCTCCAGTCACTCAGAGGTGTCTAACCACCAATGTAAAAGGTATGATAATGCGCCTGATAAATTAGGATGTGATGTCATAGCTGCAAGGCATTATGGGGAAGCACTCTCGTCTGCCGTGCAAAACTACATTAGTCTGCTCTCTGGTGCTTCTCCAAAGTTAGAAATGATGCTGGGTAAGGATTTCTTTGTGAATCACAAATCAAATCTCAAAGTGCTTGAATTCACCTTGCACTGCGAATTTAAGGAAATTTTTCTCTAACTCGATCCTTCACAGAGAGATCATCATCTCCCGCCTTGACTACTGCAACCTCCTACTTTGTGGCCTCCCTTCTAAAGCCCCCGTTACACACTGCGATATCGCTGGCAATATCGCTGTAAAGTCACTGATTTTGTGACGTTGCAGCGATATTGCTAGCGATATCGCTGCATGTGATACTTACCTCCGACCGGCTCCACCGCTGGTTATCGCTGATCGTGCGAGAAGCTCCTGGATCATTCCTCGTCGGTCACTTCCTGTGGCGCTTCCTGCTGTGACGACGAGCGACGTGTGGAGTCGGGCGGGAGGACGCAGGATTGCCACGTCTGACAGGTACGTAGCGATCCCCGTCCCCAGCGATGTCGCTAGTGAGATCTGCCTGTGTGGCAGCTCACTAGCGACCACCTAGCGATGCACCAGTGATCCTGACCACGTCATATCGCTGGTCGGGATCGCTGGTGAGTCGCTAGGTGTAACGGTACCCTAAAACTCTCGCACCCCTCCAATCTATTCTAAACTCTGCTGCTCGACTAATCCACTTATCCCCCCACTATTCCCTGGCCTCTCCCCTTTGTCAATCCCTGCACTGGCTCCCCATTACCCAGAGACTCCAGTTTAAAACCCTAACCATGACATAAAAAGCCATCCACAACCTATCTCCTCCATACATCTGTGACCTCGTCTCCCGATACCTACCAGCACACAACCTCCGATCCTCACAGGATCTCCTTCTCTACTCCCCTCTTATCTCCTCTTCCCACAATTACATACAAAATTTCTCCCGCATATCCCCCCCTACTCTGGAACTCTCGACCCCAACATATCAGACTCTTGCCTACCGTGGAAACCTATAAAAGAAACCTTAAGAACTATCTCTTCCAGCAAGCCTACAACCTGCTGTAACCACCAAACCGCTATACGACCAGCTCTGCCCTCACCTACTGTATCCCTTGTAGATTGTGAGCTCTCGCAGGCAGGGTTCTCTCTACTCCTGTACCAGTTGTGACTTGTATTGTTTAAGATTATTTTACTTGTTTTTTATAATGTACACCCTTTTTCACATGTAACGCGCCATGGAATAAATGGCGCGATAATAATAAATAATAATAATAATTTGCTCTATTCTATTCTATTCCTTATCTCTATTGCTGTGCTGTGAGCTCTGACATCCTCTCTCTATCCTGAATCATTCTAAATTAGCTGCTGCATTCCTTGCTTAGACTATTATACAGGACATGATAGCCCCTCCTGATTGGCTGTGCCAAACCATGTATTGTGGTATCTGGCAGGCAATGTGGAGAGGCCTATGCAGCCACGCCTGAGGTCATATGAGCCTTTTATGACTGACTCAACCTTTTAAAATGTGTACAGCTACGCAGTGAATTTTTTTTGCGCATTTAATTGCAAAATGTTTGAAGTTATCGGGAACTGGAATTTCATACATTTTAACACAAATTTGATTTGTATAGAATTGATTCACTCATCTCATTTGGTGCATAATTTTTTCAACTTTTTATTCTCTGGCCACTAAAAGTTTCAAATTTTAGTAGAAAATCTTAGTGGCTGGTGAAGGCCTCTATTGTTTTGTCTATTCTTACTATCGGTATCCTTTCCTTTTCTGCTTGGTTGTGTTTATCATTTGCTCTATATACATTTATACAGTATAAGGTGAAGTATTTAGGATTTTGGCTATGCATGCACGGCAGATGTCCAACTTTCAGACTCTAGTTGGATTTTGAACCCCGGTGATGACATTTATTTGAATGAAGATAAATATGGAACATTTTATTGTTGATCTGTTAAACAATAGGGAGCATCTGATAAGAAACACATGTTTGGAGAGAATTACCAACCAGACGGAAAAAGTGATCCCCCATCTATTCCGTTTACTTAATAAGTCTTACATATGATCAAAACCTATATATTTCAAAATTGCTGGCTGAGATATTGCAGTCACTGCATCCTGATACATCATGCAAAAAACTCAAACAGTATTATTTTTCCTCAATAAATCTTTATGAAAAACAGCCTGATGATTGGGTCAAAAAAGTTCATAGCAGGCACTAGTAAATATCCATAGCCTTCATGTCCTTTACCCAAAACCTGTAGAAAAGCTGTGATCACCCATCAAAACAAGTAAAAACTACTTTTGATGCACATGCCGAACTTATATACCCACTCTTTTTTAATAGTTGATTCCTTTTTTATCAGATTTCTGACAGCACTATATGTATTGGACCTTCCTTTCCATCTGCTCCCAGTATCAATTGCTCATGCCATTATCCAGTGGCTTGCTATACCTAACGTTAAAGCCCACCTCTCTGTTATGCCTGTATATAGTTTGACAGACAGGAGAGCAGGAGCAGAGTGATAAATATCCTCCACCACGTTAGTCAGACACACACACAGTCAATGGAACTCATCAATTTCAGTAGGATCTCTTCTTTGTTGATAAATTTTAATGAGAAAGGGAACTGGACTTGCTGCTTTTGAACATGCCCAATTACCGTATTTGTTCCCACAGAAGTAGTGCTGGATTACCAGTTAGACATTGTAGGCACCGGCCTATGGGCTCAGAGTCTTTTGGGGGTCACCACACAACAAATGAAAAATAATATTGATTTGATATTGAAAGAAATGTGCAAACAGCATGCCGACCCGGTCAGCTGACATTGGAATCTAGTTGGATCAATAGATCTATGATGTGAACATTACTGCAAATGATGTTTCGGCTGTTGTCAGATATTTTAGAGAGAATTCCCGTGTAATAGAGCAGTGGCATATATGTGATCAGGTTGTGACAACTATGTGATTGACCAGAACGGGAGGTGGAAGCGGAGAGCTAAGTGGCCACGAGTTCTAGCCAAGTCTAGATCATAATAGAACATTCATGAGTAGATGCTTCAGGAACACAGATGAGTATATGGAGTCCTACATCCGAGGTCCACATTAGTTAATTACCTTTTTATTGTTATGATAAAGTCTAATTAACTTAATTTTCTGCCATTTAATAAAATTTCAATGGTGTATTAATACTGCTATTAGCAAATTTAAAAACATATTAGGAAATCATTTGCATTTTGCAACAGGTGCGGTGGTCGTGCTCTGTGGTGTGACAGGGCTCCGCCGGCATTTTGCAATAGGTTCGGTGGTGGTGCTCTGTGGTGCAGCGGAGCTCCGCCGGCATTTTGCAACAGGTGCGGTGGTGGTGCTCTGTGGTGCGGTGGGGCTCCGCCGGCATTTTGCGACAGGTCGGCGGTGGTGCTCTGTGATGCGGCGGGACTCCGCCAGCATTTTGTGAAAGCCCGGAGGCCCCCGCGGCTCCATTGCTGCAACACAGTGGCCTCCTGGGAAATGGCTGCAGGGTGTGGTACATGCTCAGATTGAGATCTCGTCTCTCGAGATCTCGGGATGAGATCTTGTTGCCGATATCCCAATCTGGTGCGATGCGGTGGCCTCTGGGAAAATAGCCGCTGGGGGGCGGCGCATGATCAGATTCAGATCTCAGCAACAAGATCTTGGCCCGAGATCTCGTATCCCGAGATCTCGGGATGAGATCTCAGTGCCGAGATCTCAATCTGAGCATGCGCTGCCCCCGGCCGCCATTTTCCTGGAGGCCACCGCATCGCAGAAAATAGATTTGCGGGGGCCTCCGGGCTTTCAAAAAAATGCCGGTGGAGCCCCCCCTGCACCACAGAGCACAACCGCCACACCAGCCTGGGAAGGAAGGGAGGCTGCATCGCCCTGCAGCGTTGGAACGGGACCGCCACCACAGTATTTTGTAAGTTTCTTCTGACTATAAGATGCACCCCCATTTCCCCCCAAAAATTTTTTTTGGGAAAGTGCGTCTTATGGTCCAAAATATACGGTAGTCATAATCTTACAAGGAATAGTTTATGCCTGTGGTCACCTTTAGATTATTTACTTGACCCATGAAAATCGGTGGGACTTTTTAACATTTACAACTATGTGAATCATACGATCGATATCATCCAAAACAAAAATATTATATGGTAATGTATCACAAATGTTTTGACTATGTGTCTATAGATAGCCAAAAATATATATATATAACAAGAGGACACTCCAATAGAGTATAAAACCTATAAGAGGCTGGGAGTCAAAGTCCAAAAAGGTTTTTATGAAAAGTATAAACAAATTTATTATAAAATAGATAACGCAGACAAGATACAATAAAACAGTCCATGGTTATGGCACAGGGGATCAATATGCAACAGATCCATACAATAGTAACGGGTATAGATAAAAGGATTAGACAAAAAACATGCAGATCATACAAAAAACATATAGTATCTGTGGTACAGAGACCTATATATCCGGATGGCAAAAATTAAAGATCATTAAGAGGTATTTATCTCTAACCACAGTAAAAATTAAACTATACACTGGTTGTGATATCTCCCAAATAGAGTAAGCAAACAAGTTTATGCAAACAGTTTCAAGTGGCAAAGGAAAAAAATCGGTCCTACATGGTAGATTATAAAAGTAGAGCCACATATAACAGTGGGAGAGGGGAGAAAACAGGCATGTCAGAGGACCATCTTACCCATATTGCCCCGTGTGGAAATGTGTGAAAGCTGGCAGCCCCAACGCGCGTTTTGCGTGGACTTCCTCAGGGGGTGTTTTTTTTTAACTATGTGAAACAGCCCGTAAATAATGAAAGAATCAAGTTGTGGATGCATAAAGATGTGAATTGGTTTAAAATTAATCAGAAACCACATCCATAATTCTTCAATTTAGATTTCTTTTACCCTTGGCCCTAGAGCTGTCGGCTATTAGAATAACAGATGTGTTTTCTTGATAAATAGCTCGCCTTCTCCTGATGACTTTTATGACAATCAGAACTGAGATAAGATCCACTAGCTTCTGGTTGGTAGAAGGAAATCCTGCAGTAATGAACACTGAGTAAACACAGGACTTATCTGTAAACAGATTTAATTAGAAATCTGTTAAAGCTAAACCACCATGACCAGGCTGCCCGGGGGATTAGCAGCAATTTCATGCTTTTCTGTGGTCAGCAAATAAAATTTCTTTAGTATCTCAAATTCCTTTTCTCTACTTATTCTCCTCAGTCATTTTTCTTCCTTTTGCCACTCCAAAGCAACTCTCCATGCTCAATAGCCGATCAATATTTATCTATGTGTTCCTAGCAAAGAGCTCCTTGACACTGCAACATCTGTGTTTGCTCAGCTACCAGGACAACACAGTGCAGACTTTCATCAAATCAATCTTTCACTTGACAGGTCAGAATAACGGAGGCTTTTCAGGGTGGCTGTCTCTAAGAAGGAGGTGTATCTAAAGACCGGCAATTGAAATTAGACGCTTGAGTTGAGAATTTATTTTCTAGGTTTTTGTTTTTTTAAATCTTTAACTTTTTTTTTCCAAAACTTTTTCCCAAAAAATAAATTACAACTTGTAAAGGATAAAATATCGTGGAAATAGGAAATTCTTTCCAGATTTAAATCTTGTCAAGGAATAATTTTATTTTGGCCTCTAGAGAAATAAAAGTAGAAAAAAAATGAAGGAATGCAAAAATGGTTATTATACACAATAGCAAAGATATTGACTACTGCCTACTACGACTAGGACAAATTTGAGATGGAACTGGAAGTTGTAAAGGTCTTCAACCTACTCAGATCAATGGTCACTCAAGATGCAGCGACGACACCGAAAGTTAATAGGAGAATAGCAATGGGCAAATGAACAATGAAGTCACTGGACGAGGTCTTCAAATCGAGGAACATTTCACTGGAGATGAAGACACGACTTGATCATAATTTAGTCTTCTCTGTGGTACTAACATAAGTGGTGAAACCTGGACGATAAAGAAACAAGACAGAAGAAGAATCGACGCCTTTGAAATGTGGTGCTGGAGAAGGATGTTTTCAATACCATGGATGGCAAGAAGAACACATAAGCCAATTTTGGAACAAATTAAGCCAGACTTGTAACTTGAAGAAAGGACCACCAAGCTATGACTTGCCTACTTTGGACACATCATACAAAGAGAGTGATCACTGGAGGAGGACATCATGTTCGGAAGAATAGAAGGAGCAAGGTAAAGAGGAAGACCAACAGATAGATAGTATCAAGATAACAGCAGAGAAGACCCTGGTGGGCACAAGATCGATCTTCCTACAGAGCTTTCATTCATCAAGTTGCCATGGCTCGAGATCAAGCCAAAGGTCATTAAAGAAATACACAACTTGGTTGAGTAAAATAATTACTGCTTTCGTAGGAATGGAAAGTTGGATCCAACAGCTTTTCATCTGTTATTAACGTACATAGGATAAACAGTCTGATGGGTTTGTAAAATTCATTTTTCAGAATGTCTGATAAAAATCTTGGCCAATCCATTTGACCTTCAGACTGTATAAAACAGTCCCTTTTGTATCGGCTTCTCAGAAACATAATATTTATGTACTATTCTTTGCTTACATAGCGCCATCATATTCTAGAACGCTTTACAGACATTATCAGTGTCCCCAGTGGGGCTCAGAATCTAAATTCCCTTTCAGTATTTCTTTGGAGTGTGGGAGGAAACAAGAGAAAACTCACGCATGCGGAGAACATACAAACCCCTTGCAGATGGTGTCCTTGGTGGAATTTGAACCCCAGACCCCAGCACTACAAAGCAAGAGTGCTAACCACTGAGCCACAATTCTACCCAACTAATGGTAAAACTGGTATATTCCCGGTCTTGAAAAACTTCTTCTTGACTGGTGTCTTTTGCGTGATGAAGTGTAGCCATGGATGAAATGTCACTTGACACGGAACCACTATGGATGTTATGCCATTACCAGGATTCTCATCAAGAAGTGACAGGATAACAATAGTAAAATAAAAGAATGAAGGAAAATGGGAAAAATCGAAAAGGAAGAAAATAAGGTGACCAACACCATGACGCTCAGTACTTCTCTCTTTCCTGACTCTCAGGGCCCAGTATATTCTGCATGGTAATAAAGTTATGATCTGCCCTACAGCTCCAGAACCTGGTCACCCCTATAGTACACCCTTGGACTGATCTACTTGGTTATATGTTAGTCAGCTGTGAGACTGACTGTATTAATGCAGCAGTTTAGCTAATGCAATAGTTGCTTTCACCGCTAGTCCCAGCCCGGCCATTGTGGGAGCCTTCCTAAACTTCGCTGAGAATGTGGCATTGATACTTTTAATAAAGAGCTTTTTCAGCTACTGAGGTCATTCCACGCAGCCGGTTTTATTTCTATAAACTATCTTATTTGCTTCCTCCAATAAGCCCTTAACGAAATCAGAGCAGATACTATGTATAAAGTTATCAGGAAACGGTCATAAAAATGCCGCGCTCTATGGAATAACTTTATTCATTGCAAGCTATGAAACCACAGAGCAGGGGAATGCTTACACTGAGTCAAATCGGAACCCAAATAATTAATATCTCAGATACTGTAGTCCCTTTATCCAGGTAGAGTAAGGTAGAGATCTGAATAGTAAAAGAGACTTGTGTTATTTTCTCTCGGTTGGGTACAAAGATATTTTAAACTTTTTTTTTTCTCATTTTTAATTTGTGTCAGGATATTTGGGAGGGACACTATCAAGAAATAGCAACGTTTAATCCCACTCCTCCCTTACACTTAATAAAGGCTTGTAAGTTTGCTCAGCAGGGGCGGGCTCATAGGGATATTGGCACATGCCCAGAAATTAGTTTACTCCATTACCAATAGAATTTCATCAAGGATCCTATTGTGGGTGACTCTCTCTTAGCTAAAAAGTCCAAATGCAATGGTTCCATAATGGGGAATCTACTTGTTGAAGGTCTTCCGATGTTCCAACTTATTTTTGTATTCCCTATAGCTGAGCCCCCGCTTCCATAAACTTTAGAAAGAAGTATAACTAAAAACTGTGATCTATTTTTCTATAAATATTCAGAAGTTTCTGCCAATATCAATATGCTTATATGTTAGACTGTAATAGACCCTTCACATTCTCACGATCGGTGGTCGTCTGACTGCCATCTGATTGATATGTCCTAAAAGGTTGTAGTAACGCTTTCAAGATAACTAATGCCACAGCAGTTCTAATTCAGAATGTTACAAATTGTCGCTGATTTTTGTTTTGAATTTTTCTTTTGGGAAGGAAGCCATCAAGGAATAGCAAAGTTCAATCCTTACACTTGTGATTGTGCTCAGTAGAGGCGGACTCATGAGGAGGTGGTCACTGCCCAGAAATTAGTTTGCTCTGTTACCAACAGGATCTTTTTAAGCTAACTCTTAAGGGTGAGCCTATCTTAGGTATCAGGCCCTAAGGTAATATTTCTATAATGGGGCCATGAACTTGTCTGAGGGCCCTCAGACTCCAATTGCTATCTCTGAATTCGCTGTAGCTGAATCTCTACTTCAATGCATTTTTTTGCATTTAAAAGGTTGTCCACTACTTTAATATTGATGACTTCACCTTAGGATAGGTCATCAATTTCTGACCGGTGGAGGTATGACACCTAGCACCCCCTAGATCAGCTGTTCTTAGTGCTGGCAACAGCTGAAAGTGCTCAGTTTTGGAACTGCTCTCTTTACTGATAGAGGCCGCAGTTAGGTAAGGTACATCCACCCCCTATTGATTTCAATAGAGGCGGTTGTACAGTATTCTGCCTTGGCCACTATCAATAGACAGAGCATCTTCATTATTGAGCACTTCCTGCTGTCACCGGCACTAAAGGCCCCGTTACACATAACGATGTCCCAGCGATCCCACCAACGATCCGACATGATGGGATCGCTGGGACACCGTTAGGCTGATCGCTGGTGAGCTGTCACATAGACAGACCCTCAAGCAATCAAGACCAGCGACGCTGGACGCTGGTTTCTAATGTAAACATCGGGTATCCAGGAGCCACGGCTCCTGGATACCCGCTGTTTACCTTGGAAACCGGCGTACACGCTTGTTTCCAAGGTAAACATCGGGTATCGAAGAGCCGCACGACTCCTGGATACCCGCTGTTTACCTTGGAAACCAGCGTGTACGCCGGTTTCCAAGGTAAACAGTCGGTATCCAGGAGCAGAGGCTCCTGGATACCTGATGTTTACATTAGAAACCAGCATCCAGCCTCACTGATTGCTGGTCTCTCGCTGCCACACGCAGCGATGTGTACTGGCCAGCGGGAGACCAGTGATCGAAAAACGGCCCAGGCATGACGGGGCCTTAAGAACAACTGATCGGAGGGGTGGGGTGCTGGGTGTCACACCCCCACTGATCAGATATTGATGACCTTTCCTAAGGATAGGTCTTCAATGTTAAATTAGTGGGGCATCCCCCCTTTTCTGGAACTCTCCACCACAACATATCAGACTCTCACCTACCGTGGAAGCCTTCAAAAGGAACCTGAAGACCTACCTCTTCCGACAAGCCTACAACATGCAGTAGCCACCAATCCACCAGACCTCTGCATGACCAGCGCTACCCTCGCCTACTGTATCCTCACCCATCCCTTGTAGATTTTTAGGGCAGGGTCCTCTCTCCTCCTGTACCCTTCATGACTTGTATTGTTTAAGATTACTGTACTTGTTTTTTATTATGTATACCCTTTTTCACATGTAAAGCGCCATGGAATAAATGGCGCTATGATAATAACTAATAATAATAACCTTTTTAATTGAAGCCACAGGTATTCATCCGTTTCTCCATTAATGGTCAGAGTTTTCTGTAATTATCATCTGCTTATAGGTAGAAATGAAATGTGTCCCTATCATTCTTGGGATCAGTGGTAGCCTAACTTTCGTGACATCTAACTATTGACAAGCCTGAAAGTTCTTCCGTACAGCACCGCTCTAAGATATAGAAATGACATAACAGTCGTAACTCAGCAGCGGCTGTCATGCTACAATTCGCCCATCGCTGATTTCTATTGTGGATCTTTCTTCGCGCTCAGACACATGACATTCATCTTGATCAAATAAGTCAAATCAGGCCAGTCATTATGAATCTGGAAAGAGAAGAAAGAGTCACAGGGTAGCGGTTCCACATGCATCTATAATCAAACCGCCATTAGCTCATTTGTTCGTGTTTGTTTTATTTCTCAACAAGGTTAATGTTTATTTTATGAGATGAAAAGGGGGAACGAAATGGTCCCTAATCTCATGGTGTATCCATAGCATAGTTTATCGCTCGACATATGGTTATGATATAGTTTTTCCAGTTCCACTTGAAGTCATCACAATGCCAGCTAAGTAGTGAATTATGAGCGGCTAGGAATGTACTTAACCCCAACCATGCCAGATAAGCATCACCAAAAAAGGTAGAACTTTACGCTTTTGAATCTCGAACAGTGTCATATGGGTTTGTAACACTGCGCCGAAAGTCCTTTATGGGGCTATAGTGTACTTCTGAGGGCCGTCATATAAAATTGGAGTATTCTATGCAATGCGCTCTATATTATGATGTCATTTGAAGGTATTTAATCCTATAAGCTTTTCTTCTAGAAGAAAATATGGTATAACACATAGCACCATGTACTAGCTTGGAGCTATTCAAAGGTATTGTCCAGCCTTAGACTTCGTTCCCACGTTCAGTATTTGGTCAGTATTTTGCATCGGTATTTGTAAGCCAAAATCAGGAGTGAAACAATTGTAGGAAAAGTATAAAAGTAACTCGTCACCACTTCTGTATTTATCACCCACTCTTGGTCTTGGCCCACAAATACAGATGTGAAATACTGACGAAATACTGAACGCGTGAACAAGGCCTTAAAGGCAACAAATCTGTAGTCACTTGCCGTCGATCTACTTCTCCACCGGTAGTGTCTAAGCTAGACTGCCGCTCCACTAATTCTCTATGGAACTGATAGAGAAAACCAAGAACAGCACGCAGCATTTTTCGGTAGTTCCATAGAAAATTAATGGAGCGGAAGTCTAGTATTCGCGCTAGAGCTCCATTCTGATGTGCCTTGACCTGGCGATCAATGGGGGGGGGGTCTCAGCAATTGGACCGCCACAAATTAAGAAATTATCACTTATGCTTATAATGATAACTTCTTGCAATAAGAATTCCCCTTTATGGAATAAAGATAACTCATTGATATACAGTTATGATTTTTTGTCCTTTTAGGGAAAAAATATTTTAAACATGTATTTTGTTGGGGAAAAAAAAATTATTAAAATATTAAGAATATTAAATTATTATTATTATGATTTCAATAGTTTGAATATTTTAATAAGCATTTTTATTTTATTATTATTTTAATAAGAATTATTATTACTATTATTATTACTGTTAATAATAATAACATGTATTTAAAATTGATCAGATTTTTTTTTTGCAAGAGACATAGAGCATTTTTTCCTTCCCTAAAAGAGGCCCGACTTGTCTCGGCCTGACGGTTTAGCTTTCCTATCAGCGATTATTTTATAAGCAGCTGACAGGCTGTGTAAGAGGATCAGGATACTGTGTTTATTGGAGGTGACTTTAATACGTCGTAACACAATAGTTGTATTGTTGGAGAGTGCCGTGTGCCCTGTGCTGAACACTTACACCAAGTGCTTATCGCAGCGTCACTCCATAAACAGCCCATTAAAGTCAAACCTTTTCTGATTTTCGCTCAGTGGGATATTTGTGCACATCCTTCCCACAATCCAGGGCTGACGACTCTCGCGCTCCGCTGTAGTAGGAGCCAAGTCTATCTTTATGAAACAAAGCTGCCATCTGGTTATCTCTGCAGTCTCACGATACAGCCAGGTACGACAAGTATTGGCTGCAGCGCCATTATCCGGAGCACTCGACTCTTTAGATGAAACCGCGATTATATATTATAAGAAAGAAGTACAATATTAAGGACAAGAGTATTGGGCTGCCTGTCTTAAACATTGAATTCAGGTTTGCATTCAGTCCCCCAGCTACCGGTGTGTAACATCCGGCCTATTGCATCCAGTGTATAACCTCCGGCTCCCCGCCATGCTACCTGTCTTAACTAACATGTGGTGCAGAGATCACTGATACTAGTGCAGTCCTGTAAGAGGAGACACCTGGGTAACAAGTCAGTTCATGGCATTTCTTCCTGCTAAATCTTCCCCCATTACCTGTGACTGATATTATTGAGGAGTGGAAGGAACCGCAGGAACACTCAGCCACGAAGTGGAGACCCCGTAACAGTATAAAGTGGGGTCACCAAGTGCTGAAGAGCAGAGGACAGAAAAGTCACTAACGCTTTGCTGACTCCATAACTGCAGAGTCCAGACCTCCCCTGGTATAACATCAGCACAAATACTGAACCCCCACCGGGAGCTTCATGGCAGAGCAGCTGCTATATCCTTACATCACCAAACACAATGCCGAGCGTCGGATGGAGTGGTGTAAAGCCGCCACCACTGGACTCTGGAGGAAACGTGTTCTTTGCAATGACGGATCACACTTCTCTATCTGGTGTCTGATGGAGGAGTCTGGGTTTGGTGATTCCAGGAAAACATTAGCATTGTGCCCTCTGTACAGTTTTATGGAGAAGGTTAATGCTATGGGCTGTTGTCAGGGGGCGGCCTTGATTCATTAGTTCCAGTGCAAGGAAATATTAATGCTTCAACACAAGACATTGTGGACAATTGTAGCTTCCATCTTTGTGGGAAGAGTTTAGGGAAGACCCTTCTCTGTTCCACATGACTTTGCCTAAAGTCCATAAGGATATGATTGGGGAAGTTTGGTGTGGAAGATCATAACCAGCCGCACAGAACCCGGACCTCAACCCAATCTTTGGGATGAACTAGAAGAGGAATTGTAAGACCGGCCTCTCCTCCAACATCAGGGTCTGACCTCATAAATGCTTCTCTAGGTAATTAACAAAAATTCACACAGATCCCGTCAAAATCTTGCACTAAAGCCCCCGTCTCACATGGCGAGATCGCTAACGTGATCGCTAAAGCGTCACACATAGCGGCGACCGACCCTCCCGCTGGATATCGCTGATGGTGCTGGAATGTCCTGGGCCATTTTTTCATCGTCCCACTATCCAGCATGCATCGCTGTGTTTGACGCCGACGAGCGACCTCGATATCGACGCAGAACTCAGGGACGCAGGCAGGAGTCATCAGAATAGCTGCTGTGTGACAAGGTCCCAACAACCGCCGAGGTCGTTAGACGGATCGTCGGATCGTTGCTGTGCTGCTGAAGAGATCTGCCTATCTGGCAGCTTACTAGAGACCATGCAGTGACGCACCAGCGATCCTTACAGGTCATATCGCTGTCGGGATTGCTGATGCGTCGCTATGTGAAACGGGACCCTTAGTCTTCCCAGAAGAGCGGGATCTGTTATATCTGCAAAGGGACCTACTCCAGATTAATGTGTATGGAAGTAGAACAGGAAGTCAGAAAAGCTCCTGTAGGCATAATATAGAGGGGTGGTGCCAATACTTTTGAATATATAATGTAGCAAGTGTTCCGAAAATTTTGGTATGAAGATTGTATATAACAAAATGCAATATTTAATATGCAAAAAAATATAAATAGTTTGCATGTCTTATCTGATGCAGATTTTTCAAGTGGCGCTCAGACACTATATCGCAAAAACTTTTTATGTAAAGTCAGCCTTCTAACAAGTTTTTTTTATATTTATTATGATTATTTGATAATTGAGAATATCCAAGAACGCTTTTTTTTTTGGTCTACATCTCTTGAGTAGCCAAATAAAATTAAAATCTAAAATTTCTCCAATGAATAAAGCAAAAAAAAAAAAAAAAAAAAAAATATATATATATATATATATATATATGAATAGATGGAAATATAAAAACAGTAAATTGATGAAAAAAGGGAATACCAAAGAAAAAAAAATGTAAACTCCAAAACGAGCCTAGGATTATGAATAAAACATCATCTCGTACCAATATCCTAATTTTTAAAAATTAACTTGCTTTAAAAAGTAAATCCCCCCTGCAGACAGGAGGGGGGGAGGTTGCGCACAGGAGCTGAGGTTGATGTAAGGTTTTATTGGGTGGAGGGCAGCAGACTAGGTGGGCCGAGCCGCTCTGAACTGCTGTCAAATTCTATGTTTCTACAACAAAACCAGTGTATGTAACATATCGCACCGACTATATTTACAAGCTGAATGAAACATTCTGAAAAATGAAACTCAATCCCCGGCAAGATAAATATTCCCGCTTCGCACCGAGGACTTGGTCTTTGTTTTCTTTTTTTTTCTTCTTGCCTTTTCATTCCGCTGATGTCACACAGTGAATATTTTATATCCAGTAAATGAAGGCTCCAGGGAGGTATTAAAGGGAGCTGCTGCTAATTTGCAGCGTGCCACTTTTTCACTGCTGTCCAAAAAATGTAACATATGTAGGGGAGTCCATGGGTGGAAAGAATGACTTTTCTGTATTTTCAGTTCTGTTAATATTTGATCTTTTGGAAACCTGGTTTAGAACAGTGCGTCTTGTAAGTATGTACATATATAAGCATGTGTATATTTCTATCATCCCAGCACAGAGGGGGTGTTAAAGCCAAATACAACCAGGGGAGCTTTATCCACGTTGGGCTTGGTGCTCACCACATGCCTCTTTAATATCCAGGTGGGTTAGCAGGTGGTCCATTCATACTATATAAAGTTCTTCAGTTGTCCTGGTCTGTATAAATCCTCTTTTGTCTAATTTTCTATGTGGACGTCATGTCAGTTTTTGACCTATCCGGTTCATCTTTGGTTTTTATCTCTCCTTTCACCATTAGACCTTCTTCAGACGCCTGTGTTTCATGTACATGTTAGTACAGACAGAACACGTGCCCGTTAGAAGTGTTCACCTGATTGTGACTTTTTTATTCTTTTATTCCCCAAAAAATGGAGATATGCCCGATTTACAAAACAAATTTAGAAATGAAGGAATCTTTTGAAATTCGAATTCTCCGGCTTTGCCAAATCCCCCCTGCCCCCTTTCAAATTTGATTTTCAGCAAATAAATTTGCGTGACCCTCAATATTTCAGTATTGGAAAGTTTACAGGAAAAGTATATATTTGTACCATGTTAGCTAGTAGATAGGAAAATATTCAAAATTGCAAGTCCTCAGTGGTTGATACCTTTCAAAATGATACCATTCAAAATGCAAGCTTTCGAGACTACTCAGGTCTCTTCATCAGGCATAGCATAGTAGTCTGGACATCTTGCTATTTGCTACTATCTTTTTATTTAACCATTGTAAGATGTCAATCACTGAGGACTCTCAATTTTGAATATTTTAATGGAAAGCTTGTCATTGATTGGAAAATACACGTGGGGGAAAGGAAAGAGAGAGAAAGAGAAAAAACCCTAATGACCACATTACAGAAAAGAGAGTGATCATAAGAGCTTACACTCTACAGGAGAGGACCTCACTGACCATAAGAGCTTACACTCTACAGGAGAGAGAGGACCTCACTGACCATAAGAGCTTACACTCTACAGGAGAGAGAGGACCCCACTGACCATAAGAGCTTACACTCTACAGGAGAGAGGGGGGACCCCACTGACCATAAGAGCTTACACTCTACAGGAGAGAGAGGACCCCACTGACCATAAGAGCTTACACTCTACAGGAGAGAGAGGATCCCACTGACCATAAGAGCTTACACTCTACAGGAGAGAGAGGACCCCACTGACCATAAGAGCTTACACTCTACAGGAGAGAGAGGACCTCACTGACCATAAGAGCTTACACTCTACAGGAGAGAGAGGACCCCACTCACCATAAGAGCTTACACTCTACAGGAGAGAGAGGATCCCACTGACCATAAGAGCTTACACTCTACAGGAGAGAGAGGACCCCACTCACCATAAGAGCTTACACTCTACAGGAGAGAGAGGACCCCACTCACCATAAGAGCTTACACTCTACAGGAGAGAGAGGACCTCACTGACCATAAGAGCTTACACTCTACAGGAGAGAGAGGACCCTGCTGACCATAAGAGCTTAGACTCTACAGGGGAGAGAGGACCCTGCTGACCATAAGAGCATAGACTCTACAGGAGAGAGAGGACTCCGCAGATCAGTGAAAGGGTCATCAGTTGAACCATCTAACAAGTGGAAATTCTTTTTTCTTTGTAGACAGGATCTCTGTAAATGACCAGGAACTGTCACCAAAATAATTCTTCTAGTGTAAAAAGAAAATACAAGTCAGAAGAGAGAGGGGGTTGAAGCTATAATATCTCACCTTTAATGTTGTGCTGAGATTGATGCTGTGAGAGGGGGAACGGAGTTTCAGGGAAAGACAGCGGTTTGGTTCACAGCACACTTTTGGAAGATCCTGCTCACTTAACAGGCATGGAGAGTAAAAAGGCCACATTGGGAAACAAAAATATTGGAGGAAAAGAAAAAGGTTTAAATCCAATATTTTTGGCTAGCGTATTGAAAAAAAAATATGTTTTTCTTTCCACTATCCCTTGATACCAAAGATTTGGAAAATAGTTTTCGGTAATGCTGTCTTTTTAACAAAGTTCCTCCTTCTCAGTCTTATTTAGCTGAAGATGAAGGTGACTAAAAGGAGCTGGTCGCTTGTCTTATGTGCCATATTTCTGCAAGGACCTTGCAGAAAGTCTTGTAGACTCACAAATGGGAAGAAAGATTTTTTTTTCTTAATTTTTACGTTTAGTGTCCCTTTAGTGAAGCAGAATATTAATTTGACAGCTGTAACTACTTCGCAGGACTCTTAGTTGCCCTTTCATGTTCACTATAGCTTTCCAAAATCCCAACTTGCATGCCAGACACTCTCGGGCAGTGACAGCCTTGCCCCTTACGTGATAGAACTGCTGATGGAGAAGGTGTGGGGACGTCATTCTCTGACCTTAGTTAATCTACACTACTCTGTCTCCACAAACACAGCTTGTTCAGACTACTGATCTCCTTCTCTTTTTCAGTGTGTGGTTTCTTTATACGCCGGTCTAGAAGCAATAAATATTTGGGAATAAAGTAGCTGGTATTCATTTAAGGTTAGTTTGGGCTTGAGGATATGATGAATAGGCTTTAATTTACATGCCGGCGGTTTGGTAAGTGGTGGCTTTTGCCACTAGACAGCCCAAAGCCCACAGCAGTCACATGTAACTAGATCTAATGAGCTGTGTGCTGCTATGTTTAGTGAAGATAGATGGAACTTGTAGAGGTCTGCTGGTGCTTTTGATAAGTTAAGACACCATAATTAATAAAGAAAACTTCATCTTGAAGATCGGAGAGCTGGAAAATTAAGTTGTGGAAGCCAATTTACTGAAGGTAAACAGTAAGCGAAGGGGACATTATAGAAACAATAATTGGACGTTAAAAAAATATTTGTTTCATTCCAACATTGACCATGTAAGTAAGAAGTGTTTGTCAAACTTAGTGGGAATTTTAATATTTAAGGAGAATTTAAGAAAATGATTCCAAAATCTCGAGCCATGTCGACTTGATGGATGAACGCTTTGTAGGAAATTAGATCTTGTGCAAGCCTAGATAGGTCCACCAGGTTGTTCTCCACCATTATCTTGATAGTATCAAGCCATTGGATTGCTAGTCTTCCTCTTCGCCTTGTTCCTTCTATTCTTCCGACTATGATGTCCTTCTCCAGTGATTTCTCTCTTCGTATGATGTGTCCTAAGTAGGTAAAACGTAGCTTGATGATCCTTGCTTCAAGTGACAGATCTGGCTTGATTTCTTCCAAAATTGATTTGTTTGTTTTTCTTGCCATCCATGGTATTGATAACATCCTTCTCCAGTACTACAATCCTTCTTCTGTCTTGCTTTTTTATTGTCCAGGTTTCGCATCCAAATGTTACCACAGAAAAAATCTAAATACAATATGTACAAGCCAAATCTTTATCATAAGTGAAATGTTCCTCGATTTGAAGACCTTGTCCAGTGACATCATTGTTGATTTCCAGTATTTAGACAAAAAATCATAAAGACTCATAGATCACAAAAATAATAAAATCCAGCAAGTGGTCCACCATATTCCCAGCTAAATATGATCAATGGTATGATTGGACCTTGTTATATTATAACCTCGGGGCTATGAATGGCTTCTGCGTGCCTGTTCAAAGGTAGTCACTTAGAGTCACCACTTGTCAATACTTGTCCTGATGAACTGAACACTCTTAGGTTGGTTCACTGTCACGAGGGTGCCACGTCCCCCTGGAAGACCTGGAGTTAGATGGTCACATTAGGTGATGAATTGCAGGTATTCTTTAGAGATGATGTGATTTCTGTCATATATTAAATGGATTTAGTTTCCTATGGTGCTGAAGATGTTAATGACCCTTTCTATACTGGTCAGAAAAATGCAGCTTCATTACAGCTGCTTCAGCTCTGGTCATTACCTCTTACTATAAAAACTGGTCAGACCTTCTTGTCCCTGCCGGTGTAAGATTTGTCTTCCTGTGCTGTGTGCTAAAGCTAAGTGGTTGGAGTTGAGGTGTTGTAGTAGCATTCTGTGGTTTGCTGTAGTGCGTGTGTTTATCTCCTGGTCCCTGTCGCCATTTAGTTTATTACTTCCTGTCCCTATCGTCCTCCCTTGTTTACCTCACATTTCTGTCACATACCTCATGTGGTGGGTGAGGGGACAGTTCAGGGTTTAACAGGAGCATAGTAAGGTTGGGTCAGCAATTACTTTCCAGATGTCCACTCACGTGAATAAAATTGAAATGATTTATCATAATCGCCTTCATGGGTAAAATCCCTTGGTTGACTTGTCACCCTTCTTTACACTCGCCTTGTTTGACCCATACATCTTCAGTGTCATGCAGACATGTTTGTAATCTCTTTCTGCTTTACATGTGTCTCACTAATTATATGTGAATCCATTTTGCAAAAAATTACCCCATTTACACACAGTGACCATGTGTGAGTCTATTAGCTTTCATTCGCTTCTGCTAATAACCATTATTGTGACCATAGCAATAAGTTAGATAGGTAGTGGGTCCAAATAATTGGGAAAGATAATTAATTCAGGCACTATGTGAAGTATCTAGAGGAGTGATCATTTACACCCATCAAAACCAACACAGTGACTGACGGGGAGAGTTCAGTAACAGAGGTCACCATCAGAACGAGGGACAAGAAGTTATTAGCGCCCCAAGGGTCCGACTGCTGCAGACAACATAACTCTGCTTTTAATAAACACTTCTTCTCAGTCCAGATTATTCCTATATTTGTACTTCAGTGAATGACCCCAGCCGAATACCCAGTCTAAACCATTTATTATGACGCATGGAAATCGCTCAGAGAAGTGAATGTGGAAACCAAAGTAAAAACGTGAAGTGTTGCTAATAATTTAGATAATTTAAAATTGTTTGTTTTTTATCAGACGAGTTCTAGAATTGGAGAGATAATAGATAGATAGATAGATAGATAGATAGATAGATAGATAGATACCGTAATAGATAGATAGATAGATAGATAGATAGATAGATAGATAGATAGATCTACATCTCTGGACCAAATATCACCTCCCTACTAACCAGAATCCCACAATGTCTGTCTGCTGTTTCATCCTTCTTCTCCGCTAGGTTTCTAAAACTTAATATGGACAAAACAGAATTCATAATCTTTCCCCCATCTCACTTGACGCCCCCAACGGACCTATCCATTAAAGTAAACGGCTGCCCATTCTCTCCAGTTCCACAAGCTCGCTGCCTCGGGGTTATTTTGACACTGATCTCTCTTTCAAGCCACATATACAAGCCCTTTCCACTTCCTGCCGACTTCAATTCAAAAATATTTCACGGATCCGTACATTCCTCAACCAAGAATCTGAAAAAACCCTAGTCCATGCCCTCATCATCTCCCACCTTGACTACTGCAACCTCCTGCTCTGTGGCCTCCCCTCTAACACTCTCGCACCCCTCCAATCTATTCTAAACTCTGCTGCCTGACTAATCTACATGTCCCCCCGCTATTCCCTGGCCTCTCCCCTTTGTCAATCCCTGCACTGACTCCCCATTACCCAAAGACTCCAGTTCAAAACCCTAACCATGACATACAAAGCCATCCACAACCTGTGTCCTCCATACATCTGTGACCTTGTCTCCCGGTACTTACCTGCACGCAACCTCTGATCATCACAAGATCTCCTTCTGTACTCCCCTCTAATCTCCTCTTCCCACCATAGCATTCAAGACTTCTCCTGCACATTCCCCCTACTCTTTAACCCTCTACCACAACATATCAGGCTCTCGCCTACCATGGAAACCTTCAAAAAGAACCTGAAGACCTACCTCTTCCGACAAGCCTACAACCTGCAGTAACCGATCCACCAAACCACTGCACGACCAACTCTACCCTCACCCACTGTATCCTCACCCATCCCTTGTAGATTGTGAGCCCTCGCGGGCAGGGCCCTCTCTCATCCGGTACCTGTCGTGAGTGACTTGTATTGTTTAAGATTACTGTTCTTATTTTTATTATTTATACCCCTACTCACATGTAAAGCGCCATGGAATAAATGGCGCTATAATAATAAATAATAATAGATAATAGAAGATAGATAATAGATAGATAATAGATAGATAGAGTGATTGATTTATATGTTTGTGTATCATTGGATAGACAGTAAAAATAGAGATAGAACAGCAGGTGTGGATTTCCTGAGAAAGTGATTATCGTCCATTACACAGGAGTCCTCTCATCACTCTTGTCCGTGCCATCATCGTGTGTAGGACAGCGGCTCGTCCTCTGATATCATTAGAAGCCAGATCCCATATTTACCATCTGTCATTGACCTCTCCTTAGATGCAGACCGTCTTCTCTATGAACAGATAACATTTCAGACTCTAATTATGGGATAGGAATTCTGTGTAGCTCTACAGCTTGAACCCCTCCGAAAAAAAAAATGTGGAAAGGACAAGCAAAGTACAAAGTAATCATTAACCTAGATGAGACTGCCGACCCGGCATAATGCTGAGTATATGCCTCCAAAATCATAAAACTTGGGGACAATATAGTGGCTTTGGGCTGCCAACTTGACTTTTATTTTTTTTCTGGACAGTTTAACAAAAAAAATCAGGGACAGACAATATTTTTTACGGACACATTGGAAAACCATAGCAAATCATTATGATTGTAAGTGATGCTATTTTTACGGACTGTCTTGGAATTTCTGGATGATTGACCATGGTTGGCGCTATAGAAATAAAAATTATTACTATTGAATAAATTAATTCCTGCATACTTTCCATGGTTGGTCATAAAGGTTTTATTGTTGAGGGTCTGACCAGTCACTAGAACAGAGGACCCCAGTCTTTTACTCCTCTCCAGCACTACCGCAGAACGGTTGAGATCTATAGAACAATCTCCGCTTTTTCTTCTGCAGCTCCATCCAATTGTATGGGAGGTAAAGAAACAGCGGCCAATGACTGCGGGGGTGCACCAGCGGTCGAACCAACCCAGATCCAACATTTATTACCTATCCTGTGGCTAGATGAAGGATGTTCATGGCTACCATCTATTTTTCTAGCTACGGAGTTTCAAAGGCAGTCTTTACATAGAAATCCAATCTGCAGGAGAATTATTTGCACAGGAGGAGTGATACCCGGGGCGGAGAGTGTATTGGGCACATGATGAAATGTTAAAAGATGTGAAAACACATAGAAACCAGTAAGAAAAACCATTTCAGCCCATGCGAGGTGCAGGCAAGCAATGAATTGGACCCAGATAATGTTTGGCTAGGGAAGTAATGATATAATACCTGCTGGGGTGATGTGAGAGATGCGACAGAGACGTATGGTCCCCACATACGCATTGCACCACAGCTTGTTGGCACAAGTGCTGAGTAAATCTAGCAAATTTTGCTAAAAAATTTTTTTTTACAAATATATGCAGTATATTTTGCCATAAGTTCAATTACATACTTATAACAGACTTCTCACCTCTTCTTTGCATTTATCATGAAATATCAATTCTGTAACATCTAATCGTAAAATTCTATATATTGATGTACCTCTGTATTTCCTCCTGGAAATGTAAATTGATGACTTTACCTTGTGTTCACACATATTCTGATAATATCAGCACTGATTGAATAGTGTCAGACTGTGGCAATGGCAAATGATAATTTATACGAAAAGATGGTAAAACATAAAAGCCATCCCACCACAACAAGGTGACCCATTGGGATGGTCCTATTCTGTAATATCAATACTAGAGACAGGTTAGTGCCGTCCTGATGGGTCACCTTGTCGTGGTGGAATGGCATTTTTAAAAAAATCAAAATAGCGTTAACTAAACACCCTATGTTATTTAAATGTACTATTAATATTTACTTATTTACTTGGTGTAGGGTATAGGCTCATTTTTGTTTTTTTCTTGGGTTTTGTTTGTTAAAAAAAAGTCTGGAAAATGGACAAAACCTTCAATTTAATTAAAGGATATGGATACCTTTAGGGTTACAGGGTGGCGCCCATAGCAGATCAGCAATGACAACCACAGGAGTCTCCTGCAGACCCACGGTTGTCATGCTTGCTAACCCATCGGTGGCTCGCGATCATGTGATGGGGCGCCGATGGACGAGGTAAGTGCTGCACCTCCGGCATGAGCATCAGAGAAGGACAGCAGCATTTAACATGTTAACAGCCGGGAGTGGATCATGATTCCACCAGCGGCTGTTAGGGGAAGATTACAGCTGATCCAATCCCCTATCATGTGCCGGAAAAGATTCAGGATCAGCTCCGGAACCCACATCAAAGGGGGAGACACATCAAATGCCATATATATGTCATATGTTGGGAAGGGGTTAAGGCAAGTGGGCAACATAGAGGGAGGTATATGTGCCAACTACATTCCAAAGCCAAGAGGAGTCCATTGGCTTACATTGCTATGGATTCAGCCCTCCTTACATTCAGAAGCTGTCTTCGGCCGTCGCAGGGGTGTTGCATGTCATGGAGGAGAGTGCATGAAGGGGTTGTCTAGGTTTGGCACAAAAGTTTGCAGTCACTCTATATGCCAGAGCCCTGTCAGAATTTTCCGATGACAGCTGCATGATTTATATGATGTTCATATGACATCATATAAAGCTACAGGGAGTTTGGTATTTCCTGCAGCTTCATGAATAGATTATATCACATAGTCTGAAGTCCATGATCTTGTAGACCTTGGCATTTACCAGCAAGTCCAACACAGCAGAAATCTGTGAGTCATTCTTTTAATTGAAATTTGTGAGTTGTGACTATAAGGGGACTCTGAATATTCCGATTATAATATTTTGTGGGCATAGGTACTTATTAAAGGGGTTGTCCAGCCTTGGGGTTCATGTGTGCAGTCACTATATGTGACTGCTGACTTGCGAATCCTCGTAGTGCGCACACTACGTGCTGTTAAGGTTCTGCAGTGTCGGCTGCGAGACTGGGAGGTTATGTAACCACACGTATGTGATATGCAGATTACCGGTCATTTTCCAACTAGACTTCACTTCTATTGAATGAGGCTGTGCACGTCTAGTTGGAATGTGGTCGGAAGTATGCATACTTGCAGTCACATGACCGACTGCACCAGCAGTCCCAGCACTGGAGAATCCTGACAGCACTCACTTTGTAAGCTATGAGGATTCACTCTATGTGACTACAGACGTTCATACCAAAGCTGGACAACCCCTTTAAGTAGAATCCCCTTTTACAGTAAATATTCAGATAAAAAAAAATCAAAATCAATGTGTGATGGGCGGAGGTCTGATGGAGGATTGGGAGGCTATTCAGAGAAATGTGAATAGTCTTCATTCTGCGGAGGTGGCCGGACCTTTTCATGTGTAAATGCTGTCACAAGATGCTCTTTCATATCCATGTTGTGCGGAGGGCTGTGGGTGACCGTCCGTCTGATGTTTATTTAGAGCCTGAGCCCTGACGCTCCATTCTGCAAATGAGATAATCGACCCTCACATCATGACATTTTGTACTTTTGCATCCTCTGTGGAATCGGCTTGTGCATTCCATACCCAACACAGCGCGCTAATGATATTTAAAGTCAACAGATGAACCCTCCGCTCACCTAAATTTAGTAACGGATAAACTGTGAAACGCAGCCCTGCAGGCTCTGGCTTGCCAAAATCTGATAAATACTTTTAAATCCTGTTTATTTACTGGTCAGAATGGGAGCACACAGCCGTAATTGTATCCCGGCTCTAGATTGTCCTCTTCCGGGACCGACAAATCTGGTTCACATCACATCACGTTGTGCAAACACTGTCAGTGAACTAACGCTGAGGAATTTGTGTTGTTTTTCTGTTGACCAAACACATAAACATAATGTAACAGTTGGAGGGAAGTTGAAGATTCCATGTGATTAAATGTTATTTATTTATTGACTACTTTTACTGATTTCATTGGACAAGTCATCTGGGCCGATGACGAGATCGAGATGCTACATGCCAAGCCACTTAGTAGCTCAAATGAGTCTCATAAACACAACTGAAAGCCTAGCTTACCATTAATCATTAAGGCGTTTCATTTGCTTTCCATTTTAAGTTTTACAATTGGGGATAAACTACCCGCTAAGCATAGACATACAGACGGAGCAGAGCTGAATTTGATTTTTTAAAGCGGTTGTCCAGTCTGTGTTGCTTGATAACTTGGGTGTCCAATCCTTGAGACCCACACTGATCATCAGAACTGGAAACTTTTCTCCTGTTAGAATAAAGTGGCAGTGCACTGTTGTGAGTTCATTTTCCCCTTCACCATTGAGGTCTGATGAACTCCCTCTTCTGGTGAAGGAAGGTAGTGAGGCTGATTACCAAGCACCTGAGCTGGATGATGATGACTGGGTGACGGGAATTGCTGACTGGATATAAGGCAGCCGACGCCCTTCTGCCTTGCTGGTGATCTCTCTGAGGGATTCTAGGAGACCAGTCTGATTCCTGCTCCTCAAAAGCTAAGTTTTCTGCTCTGCTTTTTGCATTTGTGTTTTGGTTTTGTTTTGAGTTGTTTTTCTGGATTTCTGCCATTCCCTGCTGGGGTGAGCTGAATTCCTTTTTGCTCTGTCTTCAGAAAATACCTGAGTACTGATATAGTCTTTTTGAAGCCTAGCGTCTTCAGGGCTTTTTTCCCTATCAGCCTGTTGGCTCTTGTTTTGATAGGGTTTTGGCGGATTGCAGACAGCAGCTTTTCTATCCTGTCCTATTTAGTTAGCTTGGGCCCCATCATTTGCTCAGCCTATCTTTCTATCTGTGTGAGTGTTTTTTCATCTTGCTTCACCGTCATTATATGTTGGGGGCTGCCTATTGCTTTTGGGTCTGCTCTGGGTCAGTTTAGATTTCCCTTTCTGTCTTTAGGCTATTTAGTTCTCTGGCTGTGATCGAGGGGTCTAGGGCACCGTAGAAACCCCCCACGGCTACTGCTAGTTGTTGTTGATAGGTTTAGGGGTCTGCAATCCGATAGCTGAAAACTTCTCTGGTTTTCTGGACTTAGCTAGTATTTCTGTTTTTGCCTCCTACAGTGACTCATTCATAACAGAATCACCAGCCATACCGCAGATCCTAGGGTACTCAATAGCAGGAAAGAATTGTAAAAAAAAAAAAGTGTGTATATTTTTTCCTCTATATCTCTGAGGCCGTAGGGGGAATTTTTTTTTTCTCTCAATGGAGATAAAGCAATTGTCTGATCGTGTGGAGCAGCTCGCTTTGGAAGTGCGGGGAATTTCCACCTACCTTGCTCATTCACATGCTGCTGAACCAAAGATCCCTACTCCTGATGTGTTTTTTGGGGATCGGTCTAAATTTTTGAATTTCAAAAATAATTGTAAATTATTTTTTGCCTTGAAGCCTAACTCGTCAGGGAGCTCCGCGCAGCAGGTTAAAATTGTCATCTCTTTGCTGCATGGCGATCCCCAGGATTGGGTGTTTTCTTTGAAACCAGATGATCCTATTCTGACTAATGCGAACGCATTTTTTCAAGCCTTGGGGTTGTTGTATGACGAACCTAATGCTATTGATCAGGCTGAAAAGACCCTGTTGGCATTGAGCCAGGGTCGAGATTCTGCAGAATTGTACTGTCAAAAATTCCGAAAGTGGGCGGTCCTTACTACCTAGAATGATAATGCCTTGGCAGCTCTCTTTCGGAAGGGTTTGTCAGAAGCCGTAAAAGATACTATGATGGGATTTCCTGTTCCCTCTGGTCTTGACGATTCTATGTCATTAGCTATTCAGGTGGATCGGTGTTTACGTGAACGCAGGACTGCACGAGAGGTGTTGCCACCTGTTGAACAAGTGTCTGAACCTATGCAATGTGATAGAGTTTTGTTCAGGGAGCAACGTCAGGAGTTCAGAAGGCGTAATAAGCTGTGTTTTTTTTGTGGAGATGCCTCGCATATTATTTCTGTCTGTCCTAAACGAGAGAAACGTTTTGCACACACGTTTTCTGTGGGTGGTGTTCAACCTAAGTTTCTTCTGGCAATTACTCTGATCTGCTCCCTGTCCACATTTTCCGCCAAGGCTTTTGTGGATTCGGGAGCAGCCCTGAACCTAATGGACTTGGATTTTGCTAAACGATGTGGATTTCCGATGACACCTCTGTGGATGCCTATCACTTTGAGGGGGATTGATGCTACTCCTTTGGCGAAAAATAAACCTCAGTTTTGGACCCAGGTGGTAATGCGGGTCGCCCCAGACCATCAAGAAAATTGCAGATTTTTGGTGTTGCATAATTTGCCTGATACCATTGTTCTGGGGTTTCCCTGATTGCAAATTCATAATCCAGTTTTGGATTGGAAATCTGTGTCTGTGGTAAGTTGGGGTTGTCGGTGTGCCCTTAGTGAGGCTCCGGTTTTTTCCACCTCTCCTCAGTCGCATGATGTTCCTGACTATTTGGCGGACTTTTATGATGTATTTAGTGAGAATGAGTCTGCGTCTTTGCCTCCTCATAGGAGTTATGACTGTGCAATTGAACTGAGCCCGGGGTGTGAATTTCCCAAGGGTCGGCTCTTCAATCTGTACCCGAGCACGAGGCTATGCGATCCTATATTAAGGAGGCATTGGAGAAGGGTCATATTAGACCATCCTCTTCACCCTGAGGTGCTGTTTTTTTTTTCGTGGCCAAAAAGGATGGTTCATTAAGGCCTTGTATTGATTATCGTACCCTCATCAAAATTACTATTAAATATCAGTATCCGTTACCCCTGATTTCGGATCTATTCTCCAGAGATAAAGGTGCTTGCTGGTTTACCAAGCTTGACCTCAGGGGGGCGTATAATCTTATCCGCATTAAGCATGGGGATGAATGGAAGACGGCATTTAATACTCCGGAGGGACATTTTGAGTACCTGGTGATGCCTTTTGGGCCCACTAATGCCCCTTCTGTCTTCCAGTGCTTCATGAACGACATTTTCCGAGACTTTGTGGATACATTTTTGATTATCTATCTGGATGATATTTTGATCTTCTCCAAGGATTGGGATTCTCATGTGGAACATGTTCGGACTGTGTTGCGGATCTTGAGGGAGAATTCCCTGTATGTCAAAGGATCGAAATGCCTTTTTGGGGTACAGAGGATTTCATTTTTGGGGTTTATTTTGTCTCCGTCAACTATTGAAATGGACCCGGCCAAGGTACAGGCCATTTATGATTGGGTTCAGCCCACTTCTTTGAAGGCCCTCCAGAAGTTTTGGGGTTTTGCTAATTTTTATCGGAAATTTATAGCAAAATTTTCTAGTATTGCCAAGCCATTGACTGATCTGACTAAGAAGGGTGCTGATGTGTTGAATTGGTCTCCGGAGGCTGTTTCTTCCTTTCAGGAGCTGAAGCGAAGATTCACTTCTGCCCCGGTTTTGCGGCAACCTGATGTCTCACTCCCGTTCCAGGTAGAGGTGGACGCTTCTGAGATTGGTGCAGGAGCTGTTTTGTCCCAAAAGGATCCTGTAACATCTAAAATGAATCCCTGTGCTTTCTTTTCCCGAAAGTTCTCTCCATCTGAATGTAACTATGATGTGGGGAATCGGGAACTGTTAGCCATGAAATGGGCATTTGAGGAGTGGAGACATTGGTTGGAGGGAGCTAAACATCAAGTCGTGGTCCTCACTGACCACAAGAATTTGATTTACCTGGAGTCGGCCAAACGCTTGAACCCTAGACAGGCTAGGTGGGCCTTGTTTTTTACACGTTTTGATTTTGTGGTCTCTTTTCTTCCTGGCACTAAGAATGTCAAGGCTGACACTCTCTCTAGGAGCTTCTTTGCTGATTCTCCTGTGGTGACCAAGTCTGCTACCATCTTAGGCGAAGGGGTAGTTTTTTCTGCCATCTCGCCCGATTAGAGACGTGCTCTGGAAGAGTTCCAGGAGGACAAACCAGAGCGTTGTCCCAGTGGAAAGTTGTATGTTCCTGACCAGTGGAAGAAGAGAGTGATGTCTGAAGTTCATTGCTCTGCATTGGCTGGTCATCCAGGTATTTTTGGTACTAGAGATCTGGTGAGTCGGTCTTTTTGGTGGCCCGCCTTGTCTCGTGATGTCAGGAATTTTGTGCAGTCCTGTGGGACTTGCTCCCGGTCTAAACCTTGTTCTCGCTCTAGTGGGTTGTTGATGCCTTTGCCAGTCCCCAGGAGGCCATGGACCCATATTTCAATGGATTTCATCTCTGATATGCCTGTCTCTCAGAGAATGACTGTTATTTGGGTGATTTGTGATAGGTTCTCTAAGATGGTTCATCTTGTACCACTCCCTAAGTTGCCATCTTCCTCTGAGTTGGTGCCCCTGTTTTTGCAACAGGTGGTTCGCTTGCACGGGATTCCTGAGAACATTGTATCTGACAGAGGAGTTCAGTTTGTGTCTAGATTTTGGAGGACTTTCTGTTCCAAGCTGGGAATTCAGTTGTCCTTCTCCTCTGCTTTTCACCCTCAGACCAATGGACAGACGGAGAGAACAAACCAGACCTTGGAGTCGTATTTGAGATGTTTTATTTCCGCTGATCAGAATGATTGGGTTTCATTTTTGTCCTTGGCCGAATTTGCTTTAAATAATAGAGCTAGTTCTGCCACTTTGATGTCACCTTTTTTTTGTAACTTTGGGTTTCTTCCTCGATTTTCTTCAGGGCAGGTGGAGCCTTCTGCCTGCCCAGGTGTTGACACTGTGGTGGAGAGAATGCACCAGATCTGGGACCAAGTGGTGGATAAGTTATCTCTCTCCCAGGAAAAGGCCCAGCGGTTTTCCAACCGACATAGGACCATTGATCCCCAGTTTAAGGTTGGTGATATGGTTTGGTTATCATCAAAAAATATCGCTGTGAAGGTGGCTTCTCCTAAGTTTAAGCCTAGATTTATTGGACCTTACAAGATTTTGGAGATTACTAATCCGGTCTCTTTTCGTTTGGCTCTTCCTGTCACATTTAAAATCCATAATGTGTTTCATAAGTCCTTGTTGAAGAGGTTTGTTGAACCAGTAGTTCCTGGGGTGGCACCTCCGGACCCTGTATTGGTTGAAGGTAACATGGAATATGAGGTAGAGAAGATACTGGATTCCCGTCTGGCTAGACGGAGACTCCAGTATTTGGTTAAGAGGAAGGGTTATGGTCAGGAGGATAATTCCTGGGTCTCTGCCTCTGATATTCATGCCAAAAGATTGGTGCGTGCCTTTCATCGGGCTCACCCTTATCGCCCTGGTGGTGTGGATGAGGGTTTGGTGACCCCTCCTCAAGGGGGAGGTACTGTTGTGAGTTCATTTTCCCCTTCACCATTGAGGTCTGATGAACTCCCTCTTCTGGTGAAGGAAGGTAGTGAGGCTGATTACCAAGCACCTGAGCTGGATGATGATGACTGGGTGACGGGAATTGCTGACTGGACATAAGGCAGCCAACGCCCTTCTTCCTTGCTGGTGATCTCTCTGAGGGATTCTAGGAGACCAGTCTGATTCCTGCTCCTCAAAAGCTAAGTTTTCTGCTCTGCTTTTTGTATTTGTGTTTTGGTTTTGTTTTGCCTTGTTTTTCTGGATTTCTGCCATTCCCTGCTGGGGTGAGCTGAATTCCTTTTTGCTCTGTCTTCAGAAAATACCTGAGTACTGATATAGTCTTTTTGAAGCCTAGCGTCTTCAGGGCTTTTTTCCCTATCAGCCTGTTGGCTCTTGTTTTGATTGGGTTTTGGCGGATTGCAGACAGCAGCTTTTCTATCCTGTCCTATTTAGTTAGCTTGGGCCCCATCATTTGCTCAGCCTATCTTTCTATGTGTGTGAGTGTTTTTTCATCTTGCTTCACCGTCATTATATGTTGGGGGCTGCCTATTGCTTTTGGGTCTGCTCTGGGTCAGTTTAGATTTCCCTTTCTGTCTTTAGGCTATTTAGTTCTCCGGCTGTGATCGAGGGGTCTAGGGCACCGTAGGAACCCCCCACGGCTACTGCTAGTTGTTGTTGATAGGTTCAGGGGTCTACAATCCGATAGCTGCCATCTTCTCTGGTTTTCTGGACTTAGCTAGTATTTCTGTTTTTGCCTCCTACGGTGACTCATTCATAACAGTGCACATACCCAACCACCACTCTATTTATCTCCTGTGGGGCTCCTGAGCGCTGTGATTGATCTTTTCTGACAGTCCCATAGAGAATGAAGGAATCCAACCTGCAGCTTTGTGAAGTAATAAATCAGTGAGTTATCCTATCCTGCAACAGTGCCTCCTCTAGTGTAAGCCACAGTGCCTCCTCTAGTGTAAGCCACAGTGCCTCCTCTAGTGTAAGCCACAGTGCCTCCTCTAGTGTAAGCCACATTGCCTCCTCTAATGTAATCCACAGTGCCTCCTCTAGTGTAATCCACAGTGCCTCCTCTAGTGTAAGCCACATTGCCTCCTCTAGGGTAAGCCACAGTGCCTCCTCTAGTGTAAGCCACAGTGCCTCCTCTAGTGTAAGCCACAGTGCCTCGTCTGATGTTTGCCACAGTGCCTCCTCTGGTGTAAGCCACAGTTCTTTGTCTAGTGTAAACCACAGTACCCCTTCTGGTGTAAGTCACAGTACCACTTTTGGGATAAGCCACGGTGCCCTTCCTGGGGTAAATCACAGTACTAGAAGAGGATAGAAGAGGATTCTTTACTGTTAGGGCAGTGAGAATCTGGAATTCCCTGCCTGAGGAGGTGGTGATGGCGAACTCAGGCGACGGGTTCAAGAGAGGCCTGGATGTCTTCCTGGAGCGTAACAATATTGTCTCTTACAGTTATTAGGTTCTTTAGAAGGACGTAGATCTGGGGATTTATTCTGACGGAATATAGGCTGAATGGATGGATAAATGTTTTTGGCCTTGCTAGCTATGTTGCTATGTTACTACTATTTTGATATAAGCTACAGTGCCCCTTCCAGTCTAAGCCACAGCGCCCATTCTGGTTTAAGCCACCGTGCCCCCTCTAGTCTAAGTCACAGTGCTGCTTCTAGTCTAAGCCACAGTACTCCTGGTGTTAGCCACAGTGCTCCTTATCGTGTTATACACAGTGCTCCTTATGGTGTTAGCCACAGTACTCCTTATGGTGTTAGCCACAGTGCTCCTTATGGTGTTAGCCACAGTACTCCTTATGATGTTAGCCACAGCGCTCCTTATGGTGTTAGCCACAGTACTCTTGGTGTTAGCCACAGTACTCCTTATGGTGTTAGCCACAGTACTCCTTATGATGTTAGCCACTGTGCTCCTTATGGTGTTAGCCACAGTACTCCTTATGTTGTTAGCCTCAGTGCTCCTTATGGTGTTAGCCACGGTACTCCTTATGATATTAGCCACAGTGCTCCTTATTGTGCTAGCCACACTGCTCCTTATGATGCTAGCCACAGTGCTCCTTATGATGCTAGCCACAGTACTCCTTATGGTGTTAGTCACAGTGCTCCTTATGATGTTAGCCACTGTGCTCCTTATGGTGTTAGCCACAGTACTCCTGGTGTTAGCCACAGTACTCCTGGTGTTAGCCACAGTGCTCCTTATGGTGTTAGCCACAGTATTCCTGGTGTTAGCCTCTGTGCTCCTTATGTTGTTAGCCACAGTACTCCTTGTGATGTTAGCCACTCTGCTCCTTATGGTGTTAGCCACAGTACTCCTTATGGTGTTAGCCACGGTACTCCTGGTGTTAGCCACAGTGCTCCTTATGGTATTAGCCACAGTACTCCTGGTGTTAGCCTCAGTGCTCCTTATGGTGTTATCTTCTGTGCTCCTTATGGTGTTAGCCACGGTACTCCTGGTGTTAGCCACAGTGCTCCTTATGGTATTAGCCACAGTACTCCTGATGTTAGCCTCAGTGCTCCTTATGGTGTTAGCCACGGTACTCCTGTTGTTAGTCACTGTGTTTTTTATGGTGTAAGCCACAGTACCTAACTTTTATCCTCAGTGCACGCAAACTATCACCTCTCTCTCACTTCCACTTCCTTCACAGCATCATTTTTCTTCTACCATCCAGCCACTTCTATGTTGTCTCCTTGCAATTCTTGAAGCACATTAAGGGGAGGAATAGGGACTCAGAAGAACGGCGAGCATGCTACACGTTTATTGCCTTAGGCCTGGCTCCTACAGAAAGAGGCAGGCAATACAATGACGTCTGTCAATCTTGGAAGAAGACGCGAGCTTAGGGCTTTCACGACCCCGTCAGCATTTAGTATTGCATATTTTACTTTAAGAAGGGATTTAGATTAACGTTGCCGTTCTCTCAGTAAGGGTTTTCAGAAAGAAATATGTCTTGTTGTCTAATAGGGACATTATGGCTGGCTTTTTAAGGGTGCATAGTGGCTGGCACTGCTATTGGGTTAGTGAAGTTCGTTGGGCTCCATTTTTGCCTTTTCTTAGAGTCCATCCTCATGTCTTGCTTGATCTTGCTCATATATTAAGGTTAAGGTCAGAGTCTTCAGATCACGACCACACAGCTTGGTGATGCTTTGGTTTGCACCTAACACCCTAAAGCCATACCCCACTAGCCCCCATAGCTATGCCCTGAATTTAGGGCGCAGTTTACATAAATAAAGAGATAGATCAATAAAATTATGGAATCATATTAACTATTAAAGTGGTGTCAAATCTGGTAAAAGTTGCACAGAAACTGTCTACTCCCGGGGGAATCAACATAATGCAGTGTGAAAATAAAAACATCTGCTCTTTTTCCAGTTCACTGCCAGAATCCAGTAACATACCCCACTGGTGCAGCGTGCGCGTCTTTCCCCTACACATTAAACAATTATTTTCTGCAAGCTAAACATATAACATGAGTATTTGTGTTGCAGCCAAGTCTTTGATTAAAATAGGACTGAGCATAACATGACTTATTAATAGCGTGTTATTCTAAACTGTTCAGCCTTTTAAGAACAGTCTGTCTGACCTCATTAGGAAAGCCGAATATAGAGATGAATATTAGACTGACCGTATCACACTGGATGGAGCTCCATCAAAACTGAAGATACTTCTCATCATTAGTCAAAATCATAATTCTCCAGCATGCCTCAGTTGTAAATTTGGTCAGGCCTAACATTCACTATATGGACAAACGTTTTGGGGCCCAACTCTGAATCATCAAGTTTAAGTTTTTCATTCAGTCCAGTTGCCCCCGTATATACTGTAACATCCAGCCACATTTCATCCGGTGTATAACATTTGGCCTCATTGACCCCCCCCCCCGTGTACAACATCCACCCCAGAGCTCCTGGTGCATAACATTCGACCCCTCGCCTCCTGTGAATAACATCAGCCCCATTGACTCCAGTATCTAACATCCAACCCCATTGCCTCCGATGTACAGTATAACATGTGTCTCCATTGCCTCCGGTGTTTAACTTCCGACCTCATTGCCTCCGGTGTATAACATCTGCCACATCACCCCTGCTATATAACATTAGGCCCCTCGCCTCCAGTGTATAACATCCAGCCTGATTTCCTCCGGAGTATAATATCTGGCCCCATTGCATCCAGTGTATAATTTCCCGCTCCATTGCCCCGGTGTATAACATTCAACCCCTCTACCTCCAGTGTATAATATTCAGCCCTATTGCCTTCAGTGTATAACATTTGGCCCCTTGCTTCTGGTGTGTAAAATATGGCCCTTTATCTCCAGTGTATAACATTCGGCCCCATTGCCTTCAGTGTATAACATCCGGCCCCACTGCCTCCGGTGTATAACATCTGGCCCCATTGCCTCCGGTGTAGAACATCCGGGCCCATTGCCCCGGTGTATAACATTCAGCCCCTCTACCTCCAGTGTATAATATTCAGCCCTATTGTCTCCAGTGTATAACATCTGGCCCCATTGCCTTCAGTGTATAGCATCCGGCCCCATTGCCTCTGGTGTATAACATCCGGGCCCATTGCCTCTAGTGTATAACATCCGGGCCCATTGCCTCTGGTGTATAACATTCAGTCCCTCACCCGCAGTGTATGACATTCAGCCCCATGCCTCCAGTGTATAACTTCTAGCTCCATTGCCTCTGGTGTAAAACATCCGGCTTCATTACCCCCTGGTGTATAAAATCCGTCACATCGCCCCAGAGTGTATAACATTAGGCCCCTAACTTCCAGTGTATAACATTCATCCCCATTGCCCTCAGTGTATAATATCTGAACCCATTACCCTGCAGTATGTAACATTTGGCCCCTAGTGTATAAATATCTGGCCCTATTGCCTCTGCTATATAACATCTGGCCCCAAAGTCCCCTGGTGTGTAGCATTCGACCCCTTGCCTCCAGTGTATAACATCCAGCCCCATTGCCTTCAGTGTATAATATCCGAACCCTTTGCCCCCCATTGTATAATATCCGCCACATTGCCCTCAGTGTATAACATTAGGTCCCTCGCCTCTGGTGCATAATATCTGGCCCCATTGCCTTCGGTGTATAACACCTGGCCCCATCATCCCTGGTGTTTAACATTCGGCCCCATTGCCTCTGGTGTATAACATTCGGTCTCTCACCCCAGTGGATAACATCCAGCCCCATTGCCTCCAGTTTATAACATTCGGCCCCATTGCCTCCAGTTTATAACATTCGGCGCCTCACCATGTCATCTGTCTTTACTAACATGTGACCGTTCGGCCGGTGGTGCGGAGCTCACTGATACCAACGCGGTCCTGTAATAGGAGCCACCGGGGTAACAAGTCCGTTCACATCATTTCTTCCCTCCTGATTCTTCCCCCATCACCCGTGATTTTATTGAGAAGTGGAAGGAGCCGCAGCAACTCAGCCATGAAGTGGAAACCCCTTAACTTTACAGAGCGGGGTCACTGAGAAAAAAAAAATAAAATTCTCGCCATCCCCAAAGATAGACAACTCCTTATTCTGCATAGATCATTCTAGCACTTGGTGGCCATTAACCTGTTGCTTCTTGTTCTTCCTACCCTCTGAGTAATATGGGCCAAGTATCCCAGTAATTTGTGAATTATTTCTAAGCTTTTCAAAGCAAGGCCACAAGCCAAAAATACAGTTTTGCTTCTCCGATCACAAAATCCAAAGTATATTTTCACCTTATCCCTTAATCCAAGAGCAGTGATCGAAATCCACAGCATCACTAATGAGGTATGACCTCTTCCCTCCCAGACGGGCTGCACATTGCAATTACTGTGCCCTGATTAATGGGAGGTCATGTTAATTATGGCTGCAAAAAGAACACTGAAGAGGCCATTTGACAAAATCTGTTTGGAGCATGGATTAAGCCGCCACCAGTTAATGTTTGTCGAAACCCTCCTCTTGAAAAGGTTCCTTTCAAAACCTAATTCACCACAGTACAGTTCTTCACCCAAGGAAAAAAAATGGCTTCAGAAGAACGTGCAGGGAGGGATCATAAATCAGGAAAATCGAAATGTTATTTTCCATAGACTGAGTAATACTTTTCCATCATTTCCTTGAGTAAACAGCTTGCATCTTATTTATTAGGTGGCACTTACTGCAGGCACTCTGACTTCATAAGCGTATTTATTTTTTCATGTAAAAGGCTGAACAATCTTCAAGGAACTTGTAAGGGAGGTCCGTTTTGATACGAAGAGTCTAGATTTGGTGTCTCCCCTGGGATGGCATTGCAATGAATTAGTCATAGTAGTATTGACAATATATAAGACCAAGGATTAAAATACATCTGACCCAACACAGTAAGAAATACATTGCAACAATTTAAGGCTCATATTCTGTGAAAATATTTGTTTTATTTAAATTTTAGAATTGTACAGTCTTTCCTAATTCATAAAGATATGGCCTTGTATTTTGAATACTTTTTATTCTTTTTTTTTGTAGAACTTTTAACATTCTATACATTTGTTTAATTTGAGCCAACGCTGTTTTTAACTTTTTGGCATATAACATACTACGCATCAATAACACATTGCTATAGTGACGTTTGGAGTTTAATTTTATTTATTTTGAATATATTATTTAAATTAACTTCTACAAATTGTGAACGAATTATAATTGTAAGTTTTTAAACATTTTTGCTAAATAAAAAAACGGAGTTCATCGTTATTTTCATGTATCTTGCAATATTTTTCATAGAATCGTAGAATGGTAGAGTTGGAAGGGAACTCCAGGGTCATTGTGTCCAACCCCCTGCTCAGTGCAGTGTAGGATTCAGTAAACCATCTCAGACAGATGTCTGTCCAGCCTCTGTTTGAAGACTTCCATTGAATGAGAACTCACCACCTCTAGTAGCAGCCTGTTCCACTCATTGATCACTCTCTATGCCAAAAAGTTTTTTCTAATATCTAATCTGTATCTTCTCCCTTTCAGTTTCATTCCATTGCTTCTTGTGTTTCCATGGGCAAACAAGAATAAGGATAATCCCTCTACTCTGTGACATCCCTTCATATATTTGTAGACAGCTATTAATACTCCTCATAGCCTTCTTTTGCAAGGTAAACATTCCCAGATCCTTTAACCGTTCCTCGTATGACATACTTTGCAGTCCGCTCACCATCCTGGTAGCTCTTCTGTGAACTTGCTCTAGTTTTTCGATGTCTTTTTTTTTAAAATGTGATGCCCAGAACTGGACACAGTATTTCAGATAAGGACTGACTAAGGAGGAGTAGAGGGGTATAATTGCTTCACGTGATCTAGACTCTATGCTTCTCTTTATACATCCTAGAACTGTGTTTGCCTTTTTTGCTGCTGCATCATGCTGTTGACTCGTGTATTCTGTGATCTATTAGTATACCCAAGTCTTTTTCACACGTGCTGTTGCTTAGTTCTATTCCTCCCATTCTGTAGAAGTAATTTTCGTTTTTCTTGCCCAGATGTAAAATCTTGCATTTCTCTCTGATAAATACCATTCTATTTGTCACTGCCCATTGTTCAAGGTTGTCTAGATCCTTCTGAATGCTTTTTCTGTCTTCTCTAGTGTTAGCTATCCCACCTGGCTTTGCATTGTCTGCAAAATTGATCAGTTCATCTTCAGTTCCTTTATCTAGATCATTTATAAAAATGTTGAACAAGACTGGGGCTAAGACAGAGCCTTTTGGTACCAAACTTGAAACACTCTTCCAATTGGATGTGCAACTATTTATTTCCACTCTTTGCGTTTGATCACTGAGCCAGATATGAATCCACCTAACTGTAGCAATGTAAATCCCATACTTGGTCATTTTTTCAATAAGAGTAGTATAAGATACTTTATCAAATGCTTTGCTGAAGTCGAGATATGCTATATTTACCACATTTCTCCAAGTCAGTGATTCCATCATAGAAGGAAATTTAATAAGTCTGGAAAGACTTGTTTGCTACAAACCCATCCTGGCTGTGGTTAACTACTGTATTTGTATCCAATTACTTACATACATACTGTTTAATAATTTATTCAAAGATCTTTCCTGGTATAGAAGTAAGGCTCACTGGCCTGTAATTTCCTGGCTCCATCTTCTATTCTTTTTTGAACATAGGGACAACATTTGCCCTTCTCCAATCTTATGGAACTTCTACTTTCCAGGATTTTTCAAAGATTCAGGCTAGTGGTTCTGTAGTTTCCTCTGCTAACTCTTTCAGCACCCTAGGATATAATACATCTACAATTAATCTGGACCAGGAGATTTAAATTCATTTACATTAGCTAAGTGTTCCCTCACCATCTCACTGTTTATAGATAGTGTGGATTATTTTATTCCTTTGATGGCACCATGGAGATCAGTTGATGTTAGAATTGTTTTCTTACATAACACAGATGCAAAATAGAAATTTAAAAGTTCGGCCTTTTCAACATAATTTTTGACCACTTTACCATTTTCATCCTGTAAAAATCCTATAGCATCTTTGACTTTTCTTTTGCTTTTGACATATCCCCAAAATCCTTGTTGATTGGGGATTGTTAATTTTTGAAGTTTACTTGCCCAAAAAATAATAATTTACCGTATTTCGAGGATTATAAAACACTCCGGATTATAAGACGCACCCCAAATTTTGAGGAGAAAAATAGGGAATTTTTTTATTTTTATAAAATGGTGGTGCTTCTTAAAATCCATGCGCCTTATTGCTTTCCAGGAGTTGTGGCTGCGGTGAAATGGGGTCCCAGGGTCGCTGCTGGAGGAGGCAAGAGTGGAGCATTGCTGCAGGCCGGAATGAGGGGGTGTTTGGATGTGCTGCTCGATGTTGCGGGTGCTCGTCCGTCATTTTGTGAAAGGCCAGAACCCCCACAGTTTATTTATTTTTACTAATTTATATAGCGCTATTAATTCCACAGCGCTTTACAGACATTAGTGGCACTGTCCCCCAGTGGGGCTCACAATCTAAATTTTCCTATCTTTGGAATGTAGGAGGAAACCGGAGAACCTGAAGGAACCCCACGCAAACACATGGAGAACATACAAACTCCTTGTTGTCCTTGCTGGAATTTTAACCCAGGATTCAGCGCTGCAAGGCTGCAGTGCTAACCACTGAGCCACCGTGCAGCCCCAGTGGCATGGTTCCCTATGGGGTGGACTCCAGGAAAATGGCTACCAGGGGCGGTGCATGCACAGATGGAGAACTCGGCACCAAGATCTTGGGAGTGGTCAGCACTGAAATCTCATCTCCTGAGATCATGGTGCTAAGATCTCGATCTGCGCATGTTCCTCCCTGGCAGCCATTTTCCCAGAGTCCACCCCATAGGAAACCATGCAACTGTGGGGGGCTCAGGTAATTCACAAAATGTCGGCAAAGCCCCCGCAGCACCATACACCTGCAGCAACGAACACCTGCAGCTGCGCGCCTCACATGCAATTGTGGCGCCCCTGAGGGTTCAGTTGCCACAGAGGTACTGCACCTCCTCCTAAGGTGTGGTACCCCACTATCCAGGTAAGGTGGAGACACCGGACCACACTCTAACACTCACATCCCACACGCACACCAGTAGTGTAGCAGAGCAACCTTTGTGGCTCCCTGCTTGGAACACGAAGAGTGCTGGGAGGTGGGTGGAGCTCAGACTGCACAAGATTGCTGGAGAATATTAGGAAAAGGTCAGACTTTGAGAGGAGATCCCCTGAGAGGGATGGAGTGATGGAAGTGTTGCAGCAGACTCCTGTGACCTGGAGCTGCTGGCACAGGAAAGAGCCATAGAAAGCCTGATTCTTCAGAAGGAAGATAATTTAGTACGGAACGTAAGGAGAACAAGAGAACTAAGGACTAGGGTCAGAGTAGAGCCCATCCTCAAGATTGAAGCGCATGGCCGGGGTCTGGTCCCCGAGGTTGTATGGATACTGATGTTCCTGCAGCAGAAACCAGAGGAATAGAAGTTGTCACCACTATATTCCCACCTAAGACTTGGGGGCACAACAGCAACGTGAGTGAGCCGGGACTTGATAGCAAGGAGTCCCCGAAGCAGGCTACAGCTGTCTGCCGTACAAGTAGAGCTCTAAGTAACATCAAGAAGGAGGAACTTGAGTTTAATATGCAACTACAAGTACTTCAGATTAGGCGCTAGTGTGGAGACGTTCAGAGAAGGCACATGTTGAAGGAGTGCTGGAAAGGTGCACTCTACCTTGCCTGGGAGTTGGCTGAGCCCCTGACCTGGAAGACATGGCATCGAAGTGGGCACCTGTATGCGCAACAGACTGTGAGTAAAGCTTTGGAACTACATGCCCTTGTGTCCCTCCACTTATTCTTGCGCCTTACACCCGGCTCTGCTACATCTACTTCTTTACACCATCTTCCCACTTGCCAACCTCATCTACACTGCCCTGGGACTACAGCTCCACCTGTGGGGAGCTTCAACATCATTGCTGCACCACACCATCTGTTCCAGAGAAGCAACCCTGCAGCGCTGGTCAAACTGACCAGAAACCACAGGTGGCGTCACGAATCATCTCAACAACTTTATCCCCATCACACTACCCCTTTTACATTGACCGCCTGAGGCCACGGACCGGGTCACCGCCACTGTGACATCTCACATTGTAATCAACAGGCCCGGCACCGAGTACCCCACGGTCTCTGGGGGCGAGTCACAATCACCCCTTCATCCCAGCCTGCAGCCTGCAGAGACCCTGGGACCCTGCTCCACCGCGGCTGGTAAGGTATATCTGCATTATAAGACGCACCCCCATTTTCCCCCAAAATTTTGGGGAAAAAAAGTGTGTCTTATAATCCGAAAAATACAGTATATATTTTTTATTATTTTAAAGGGGACCTGAAAAAACCGCATGCAGTATATTTAAGACACTTGTTCTATAATTACAGCCAGGTTTCAGCGATCACCTTCCTTTGAAAACTGTCTTTGGATCATGCCTCCTTGTGACTTTTTTTTGCCCCCTATGTAAGAGTGTGCTCAGTCCTGGCTCCCTCTTGTAATAATCTCCCCCATCCTGGGCCCCCTCCAGTACTAATGTCCCCATCCTGGCCTCTTCCAGTAGTAATGTCCTCCATCCTGGGCTTCTTCCTAGTATAATGTCCCCATTCCAATATAATGTCCCCCATCGAGGTATAATGTCCCCACCCTGGTGAATGTCCTCATTCTGGTATTATGTCACTCATCCTGCTATAATGCCACCCATCCTGGTATAATGTCGCCATCCTGATATAATGCCCCCATTCTGGTATAATGTCCTCATTCTAGTATAATGTCCTCCATCCTGGTATAATGTCCTCATTCTAGTATAATGTCCTCCATCCTGGTATAATGTCCCAATTCTGGTATAATGTCCTCTTTCTGGTATATTGTCCCCACCCTGGTCTAATGCCACCCTTCCTGATGCAATGTTCCACATCTTGATGTAATGCCCACATCCTGGCATAATTGCCACCCATCCTAGTGCAATATTCCACATCCTGGTATGAGGTCCCCCCCATCCTAAGTTTCTTCCGTTCTTCTCCAGAACATTTTTAAAAATAAACAAACAATTATTCTTACCTTCCTCTGCTCCCATGCCATCTGGCATCCTCTTCTATAGCCAGTGCGGAAGCCAGCAGCTGACTTTGGTGCGCTGGGCATTGATAGTGCATGACGTCACTGCCATGCACTGCGCATCACTGGCAAGTCAACGTCAGCTGCCAGCCTGTGATTGTCCTGCAGTGTGTTTTGCAGAGCACAAAGCCAGCAGATCTATGCCCTGCAGTACATTTTATATGAATGTGTGTCTGAGGAAACACATCCAATGAAAAAAAGTGTTGGCAGGATCCCCTCCCACCTGGGCTCGGTCGTTACGCCCCTAAAGAGAGACCTGTCACTCAAGGGGAATGGGGCAGGGGAGAAGACATTGGGAACTGGACTCTTGTCACCCAAATACAAGTGTTTTCTCAGAAATGCTGCATCGTTTCAGAATAAAACATACTTGGCTGATATGATGGAGTCAGTATTTGATACCAGTGGTTCAGGCAGTATGTATCAGCTGTGGGTTCCCTTTAATATATTTTGACATTTTATTTATGGAATAATTTTTACTTTGTGAAAAATTCATTAAAGAAAAAGTCTTCTGGCATCACATAAACGCATGAAAAAAAAAAGTTGTCATCAAGTTTGATATATTGTTATGAATTACTTTTTGGGGGGGATTTCTTTACGCCAGAAACAAAAAAAAAAGACATAAAAGATGTCATAATTACAAGCTACCCACCCGTCCTTCCCAACCAAGGCTCAAATGACCTACTATACTCCTAAAGCCTCCCGCACCTGGAGGAACAACACATATGGACCTTGTACAGAGAGTACGGACTGTGTAGCCACGCGCTGCTTTAAAAAAAGGCGCTCCTGAAATGAAATGTCAAAACGAGCTTGCTAAGATGTTTTTTTCCTACACATTTGCCATAAAAGTCATCCTATGTTCCTATATATAATAGGCATTATAAGGTCCTAGAGTATGAGCCCATAGACACAGAACCCAAGAAAATTTAAATTATTGTTGAATTTAAACAAAATTCTAGCCCTGGAGTTGATACTTATACGTTTTGTTTAATAAACATATACGGATTTTTTTTTATATATAGAGTTGTGGCCAAAAGTATTGACACCCCTGCAATTCTGTCAGATAATACTCAATTTCTTCCTGAAAATGATTGCAAACACAAATTCTTTGGTATTATTATCTTCATTTAATTTGTCTTAAATGAAAAAACACAATAGAAAATGAAGCAAAAAGCAAAACATTGATCATTTCACACAAAACTCCAAAAATGGGCCAGATAAAAGTATTGGCACCCTCAGCATAATACTTGGTTGCACAACCTTTAGCCAAAATAACTGCGACCAACCACTTCCGGTAACCATCAATGAGTTTCTTACAATGCTCTGCTGGAATTTTAGACCATTCTTCTTTGGCAAACTGCTCCAGGTCCCTGATATTTGAAGGGTGCCTTCTCCAAACTGCCATTTTTAGATCTCTCCACAGGTGTTCTATGGGATTCAGGTCTGGACTCATTGCTGGCCACCTTAGAAGTCTCCAGTGCTTTCTCTCAAACCATTTTCTAGTGCTTTTTGAAGTGTGTTTTGGGTCATTGTCCTGCTGGAAGACCCATGATCTCTGAGGGAGACCCAGCTTTCTCACACTGGGCCCTACATTATGCTGCAAAATTTGTTGGTAGTCTTCAGACTTCATAATGCCATGCACACGGTCAAGCAGTCCAGTGCCAGAGGCAGCAAAGCAACCCCAAAACATCAGGGAACCTCTGCCATGTTTGACTGTAGGGACCGTGCTCTTTTCTTTGAATGCCTCTTTTTTTCTCCTGTAAACTCTATGTTGATGCCTTTGCCCAAAAAGCTCTACTTTTGTCTCATCTGACCAGAGAACATTCTTCCAAAACGTTTTAGGCTTTTTCAGGTAAGTTTTGGCAAACTCCAGCCTGGCTTTTTTATGTCTCGGGGTAAGAAGTGGGGTCTTCCTGGGTCTCCTACCATACAGTCCCTTTTCATTCAGACGCCGATGGATAGTACGGGTTGACACTGTTGCACCCTCGGACTGCAGGGCAGCTTGAACTTGTTTGGATGTTAGTCGAGGTTCTTTATCCAACATCCGCACAATCTTGCGTTGAAATCTCTTGTCAATTTTTCTTTTCCGTCCACATCTAGGGAGGTTAGCCACAGTGCCATGGGCTTTAAACTTCTTGATGACACTGCACACGGTAGACACAGGAACATTCAGGTCTTTGGAGATGGACTTGTAGCCTTGAGATTGCTCATGCTTCCTCACAATTTGGTTTCTCAAGTCCTCAGACAGTTCTTTGGTCTTCTTTCTTTTCTCCATGCTCAATGTGGTACACACAAGGACACAGGACAGAGGATGAGTCAAATTTAATTCATGTCAACTGGCTGCAAGTGTGATTTAGTTATTGCCAACACCTGTTAGGTGCCACAGGTAAGTTACAGGTGCTGTTAATTACACAAATTAGAGAAGCATCACATGATTTTTCGAACAGTGCCAATACTTTTGTCCACCCTCTTTTTTATGTTTGGTGTGGAATTATATCCAATTTGGCTTTAGGACAATTCTTTTTGCGTTTTTTCATTTAAGACAAATTAAATGAAGATAATAATATCAAAGAATTTGTGTTTGCAATCATTTTCAGGAAGAAACTGAGTATTATCTGACAGAATTGCAGGGGTGTCAATACTTTTGGCCACAACTGTATATATATATATTTTTTTCAAATAGTAATTTTTATTTATGCTGACATTTAAATTGTCCAATGTGTTTCCCAATATTGGTCACAATAAATGCACTTGTTCTATCCTCCATAGACCCCTGCACCTCAGAAAAAAAAATTTCACATCCATTCTACCATAATTGTGTGTCTACTGGTGTCAGCTTTTTTTTTCCCCAAAGAACAAAGGGATAGTGTGTTTTCCTGGTGTCAAAGTTGGAAATGTAAGTAATTTTGTGGACATGGGAAGCTGGAGAGGAGAGTAATACCCTAAATTCCTGAGGGACATGAAATGTATTTTAGATGAATAAGGGTCAGTGTTGATTTGTAGGGCTGACAATCACAGTCTTCCAGAAGGAACTGTAAAAAACTCTTTTAAGTTGCACTTCAATCATAGACTCGGCGCGGACATTTGGATATCCTGGGTGGGGGGAGGGTGGCTTGAAATTATGTAAGATATTATGTAAAAATGTCCCTGTAGTCAGCTAGAGTCATTAATTGTGGACATCCCTCGGACATATCTGACTGATAAATGCCAATCGGACAGTATATACATAGGGCATGTGTTGATATTGTAACACAATTTTCTATATAAAAAAAATAAGTACATTGCACTACTTATCTTGCAATGATCCTGATTTGCCTCCTGTTGTATGCTCAAGAGCTGCATTTATATTTCTGCATTTTTTTAATGGATTCAGTCCATTTTCAAATTTACAAAAAAACATTTTCTAAATAAAAATCGTTGACTACTTTTGACAAAAAAATAATTGCATTGTTTATTTTATACTGATTGACAACCTATGTTATACTCCAGAGCTGAATCCATAATTCTGCTGTTTTAAGTAAATACGGTAATGTTCAGACATGAATACTATTTTCTAAAGCTGAACCCATGTGAACACTATTTTCTATATAAAAAGTTGAGTATCTTTGCAAATGCATTGCATTACTTAAGCATATTATACTGATCCTGATTTGCATCCTTGTCCTGTTGTATACTTCAGAGCTGCATTTATATTTCTGCTAGGTTTTTTTGTTGCTTTTTTTCTTTTATGCATTTGGTCTATTTTCAGATTTGAAAACAATTTTCTATTTAAAATATTGACTATTTTTGCAGAAAGATTGAATTTTTTTATTTTGTACTTACCGTGATTAACATGCTATTTTATACTTATTGGATATTGTCATATTGAGACTTGAATACTATTTTCTATTTATATAGTTGAGTAATTTTGAAAATACATTGTATTTTTTTACCTTGTATTAATTGATCATGAATTATATCCTGGTTTATCCTCCAGAGCTGAATTCATAATTCTACTGAATTTTTTGATGCCGAAAAGGTTAGTTTTTGCAGGCTGTAATCCAACAAAAAGTTTTTGTCTCCATAAAGTAACACATAGCGATCCCCAGCCTTCATTGTGCTGATAGAAGATGGTTGCTATGGATTACTTCATATTTGTTCTTTAGTCTTAATGACATTGAGTCAATATTTGACAATTTTAATTTTGATGACTGATTTTAAAGGACATTAGCTGCACGCACCTAGCAAGAAGAAGAGTATCTATCTACAAAAGCGGGTTTTCTTATCCCGTAAGACTTATTAGGGTCCGGTAACCTTGGCTAGGGTCCTTCTACTGTTATTTTGCTCATAGAAACCGGACGAGTGTTTGTTCTCATTTTCTAACCTCTAAATGTGTCTGGTTGTCAAGCACAAAATCACTTTTTTTATTAACTTTTAATGAGAAAAAATGTTCGACATTGTATGGAAGGATGGGAACATTCTGCACTTATTGATTCTATGAGCCCTGATCCTTAAAGGGAATGTCCATCTTTAACACAATGTCATGTCTAATATTCTGTTCTGAATAATGTCCTAAAATATTTATACAGTGGTCAGTGCTCTGTTTTTCTGACACAGAAGTCCCAATCAACTGGGTATACCTAAGATGAAATGATAAAGTTTTGTCTGCCTTAGCTACTGTTGAATAGTGGGATTAAGAACTTAATAGAAGCTGAATAATTTGATACCTTGATATCTATGATCCGATGTCTTATTCCCGAGAAATCCACATTTTTCTTAATACGTAAATGAACTGTTAAAACCTATGAATGGCGTATGGAGTCTGATGAGCAGAGGGGGCCCGCATAGGGCCCCAGTGGCGGGGCAGGCTGGGGGGGTCAGAGACGCACCATGTCAGCGCCGACTCCCCCCCGCCGCCGCATTGAACTATACCGGCGTCCATGACGCCGGTACAGTTCAAAACAATGATGGAGGAGAGAGCATCAGCTGATGCTCCTTCTCCCATCATTCCCCGCTCTGCCTCTGATACACAGCGGGTGCGCAATGACATCATCGCACACTCACTGTGTATCAGGCAGAGCAGGAGACAGGAGCCGGGAGCAGCACGAGGAGAAGGTGAGGAGAGTGTTTTTTTATGCAACAGTGAGTACAGCCAGGACTGTGGGACCATTCTTGGGGGAGTGACTGTGTACCATGGTGCTGTATACCATGGGTGGGGGGTGTGTGCTGTATACCATGGGGGCTGTATACCATGAGCGGGGGTGCTGTGCTGTATACCATGGGAGGATGTATACCATGTGGTGCTGTATACCATGGGGGGTCCTGTGCTGTATACCAGGGGGGCTGTGTACCATGCGGAGCTGTATACTATGGGGGGTGCTGTGCTGTATACCAGGGGGGCTGTATACCATGCGGCACTGTATACTATGGGGGGTGCTGTGCTGTATACCATGGGGGGATGCTGTGCTGTATACCAGGGGGGCTGTATACCATGCGGAGCTGTATACTTTGGGGGGGTGCTGTACTGTATACCAGGGGGGCTGTATACCATGCAGAACTGTATACCATGGGGGTGCTGTATACCATGGGGGGCTGTATACCATGCGGTGCTGTATACCATGGGGGGTGCTGTGCTGTATACCATGGGGGGTGCTGTGCTGTATACCATGGGGGGTTGCTGTGCTGTATACCATGGGGGACTGTATATGATGCAGTGCTGTATGCCATGGAGGGGGTGCTGTGCTGTATACCATGCGGAGGTGTATACCATGGGGGGTGCTTTATACCATGGGGGGTGCTGTGCTGTATACCATGGGGGGGCTGTATACCATGCAGTGCTGTATCCCATGGGGGGTGTTGTGTTGTATACTATGAAGGGTGCTGTGCTGTATACCATGGGGGGCTGTATACCATGCAGGGCTGTGCTTTACACCATGCGGTGCTGTGCTGTATACCATGCAGTGCTGTGCTGCATACCATGTGGTGCTGTGCTATATACTATGCGGCTGTGTTATTTACCATGGGGGTACATTATTTTCTATGGGGGAGGCTGTGTTATATAATATGGGGGACGACATATTCTATGGTGTAGCAAGTCAGACACCTGCCCTCCACTCCTTTTATTCTCTATGTGGGGTGGAGTTATGGGAGCGGTGGGGCTGTGGACAGTTCGAGGGATGGAGCCTGGGCTGGTCTCAAGGGGGCCCCAAAAATTTTGCCAGTATGGGCCCCGAAATTCCTAGTGGCAGCCCGGGGTGGGGGGGCCCATTTGAAAGTTCGCAGCGGGGTCCATATCTTTGTAGTTACACCACTGGGCCTGACATAGATCTTCCCAAGAATCTGCCTCCAGAGCTTTTTTTACATGAAATAGGGCGTTACCAGTGTGAGACATGTAATGACTGACAGTCTGCTCTACTGATCTACATGTCTCACACTGTTAATGCCTCCTTTCATTTACAATAAGCTCTAGAGGCTGAAGCTCTGCTACGTATAACACAGGCGATCGGACAACAATACAGTAAAAAGTAACCAAAAAAAAAAGGTAAACTTAAAAAAAAGAAAAACAATAAAAAATAAAAAAATATTTATTTATTATGCATTGCTTAAAAAAATTAAAAAATTAATAAAATATAAATAAATAAATAAAAAAATACACATACTGTATTTGGTTTCGCCGCCTTCAGAAATGTCCGATTTATCAAAGTATAAAATAAATTAATCTGATTGGTAAACGGCGTAACAAGAAATAAAATGAAGCTGCCAGAATTACGTATTTTTGTTTGGCGCAACATTGCAATAAAATGAAATAAAAAGTGATTGAAAGATCGTATCTACCCCAAAATGGTATCAGTGAAAATGTCAGTTCATGGTGCAAAAAATAATCCCTCACTCAGCCCCTGATCCTGAAAAATGAGAACGTTATGGCTTATGGGTCTTGTGAAATGGTGACTAAAGTTAATTTTTTTGGCCAAACAGGCATTCCCTGCATGTGTTGAGGCTGTCGGACATGAGACATGCAGCCATGGGGACGCGAATATGTTTTTCGAGCATGCCAAAGACACTCAGTTAGCACCCGAGCATGGTCAGATAGTACCATATCCATCACTACTGGAAACCGATAGGACTACCATTCCAACTTCATCAGTCTTAATGTGGAGTAATATTGGAGTGGGTTATACATACGGTAACTGCAAAACTGCATGTATTTGGGACCAAAAATGATTTTTGCTCTTGGGTCTCATTAGAAATGTTGCACCATCTGTCTTGTACCGCCACATTTAACTTTGATGTGCTCTGTGGTTAAAAATTAGCTCACAGCAAGTCAGAAAAAGACAGATAAAAAGAGTTACAAACTCTTCCATCAGATCACTGGAATGAGCTCACTGACAGATCCTTAGATAACTCATTCTTCGGCACAAAGGTTATAGAAGGGAAACTGTGCTAACATTTTTTAATTAAAACCATTAGCAAAAATACAAATTGGGTAAAGAAATAAATGCATTGAAGTAAAATAGAAAACAAGAAAAGTTGTCCTCAAAGGTGGACAACCACAATGCCATACATCGGCCAAGTAAAACACGCACCTAAACAAAAATCCTTTACAGTGCTGCCTCCATCATACACTATGGCAGTAATGTACTGTACAGTGCATAAGTATCACAGCCAAACAATGCCTAAGGAAATACCTTCATACAGTACTTTTAACTGTGCCATACGAAAAGTCTATAATTATGCAAAGTCTCAATTAAACTATTGCATATACAATTTATTTCAATCGATACTGGTCACAAGCCATGGGTGTCAGACCTTATGTGAAGACCCCTTTAGCATGGGCCTTGGTTGTCAGACCTTATGTGTAAACCCCTTCAACATGAGCTTTGGGTGTCTGACCTTGTGAAGACCGTTTCAGCATGGTCCTTGGTTGTCAGACCTTACATGAAAGCCCCTTCAGCATGAGCTGTGGGTGCCTAACCTTATGTGAAGACCGCTTCAGCACGGGCCTTGGATGTCAGACCATATTCGAAAACCTCTTCAGCATGAGCCTTGAGTGTCAAATCTTATATGAAGACCCCTTCAGCACAGGCCTTCGTTGTCAGACCTTACATGAAAACCCCTTCAACATGAACTGTGGGTGTCAGATCTTATGTGAAGACTACTTCATCACAGGCCTTCGTTGTCAGACCTTACATGAAAACCCCTTCAACATGAGCTGTGGGTGTCAGACCTTATGTGAAGACTGCTTCATCACAGGCCTTGGTTGTCAGACCTTACGTGTAAACCCCTTCAGCATGGGCCATATGAGTCAGCCATTATGTGAAGACCACTTCAGCAAGGGCCATGGGTGTCAAACGTTCTGTGAAGACCTGTTCAACATGGGCCTTGGTTGTTAGACCTTACGTGAAGACCCCTCAGTGCAGGGCATGGGTGTAAGACTTTATGTGAATACCCCTTCAGCATGGGCTATGGGTTTCAAGCCTTATGTGAAGACTCCTTCAGCACTGGGCATGGGTGTCAGACTTTATGTGAATACCCCTTCAGCACGGGCCATGGGTGTCGGACCTTATGTGAATACCCCTTCAGCACGGGCCATGGGTGTCGGACCTTATGTGAATACGCCTTCAGCACGTGCCATGGGTGTCAGACCTTATGTGAAGACCCCTAGAGCATGGTCCTTGGTTGTCAGACCTTATGTGAAAACCCCTTCAAGCAAGGGCCATGGGTGTTAGTCAGACCTTCTGTGAAAACCCCTTCAGCATGGACTGTAGGTGTCAGACCCCATGTAAAGACCCCTTCAGCATGGGCCATGGATGTCAGACCTTATGTGAAGACCCCTTCAGCACGGGTGCAATTCCACAAGTCTCACACCCAGGCCAGTCATGGTGAGAAACCTGATGGGAGCTCTAAGGGTTTTAACTAACCTTTTAACCACATGAATCTCCAAGATATGATTTTATTTATGTGTATTTTACATATTTTACGAACTTGACCAACATTGTTTTATTGTTCTGTTTCCAGGTTTTATTTGCTTTGAACCAGACGTTGCTGCAACATGAAAGTCTACGGGCAGGAAGCTTTCAGGCCCCCTACACCACTGAAGATCTCATAAAACATTACAACTGTGGAGACCTCAACTCCGTCATCTTCAACCACGATTCTTCACAGGTTTGTACTCATAAAATATGTGGGAAATGATTTTCTTCTAGGACAATTTATGGTCCGTCAATAAAACAACGGTCAAATACTTTTTAGTAGGAATCAGTATAGAAAATGTAATGGGCACTGCTCTCCTGGTTGACATTCTTATCACACTGAGCAATCCAGAAATTAGGCAATGGCTTTTTAACGGTCTTGGTGCCCCCAGAGGAGGAATAGTGATGTCACCACATGAGGGATATCACCCGGCTGAGTGGAGTCAAGAGTAATCATCATCATATGGAGATACATTGATGGGCTCCATTGTCTGCATGTGGCATAAGAGAGTCTGTCAGCTCCAGCAGAGTCCAGCCTTCCGGGCAATGGTCAATAACAAAAATTAATAATATATTAATATAATGAATGCACAATAAAACATTATTATATTGACATTTAGTCTAAAGGTCCTATTCATTATTGCATTTGTGCCATTTTTTGTCTAGTTTTTGGTGTTCAATTGTTTTTCACTTGTACCTTATTCTACTTTTAATTTGTACTTTTTTTTATTTTATATTTATTTTCCTGCTTTTTGTTGATTTTTTTATATTCATTATTATGTCCAAGATTTGGAGTTTTCACTCCAGTCCTCACCCCCTGCAGTGATTTAATGTACGCCTAAATTTTTAGTGGAAGTTTTGCAACATTTTTTTGCAGAATATTCAACTTTGTTGTAAAAAAAAAGGAAAGTTTAAAGGCGTGAATAAAGAGCTTTTCTTATTTTGCGCAAAATTCATGAACTGCGTGCTGCATTTAAAAAAAAAAATTGAGGAAAAAAAAAAGCACCAATGAAGAAAGCAAGACAAAAAAAGAAACGTGACTAAAAAAAATTACGCAAAACATAAATTTGCAACTACCGGTAAGTATCCTGATAAAGAGCATGCTCATGGAGAATTATAAAATATATTAAGTGCAGAGGAGACAACCCCTTTGAGCAGGAGTGGATGCAAACAGAAACAGAAGAGGTCCCCTGGCAAGAACAGGACCCTTTGCAGTTCAGTAAATCATTATAATACACAATTCCCCTTGCTTTGGAAGTAGTAGTGGCCCCCTTAACTCTTGGCCTCCAGGTTGCACCAATGATATGTCTTTTCCTGGATTATATATAATATTACAAGCCAGCCCTATTAATTTGCCATCATATTAAAGGGGTGTTCAATCCCAACAGTAGACCACTAAGATATACCGTAACTTAATGAGTGGTGAAGGTCCAACCTAGGTGACCTCCACTGATCCTTGGAAGGATCTGTAATGCACAGTGCTGAGGTCCCTCCTTTCTCACGATCATTGGAGATACCAAAGGATGGACCCCCATGACAATATGTCATGATTTAACCCTTCCCAATCAGACACTAATAAGTCTTTGCTAGTATCCGAATGGCACGTCCTGTTAAAACTAGTAGCTTATCTCCAAAACCCTCCATAACTAGTCAGATTTTGGATTTAGTTATCTGAGACCACATATATAAGCTGCAAAGTGACCATGTTAGCTGGCATCTGTTTTTTCTTGTAATTTAGAAATAGCTGAATTTTATAGCGGGTGATTTTCCCATATTTTTCTCAATCCTCCTCTGTTGACCATACACCCATCCCTTGTGCGCCGCCATGGTTCGGTCATATCAGTCTGACATGAGTAACCTCTGCTCACGACTTGCTCTACCTTCCCCCTTTATGCCCTTATAACAAAGTTGCTCCACACGTGGCTCTCATTTGCCAAGGGAAATAATGGGATTACAGTGCTGTCCCTCTGGTTGGCCCTCGTGAGCACCGGGATTGTTGATTTGTCTGAAAAGATTTGGAAGGAATGTGCAGCAACAAAGCCCAATTATATGGACTTCCCGAGTCTTTGCACATAAGTCCTCTCATCATAACGAAAGGCTTAAGAGCAATTCTTAGTTTATAATCAAAGGGAAACCCAGCGCATGGCCCGGTAGTCTAATGATTATCGAAATAAGTCGCTGCACTAACACACTCTCTACACTTAAGCCCTCTGAGGCATTCGCCACTCAGTGGCTTACTACACATTACCCAATATAAAGAAGCCTTATAGGGAATGTCCGCGCAATATATTGCTGCCATTCCACCATCTAGCTCTATGTTATACAGCGTTGAAGCTAATTTTTTATTATTCTAAATTAATATGGGCAAACATATGGTTCAGACTAGTGGTCACCCCTTTGTTATGAAGCTACAACTCCTGGGATCCTGGAGAGCTACAGGTTGGATATTACTGCTTTAAGGGTATTGCCCACTTGAGGACATCCCCTTGTTAATAGTCTCATAATGATGAAAAAAAGAGATACTTACCTCTTGGGTTAGTATCACACCTCCAAACTGTCTGCTGCTTCTGCCTACCAGTTTGCTAAAATCAATAACTGATTGTGGCATCCAGAGAGCACTGTGGAGCAGCACAAGTTCAGATGTTATCAGTTTTTATTTTTGTTTGCCAATTAGCAAGGTGTTGTCTAGTAGTTGTGCAGTTCTCAATATATACTCATCATTGGATATAATATGACCCTTTTGGTCCATTTTTAGGTGCCGGATGGTGCCCAATATTACAGGGGTCATAACTAAAGGGAGCTGTTATGTAAGTTGTATTAGTTATTAGCTAACTTTTCCAGAAATATCACATTACGTTATATGGCCACTGTACGGTATGTTGTAAACATTGAATATGTGGAGTCAGAATAAATCCAGCCCTGATGTTGACACACACTCTATTAATCGGTTTAATGAAGGAGAAGTGGTCAACTCAGCTCTACTACAGTTTTCTGGAATTTACAACTGATGGGGGCGTCCAGAGAGTGCTGTGGACCAGCACAAGTTCAGATGGTATCAATTTTTATTTTTGTTGGCCAATTAGCAAGGGGTTGTCCAGTAGATGACAACCACTTCAGCAATACATCCTATCCATGTTGTTCAGTTCTCAATACATACACTTCATTGGATATAATTTTACATTATATGGCTGCTGTACGGTATGTTGTAAAGATAAAATACATCAGTCAGAATAAATCCAACCCTGAGGATGACACCTGTATTGATCGCTTTCATGAAGGACAAGTGGTCAGCTCTCCTCCGAGACTGAAGACAAACTCCTCGACTTCTTAGTGAACCCGTCCTACAGTCTCGTCGTAGAGTAGCTGTCAGCTCAGCATTTCTGCTCCTTTCATTAATGGGTGGGAGTCTCAACACTCCGTGTCTCTACATGTCAAAAGTTTTTGGAAAGTGCCATTTCATCTTCAACTGGCAGGAGAATTTAGAAAAGCACTTCCATATCTGTTGTCATATTCGTTCCTCTAACTTCCTGTCTGTGGCCGGTGACCTTAGGACAGTCTTGTAGCCAACCTGAGGCTACAGTCAGATGTGATGATAAATGGCTGGAATGTTTTCCTGACTGACAGTCTCGAATCACCTTGTGTCACTCTTTACTTGACTCATTCATTTTGTAACACAACATTGAAATCGATGATGGTGTTATTCATTGCAATGCCGTGTCTCACAGATATCATGGCAATTACAGAACTACAATCATCTGGGTCTGGAGGATGAAGGATATTTTTTTTACATTCTTGGACCCTACATGAGTGAGGATAAGACAGATTTAGGATGTAACTGTCTGATAAGAGCTATTATCCTTCTTTAAGTCATTAAATTCTATGTTTTGCAAAAAGTTTTTTTACCTAGAATAGTGGTCATTTTTGAGTGTATATATATATGCAAATTGCCTCTTCAGAAAGAAAGAGGACTTTTACTCTACAGCGCCACCTATTGGTAGTAGCGATCCTACAAGTCACAATCAACCCTTTAACGAGTCTTGTAATATGACTTAGGATAAAAGCCAAATCAGAATCTCAATTTGCAGACACGGTGTTTCGAGCTGTTGGCTCTCGTCAGTGCAAAGTATGAGAACTGATTTGGCTAGGTGAGAGGCTCTGGACTAAGGTCTAAGAGGTAAGGTTTCTCCTTGCGGAGAGTGACATGCCAGCTCTGGCTTGTCAAGGTAAGGAGGCTTATTCGCCGTGCAATGCTCCTCTGGGAAAATAACTTGTAGGATCGCTACTACCAATAGGTGGCGCTGTAGAGTAAAAGTCCTCTTTCTTTCTGAAGAGGCAATTTGCATATTATTTTCCCAGAGGAGCATTGCACGGCGAATAAGCCTCCTTACCTTGACAAGCCAGAGCTGGCATGTCACTCTCCGCAAGGAGAAACCTTACCTCTTAGACCTATATATATATATTTACCTTCAATGACATCAGTGGCATTTTGCAGCTGTTCTTTATTTTGGATAGTTGAAGGGGTTGTCTGGGGCCCCTCATTTCCACATTATGGGATAGCTGACTTTTTTCCTGCATTGATTATTGGGCTCTCATTGAAGCTAATAGGCATCCACATAATACACAATCCTTTTAGGAGACATTCTTCCTGCAACTAGAAATAGGTTAAATGATTGAACCCTTTCCTATTTATTTCCTAACGTCATTTTATAAAGGCATTAAGATAAAATAGTAGACTCCTTTTAAAGGGGTTGTTCAGTCAAGCAAAATGATACCTAAATGTGTATAAAGAATAGTTCTACCACTATGTTTCTATTATAACAGCTGCCTCTATCTTTAGTTTTCCCTTCCAGTCTCTGGTCCGGCAGCTCCAGGCCTAGCATTGTCTGTGCTTGCAAGGGACCAGTGCAAAATGAAGAGGCTGCTGATTGGCTTTTATTAAATAATCCGGTCCCTTGTCTGTCTATTCATTGGTTGGGACAGGAAGGGGGGCTGTCTTACTAGTCACATGATGGGTTAACCAGACCCAACTCAGAATACACTCTCCTGGGTCCAGTACAAGCCAGAAGTTTAGTTGCCTGGACACAAGACTGGAGGAGATAGCAAAAGATTAGAGTCTGTGATAACATAAAAATAAGAAATGAGCAAAAATATTCAGACTGCCCTGACCCGGTGTCCAACATTCATTTCTGTCTTGTAAATCCTTTTTATCATGTCCCACAACTTGAGAATTAAACAGCATTGTATTTTGATTGTTTTATTGTTGATACTGCTATGCCATCAGGATTGCCCCTTTTAGAAGTTTGGCCTGTCTCTCTTCCTGTAGTTCAACTTTGATGTAAGTAACCCCTCCCTTCTTTCCCAGTTAGTGTTCGTCAGCCATCTTTCAAAGTGCATCGCTGAACATCCCTGTACATCTCTGTCTTTCTACCTACTGCAGTCCTTGCAGCTACTGTTGTTACTATTGTGCATAATACAAGAATTTAGCCTGAGAATAAACTTCTTCTGGAATCTTCTTGTATGCCTCTGCAGTCGAGTTGAAGCTATCTGATGAAATCCATGGTGTGAGTACTGGTTCTATACAGACATCCATAGAAATGGTGTTTCAAGAGCCTTTCACTTGCAGCGTAGTTATGGAGTCCGACTATTTTCTACACCTTCCTGGGCACCTCTGGAACTCACTAGGTCCCCGTGACATTTTTCTTCTTGTAATGTCATGACTTGTATTGCTGTGCTACACAGATCATTCCAACATGGAAGCCTAGTAAATGGCAGAGGTGCCCAGGATGGCAGAAAAACAATTGTACAGTAGAAGTTAACACTAACCTGATATGGCTGCCAGTGGGCACAGGACCGGAATAGTTGGAATTTTTTTTTTGCTCATCTTTATGATTAGTAATTTTTATAATTTATTTTAGGCACATTTAAGACTATTTTTTTTTAAACTGGGCAACTCCTTTACCTTTAAGAAATAACTGATACCAAAAAAACAGTTTCCTTCTCTGCTTTTGAGAACATTGCGACATCACAACGCGTGTCTTGTCGTGGTGGCATGACTTACATTGCGGTGCTACAAAACATCTTGGCGTGGTACACATCATGAAACTGTGAGAAAATGCACGTTATGACTTCATGGCCGCCTAGTAAAAGGGAGAAGCACCTAGGATGCCGGACAAACAATTCCCGATGCAGAAGCGAACAATACCCTGATCTAAGTGAACACTACCCCGGTATGCCTGCCAGTGAGGACTTACAGTAGCTGGACGTGGACCAGGGTAGTTGGAATGTTTTTGCTCTTCTCTATAATTATTAATATGTATAATTTATTATTTTATTCACATCTTTGTTTTATTTTTTTCTAGCCAGAAAACCACTTTAATAAACAGCTGATGATAACACAAAACAATTACATTTTCTCTGATATAGAGAAAACTGCGGTCTTAAAAATATTAGTAGAAAGGAGTAATTTAGTATTCCATATAATAGTTGAGCTGAACTATGGTGGTAGATGTCATCACAAAGATCATTTTCATGAAATACGATTACAAAAAATTTAAAAGTAAAAAAAAAAAAAGGAATACACTAATGATGGTCGAATCTCCCATCAAACAAGCTGTAATCTCCGGTGATAAAAAGTGTCACGGTTTGTCTAAGAAGCTCTCTGACTCTTAAGACAACTTAAAGTGAAAGCAGAATTTGGGAATCTGAGACGCAGATGTTTTGGGCCGGGCTGAGACAATACCATGATCCTCTGTAAATGAAAGACAAAATGAGAATCATATGGTCAAGACCCGATGGTGATAGAGAGATAGAATGAGACAGCCACACTCCATTTATTAAAGATGGATGATAACCTTGTAGGGAAGAAAAGATCATCTTGTCATCATCTATGGTCTTCTGTCACTGTACAGAAAAATTAAAGCAGGGTTAAGCAAGAATGTCAGTTTCCATCAAGTTAAAGAAAGCAGAAATGGTAGTGATACATTTCGAGTAGTAACTTGAAGTTCCTGGGTCCCCTATATAAAAACTTTTTAGCAGTTTTTGGCTATGTAATGAGAGGGTAAAATGATTTTGGGGCTGATACTCTGATTCCAGTGATGTGTCAATTACTAGGCTGTGTTTTGCTGTTTCAATAAGGTCAGCGTTTTATCAGCAGAAGATTATCACTACAGGACTAGTTGTCTCATGCCTCCTAGTCTAACCTTGTCCCCACCACTGATTAACAGCTTTCGATCAATATACAGCACTGTGGTTATACACAGCCCAGCATTCAGAGCTCTGCTAGATCTGCCGCAGAAATCAAGAATTCCTGCACCCAGTAAACTAAGTGATACATCGCTGGAATCAGGTCTCTGTCCCTACATCATCCTGCTTACATAGAAAAACCTGCTGACAGATTCCCTTTAATAGAAACCACCTACCATGTGTCATTTATAATTCTAGTGTCTTCTTATATGGCAGAATACCATTGGCCCTCCTCAGGTTCCAGGTTTGATTGCAACTTCTACTTTTGCACCCTGCAAAGCTACGTCTGTGGTATTACATATCAACCCTACGAGCGATGTACAACATGTAATTCGATTTAAAATGTCATTTTTATTATAAACATCTAAAAAAAGATACACAGGAAAATGAGATCAAAGCAATATATCACACCTACAGTCTACAGTATACAGACATCGAAATGGATGAATGATCAAAAAATGGATATAGATTTCTTAGAGTCTGCCATAAAGTATTTCATATAAGTCAAATGTGGAGACAAACACATTTTACATAATTATATAAATGGTAACAATGTATAAAACTTTTCAACAATTCAGCACCATATCCAAAGAGTGCCTAGAATATAAAACTAATAAAAAATAATAAATAAATACATTATTTATTAATATATTATATCAATAATGAATATTAATAAATAATATAAAAATAATTACCCAACCTCTAAACGGATAGCTGCACCCAGATGCATGTTTCGCCTTATACTTTGTCAAGGGCATCCTGTGAATTAAGGTTATAGGAGGATTGAGTTTGACCCTTATCCAAACTTTGCAAACTCAAGAAAATATTTTCTTTCTATTGTCCCATTAGTTTAACCTCAAAATACTTGTGCATTCATTTTAACCTTTAGGTGTTCAAAAAAAAATCTATTTACTGATTATATCTCATCTATGAAGCAGGACAATAATTCATGACTAGTGTATGGCCACCACCAGTTATCTAAATCATGTGCTTATATGAATTATTTGAGTTTTATTCCCTTGGATCCATTGATGTTCTCTATTGGAAAAAGCAATCTCATCACCTCATGTTAGTCAATGCTTCCAAAATTCGAGTACGAAGGATCCTGCAAGCCACACAGGTTGTTAACAAAATGTTCATAGTCCGTGATCATGTTCCAGGACTCTTTATTCTTCAATATCTTATGTATGGAGGAGGACAAGCATTCAAAACGAGTGTATAACAACTTTTGGCTTCCGGAGTGTCTTTTTTTTATGACAACTCCACCCAATAATCCAGGGTGTAGGGACGGTGTGACGTTCCATTGTGAAGGCCTCTTCATGGCGTGGTCTATAGATGGAGACCAGAGGATAGATAGAATGGAGTAATGCAGACTGGAGGTGTATCCTCTTCCGTGATGAGTCCGGCATTTGCCTTAGACGCAATGGTAACCATAGATTGGTGTGAATACCAAGGGGAAATGCCATGAAGAGGCCTTCATGAGGGAATGTCATACTGGTCCTACTCCTGGGCTTATGGTGGGTGATGACATAATGTACGGATTTGGAACCATGAACTAGGTTCACTAACAGCTCGGCATTACATTGATTTGGTCATTTCTCAAAAGAGACACTGGAACCGTTTCTCAACACAACAATGCCAGGCTGTATGTTGCTCATGCTACTATGACCAGCCTGTGTGGCCTAAGCGTTCTACCATGGTCTGTGGCATCCACACACTTGTTTCCTATTGAGCATGTCTGGGATTTCATTGGTCAACAACAAAGGGCGCTGCCAGCAGTGGATCTTGGCGATTTTCATTTCCAAGTGCACTCAACGTTGCAGAACATTCCTCATACAATTATTAATAACCTCACTGATAGCAGGCAAGACGTGTAAGTTCGGAGAATTCTGCCCATGATAGTGAAAAAATCAAGATGTTTTGAACATTTTGTTTACATTTGTTCATCTTTTCCAGATCAGTAAGGTGTCCATTCGTCCCGTGATTTCCATAATTCCACGACTTTTCCTTATGGTGTTGTATTTCGACATTGATGAGTATTTATGGGCTGGAATATGGAGACATGAAGTACTTGTCATATACAACGATACCATATTCATGGACTCTGTCCGATGGTGCTCAAAGTCCTTGTGAGTCCATATCATAGACCCACATGCACTCAAAGAACTTTGTTTTTGTTGTATTATGGGGCAATAACTTATGCATGAAGCCTTCTGGGTGGTAAGGCCAAACTACTACCAATGGCCTATAATCCAGCCCTGCTATCCCTGCTGACTATACTGTAGAGGCAGAAGTTACAGCTAGAGATGAGCGAATTTATTCGGATTTTGGCCCCAAATCTGATTTTGACATATCCGTGCCATATTCGAACACTATTCAGGCTGAATATAAGTCTTATGATCGGTTCCGAACATATTCATATCAAATGGTCATTACTCCATGCTAATTCTCTTGGATCTCTCTGCAGCATTCGACACTGTGGATCATCAGCTCCTCCTCACTATGCTCCATTCCATTGGCCTCAAGGACACCGTTCTCTCCTGGTTCTCCTCCTATCTCTCCGACCGCTCCTTTACTGTTTCTTTTGCCGGTTCCTCCTCCTCTCACCTTCCCCTTACTGTTGGGGTTCCTCAAGGATCGGTTCTAGGCCCCCTCCTCTTCTCCTTGTACACTGCCCCTATTGGTCAAACAATCAGTAGATTTGGTTTCCAGTACCATCTCTATGCTGATGAAACCCAATTATACGCTTCTTCTCCTGACATCACGCCAGCCTTTCTAGAAAACACTGGCGATTGTCTAAACGCTGTGTCTAATATCATGTCCTCACTATATCTGAAACTGAACCTGTCAAAGACTGAACTCCTGGTGTTTCCTCCCGCTACTAATGTACCTATACCCGACATTGCTATTTCTGTGTGTGGTTCCACTATTACTCCCCAGCAACATGCCCGCTGTCTTGGGGTCATACTTGATTCCGAGCTTTCCTTTGCCCCCCACATTCCATCACTGGCTCGCTCTTGTCATCTGCACCTCAAAAACATTTCTAGAATTCGACCTTTTCTTACTTTTGACTCTGCAAAAACTCTTACTGTTTCTCTTATTCATTCTCGTCTCGACTATTGTAACTCTCTTCTAATCGGTCTCCCTCTTACCAAACTCTCCCCTCTCCAATCTGTCTTGAATGCTGCAGCCAGGATCATATTCCTCACCAATCGTTACACCGATGCCTCTACCTTGTGCCAGTCATTACACTGGCTACCCATCCACTCCAGAATTCAGTATAAACTTATTACCCTCACCCACAAAGCCCTCCATGGCTCAGCACCACCCTACATCTCCTCCCTTGTTTCAGTATACCACCCTACCCGCGCCCTCCGTTCTGCTGATGACCTGAGGTTAGTATCCTCAATAGTCAGAACCTCCCACTCCCGTCTCCAAGACTTTACACGTGCCACGCCAATTCTTTGGAATGCACTTCCCAGGTCAATACGATTAGTCCCCAATCCCCACAATTTTAACCGTGTCCTGAAAACGCATTTATTCAGACTGGCCTATCGCCTCAACACATTAACCTAACCTATCCCTGTGTGGCAGAGCCAAAAGTTTTACCATAACCAGGTTCCCCGCATCATGTTTCCACATGCTTTATGCATCCATTAGCCCTCTGTGTCTGTACTGTTACACACTTAACATTATGGCTGGTCCATACAATCAGGGCAACTGTTACCACCCACCTTTCGTGTCTCCCTCTTTCCTCATAGACTGTAAGCTTGCGAGCAGGGCCCTCACTCCTCTTGTTATTTGTTATAATCTACTGTATGTGATTATTGTTATGCTGTAATGTCTATTGTCTGTACAAATCCCCTCTGAAATGTAAAGTGCTGCGGAATATGTCGGCGCTATAAAAATAAAATTTATTATTATTATTATTATTATTATATTCGGTAATTTCTACTCCCATTGACTCTAATGACGTTCGGCCGTGTTTGACGAATATTGCAAAAACAATATTCGAAGCCGATCATATTCGGAACCGAATCCGAACAAATTCGCTCAGCGCCCTCTGTTTTCATGTTACCGATTAACATGTCCTTAAACAACAACATTCGTTTCTGGGCAACTCAGTCTACATGCCTGCATGAAAATCTGTGCCACATGTGAAACCACTTTACAACAAATTGGAACACAGTGGGCGTTTAATTTATTAAATGCATTATAGCAGGCAGCAGTATCACAGACTGTCCCATTTATTATTTTGTGAAACATTAGCACAAAAATGAGGAATGTTATAGAAAAATACCCGGAATTTCATCATTCAAAATAAATCCAGTCCTTCTATAAAGCTTTGTTCTTTATGTGTCTCATTAGTAAATTCTTTTCATAGACTTCACGGAGAAGGAGTTATTGAGCGAAATGTGTTTTTTGCCTTAAAACAGATTAATATTAATTATTTTTAAAAGGATTGTCTAATTTTGCCAATTTCTTTGATAGATGTGCCACCAGTGGAGATGAGTAAATGCATTTGCAGAATCCTGGTTCTAGCGGCCAGGTCAGTATTCCATGGCATTTGGATGAGAGCCCTGTGAGTCACCTCCTACCTGACCGTACCCCCGGATATTCTTTTGACTAGCTGTCCTTCCCATGAATTTCTGTGTGCATCATGCTGCAAATATTGACATTGTGCCAGGCCGGCTAATCAATAGATGAGTCGGGAATGTCGTCCGGTAGGAGGTTGTTTGCACGGTTCCAATCCAGCGGCCATGGACTGATCTGGCTGTTGAATCAAGTGTCCTGTGGATTGATTGGCTCATCTCTAGCCACCAGATGATAAACTAATCTGCTTTAATCTGTGAGTCGAGAAATATTCATTTCTCCTACAGCGCCACCACTGGAGAAATGAAGTATTGCACAGTGCCATTTGAGATCAGTCTGTGGTCCTCCTAGATGAGAGCCCTTCTTTTTCGCTTTTGTTTGTTCTTTTTCATAGATAAGGAATAAATAGGAAGGCCCATACTCTTATTTTCCCCTCAACAGAATGAAAGGCTTTATCACCATAGACAATAAGAGGTCAAACCTAATGGCCACCCACCTATTATCAAAAAGGGGGTCTCCTGACATTAGTTTCACCTAGTGAGGCATTTTCAGGAGACTGAGGAAGGGTATCTGTTTCACTATCTTCCAAGCCTTGTCTGGGTGAGCATACTGTAGGTTAAGGGTCCCCAAGTTCCCAAGTTTGGGCTCCATTAGAAATTGATGTCACTTTCTGTTGATATACCAAACATGTATCCATTGGATAGGTGATGGAAGTATCGTCGGTGGAATTCCAACCTCTTGGACTCTCACTCATCACAAGAATCAGGGTGTCGTACGATTGAAATAGTATGGCGCATATGTGACCATTGTTCCATTCAGTGTAAATGGGAGGCATGATCATTCTCCTGTATGTCCATAATAGTGACTAGTTTCCTTTTGTCAGTGAAATAGGATTGCAGTTCTAATGATGTCTCATGCATGCAAAAGAGACTTCCTGTTTCTACATAGAGCTTAGGATTCTGCTAGTCAGTTTTGAATCATGTGATGACACAGACCTAATTGAAAAGAGGAGAATTAACCAGGTAGAAAGGCAAAATGACCAATTGTAAGTACACAGTGCCATATATAATGAGTTCTGCAATCTATAAGAGGATAAAAACTTTGATGGGAGGAGGAGTGCTTCTTTAAAGGTTGCCCTTGGTTGAGTTCCCCTAGAAGGAAGTCACTTAATTCTGGCTCATATAGGCATGTTCCCAGCGGGGGACCACCTGCATGATCTAATGTACCCTAATAGGACTTATGCAACGTGTCAACCTAGTCATACAAGAACTAAACATATTTGGTGCAGATTTTATGCACAAATTTCTAAATTGCGCTTCTACATCTAAAATCAGTTCATATTCTTTACACTTATTCCTGTGTTTTCTGTGCGTTTTCTCTTGTGGAAATGCACCAAAAAACTCTTCAATGCTTATAAGAGTTGGGTCACCATTAAAATGAACACCAAGTACCAAATTGATGCATTTTCGCAACAGGAATCGACATGCAATAAGTTTGAAAAACTCAACAAAAGCCCCAAAAAATGAAGCATTGAGACGAGTCTAAGTGAAAATGTTAGGTTGAATAATAAATAATGTTCAATAGTTGCCTGCCCCTGGCCCAATGGGTATTGATCAGTGGCCACTAAAAGAATCACAACACACACAGTCGGATGTAATCTCTCTTTGATCAATCTATGGCATAGCTCCAAGAGAGCAAGAGTGAGAGCGTTTATTGATTCACACATAGGTTTTTATGTCCCTTGTAAGGGGGCTTGGTTAACTCTAAAATGGGAGTGTTCGGATGTATTCCATTGGTTAGTGGGTTGGGCAGTGAGCTAGTCCCGGCAGATCCATGAGGTTATCAGTCTGGGTTGGTCCATGAGGTCATCACAGTGGGCGTCATTGTGGGTGGATCCATGGAGCACATGGTGGTTTGGCCAAACAGGAAATTCCAGTTCCATAAGCACATGGTATGAGGCAAGCAGGAGATGGCAACCATCTTTAGTGTCACACTTTGATCTGAAAAAGCTCATGTAAGGTGAAATAATACACTTGAGGTTAATTAAGTGTTTGATCTTAAGGCTCTCCTCAACAAAAACTCATTCACTTTGCTTGTGCTGTAACATGCTGTGGAGTTTAGGCTTGGAATATCTGCACCAAATACACATCGTGCGAACATGGCCTTAGACAAACCCTTTAAGTCTGTTTCTTAGCAATCTTGACCATTTATTATTATTTTATTTTTTCTTTACAATTGAAAACTAAATTTCAAATGAACTCAAGATGAAAAACAAAAAGAAATAATATTTTTGGACTGTAACCAAACTGACTGGAGGAGAAATCTTTATGGCATGCAGACATGGTTATGGATATTGTACTAATCTTTTGCTGAAATCCTTTAAAAATGCATCTGAGTGATAAAAAGGGTTTTGATTTGAAAGCAAATGTTTGATTTTTTTTTTCTGCCGTCATAAAACGATGCCGCGACCTGGGCTTCATGATCCAGGATGTTCTCTGTCAGTTGAGAGATAAAAAAAAAACAAAACATGGGAGAATATCTGATAACTACAACAGAAGAGCTGCCGAGGTATTTTATATGTGGATAAATTGCAGGAAGAATGCAATGAAAAAAATATATATATATATGAAGATAAAAATACAGCTGGATTTTACTTGTCTGTGTGTAACATATTGGTTTTATTTGGCATAAAGGGAGCTATGTATATGGTAGGCTCCGAACAGTAGAGATCATGATCCTTAATGGGATCTGTACTGGAGAATGTAGCATCATTTCCCATCTGATATACATATGATACAATGTTCCCTTAGGGAGAAATGTATTTATAAGCCTTTCCATCCAAATAATAAAACTTACGGTTCATATGCTCATAAACAATTTTCTGGAGAATTACCAACAATGAAGCTCCTTGTGTTTGTACACTCCAAAGACGATCATTTTGATCTTGTATCTTCAGGTACATTTTTACCAAATGAACAGGATGGGATGACTCGAGAAAAAGATTCTACATGGCTTTGACCCTCAAAAATAAACTCCCACGGGGCCACGTTCCTACATAGCGTAAATGCTGCATCACTTTATGGTAACCAAATAACGAATTAATTCAGTACCACACAATGGTATATGGATAAAAAAAAAGTATCCTTTATTGACCATACATCCACATACATAAGAAAGGTATCAAACAGGTAAAACAAGGGACCATAAAATCCATAGGAATTCCCATACAAGCTTATTAATGATGGAGACAAAAAAACCCTGTCACGCACAATGAATAATAATTTGGGGAGGTAAAATAACCTTTTAATATGTAGTATTGCTGTAGCGTGACGCCTCCGGAAGAAGCAGTGCAAAACGCGTGTTGGGGCAGAGGGACTCCCGGGGTTCTCCATCAGCTTGTCTTGGTATGTACCAGAGAACAATTTATTAACCCTAGACGAATTGTTAGGTCAGCACTCTTAGTAGGATCATTGTGGGGGGTGCGGTATACCTTATAATTATTAGCTGTATATGCCTTGGTAGGCTACAGCAATAATTCATTATTTGGTTACCATAAAGTGATGCAATGTAAAGTGTGGTATATTACCCAAAATTTGGATTTAATGAGTTTAATGGGCATTTTTTTGTGATTATAGCGTAAATGCTGCATTTTTTTTATGGAAAATCTTCTGCATTTAATAGTTCAAGCAAAGAGGATGTGATTTCATGGAAGCTCATGACCACTGCTTATAAGGACACTTTTGAATTGCACTTTTGCTTGGTGCGTTTTTTTTTCCCTAGTCTTTTATTTGGAGCCATTAAGGCATGTAAAAATAAGTGCAGCTGCTTTTTTAAATGCAAAATTCCAGCATTTCTGTTAGAGATGGGGAAATTGAATTCCACACGAATTTTGCAAAAAATTCACATTCTGGAGATTAAAGATTTTTTATAATTCGCTCCTCACGAAATCAGCAAAATGGTGGCTAGCTGCTTCCTAGTGCTTAAAGCCTCCATTGCACACCATCTCCAGCCTGGTGTTCATTCTGGGTCAGGTTCCTGCTGTGAGCAGGTTCAGTGCACAGGTTATGGGCCTACTCGCGACCATACGTTCTCGACCTAGAGTGAACTCAACGATGCGGCACAACAGAGGTTAGGAGGGCTGGACATCAGGCAGAAGCAGTAATAGCAACAGGGATGTTTGGAGAGTTGAATGATGAAGTATGTGTTTTTCTATTTTAAGGCTATGCTCACACGTTGCTTTTTTTGCTTTTTTTCTGCAGCCAAAACCTGATCTCTTGACAGTGAAAAAGCTGCAGACATAAAGCAGGTGTTGCTTACTTTTTGGCTGATTTTCTTGCTGCAATGTTGCTGGGTTTTTTTCAGGATCCCAAAGTTCAGCGTTGCCTCCATCATACAAGCATGAACAAAGCAAGGTGTTAGGCCACCAATGCAAGACGTACGTGACAGCATAAAACACTTTTTGGAAAAAAAAAGGGCAAATTGATCAGATTATGTAGTGGGAAAAGATTTTTATGACTGAAAAAATAGTGACTATTCTGAACAGAAAAGGTAATGAGTTCCCTAAAAAATGCAGAATTGCAAATGTAAAAACAAGCCGGGGGAAGTTGAATTGGTCAGGAATAGTTTACCTAAGGCCGGGATCACACATGCGAGAAACTTGGATGAGTCTCGCATCTTAATACCCGGCACTGCCGCCGGCACTCAGGAGCAGAGCGTGCAGCTGCGTAGAAATACATGCAGCCGCACGCTCCGCTCCAAGTGCCGGCAGCAGTGTCAGGTATTAAGATGCGAGAATCGTCCAAGTTTCTCGCATGTATGATCCAAGCCTACTACATTGGCTGTGCATTTTGTAGGTGTAGGTCGGGCATTGTTTACTTTAACACATATCACTGATTTAATTAAACTGCCGTTCTCAGGTGAGGAAACCAAGACATTTTGGTTTAAACTCAGGGGTTTGGAGAGATCCAGGGGCCTAATAAAGAACATTCAATCTAGAGAAAATAACTTTTCTGCTAAATTGAATTTCCCGGTCAAATCCTTGTGATTTGGCTAATTAGAATTTCACAAAAATGAAAAATTCCACCAAATAGGAAGATAAACCCTAAGATGCTGAAGTGGTTAAAGGACTATCTCCTACAGCGCCACCATAGGAAAAATGAAGCATTACACAGTTCTCATGAAACGTTTGGACATGCTGAGTTCTTCGAGAGACTAATTTTGTAGTTAACTCAGGCTCGTGAATGGCAGAATCCTCTTGATTAAATCAGAATACTTAGTAGGGAACGTGAAAAGTAGACAATCCCTTTAATTATTGCAGCAAATTTAAAAAATGAGAGAATTTTTGCCAATCTTTTTTCCTGTAGGTCTGTGAGTGCAGACATTTGTAAGCACAGATTACACACAGTCTTACCTCAAACATCGGCTGATTAATTGGTGGGATTTTTCTCAGTCTTGTACGGTTAAATTAATGATGGCCAAGTTTTAAAATTTATGAGCGCAGCCATCGTTTTTTGTCATTTTTTAAGCAATGAAAGTGAAAAGTTGGCATGTGAAGCTCGAAGCACTTCAGGGAGTTCTGCGCAGTTCTGACTCCCCGTCCTTAAGTGCAGCTTCAAGCTGTGACTGTGGTTAATGGCCTGCTAATTGTCTTGGACTGTGTCTTGAGTTCCTGATCTGTGTCTGGTCGTTAAGGAGGCAAATGGCTGAATAAATCAGTGTAACAACAGCTGTCTTGCTGCAGTGAATCATGGCCAATGTCAAACCTTGAGAATGGGGATTGAGCTGCAACAGGGTAGGATCATTAATACAACAGGCGTCAAACAGCTGGAGTCTGATTATACTACTGTAGGCTGCACTGTGGGGCAGAATCATCATCTGTCTTACCTTAATGGACATCCAGGAGGAACTGGCCATATCTCCATCAAGAACCTACGCTCATCCTCAACAGTGAAGTTGGAGTGTAGTCCAGTTCCTTTGTACTAGAAATTCCAACGGTTCAAGAAAGGACACTTCAAGGCAAAAAGTCAGGCAGGGCACCCACACAATCTTGGTCCATATGACCTTCTCTTGAAGCAATTCAAGGATGGTACAATGCGGAAGATTTATCAAGCTAAACGCAGCAGAACTCTGGTGCAATATGCAACAAAAAACTGCTGTAGTAGCAGGTTTATTGACTGTCTTTGGCTTTCTTTAAGAGATCGGTGTTCAGGTTTCATTTGTAGGCTTCGAAGGTCATAGAGCGTTCGGTCTGTTGGGGTAGCAAGTTCCATACTACAGGGGGAGCACAGGAGAAATCTTGGAGATGGTTTTGTGAGCAGAAGACCACAGACCACAGGAGAGTCTTGTGAGGTTCTGTGATTACATAAAAGCAGTTAGAAGGATATTAGGTAGGGGATGTATGGAGTAGACAGGTTATAGGTGGCCTTCTAAGTCATTATTAGTGATTCCAACTGTATTTTCTGGGCAGTGTTAAACCAGTTGCGGGACCAGGTGTAACGAGGAAAGAAGTCTTAGCATAGGATAGGTGTAAAGTCATTCTTAAGGTAAACCATATCTACTATACGTTTTAGACATCTTCTGCTTATAGTCCAATAAGAGGGCCCTAGTCTAACATGCAAGAAAAAATGCAGAAAAATTGTAGCGCACATTTCTATCACAAATTAAACCAACTGATAGGTGGTGTAAAGACTCAACAGTAAATCAGCTGTCGGCTCTTCCATACACAGGAGCCCCTCAGTAGGTGAGTGCTTCTGTGTTCTCTGTGAGAAAGCCATTGCCAGACATATCTGGTGGCAGCTTATCTCTAGGAGACAATATGCTCAGCAGTCAGAAATTGGACATTCCAGATTGAAATTTCTTTTGACAGTAAATTTTACGGGGCTCCTTTACACATTAGATATCGGAGGGTTTGGCCAATCTGATCCTGGGACACATACCGCATGCGTTCATGATGCAAATGTGTCCAGTGTCTTCTCTTCCATTTAAATGGAGTCCAAAAGTCTCATGGGTGAATGAAGTGGTAGTGCACATGCCTGATCATGGCTTCATTCACTTCCATGGGACTAATGGTAAAAACCATTCCATCAGTCGCATACAAGTGAATGGGGTAGTAGTCGCTCATGTGAACAACGACTCCATTCACATGAGTATTTGCAATTGTCCTGAATTTACTGGAACACCTGGGCCAAAAGGGGGTAGGATTTATGTAAAGTCCAGAGGGGTTAGGACCATTCAATGGAAGGCTGGAGGATTTCTAGGAGGTGTGGGGAAGCTCCCAGGAAAGGCAGGGGCATGGATGAGGGTGGGACTTAAATGTTGGCAACTATTCATATTGTGAACTTTGGAACCCCATTCCTGTGATCGCGATAAGGGTCCCAGTGGTTGGAACCTCAGAGATCATTTTTTATGATTTGAGTCTTACATTTTAGCCCCAATTCATCATTGCCTTAGTGCCTGTTTTGCGCCTTATTTTGTGATTGCACTTAATTCATTATCCTATTTGTACCTTTTTGTAAATTCTATTTTATACAAGTTTGCCTGTTTTTTTATTTTGCTTTTATTCAGTGGTTGAGTTTAGCAATTACAGATGTTGCCTCCTGATTCATCAGTTACGACGTTATAAAAAGTTGCAAAATTTGGCATAACTTAACGCCAGTCCCTGGGGAGTTTTTTTGAGTATGCCTTTATTTTGGTACATTTTTTTGCACCATTCTGCAAAAATGTGAGACAGAAAATTATAAAAACAGTTGAAGACAAAACAAAGACCATTTTTTGACTTTGCATCAAATTTTGAAAAATTTGGTGCCAAAAATGGCAACTAATGCCCCACGATAAGACTTAAAAAAAACACTCAATTGATGAAGTGGGGGCTTTTATCTTTAATATCAGTGCACAAGTCAGCGGAAATAAAAATAAAAAGCATAAAAGTAATATTTCTGCTGGAAGATATCTGGCACTAAAGGGGTTATTGGCCACGAGGAACACACAAAGCAACATGAGTAATGCTATATTTAAGCCGCCTGCACTATATATGGTATAATGAGTGCTGATTGTGATCATTCTTTGTCAGATGTTTAGGTAGAGTGAATGGCTACCTTTTACATTCAGTCCTTCCCGGGTGAGCCGCCAGCCGGTCTCTACATGGCTCCATCAATCATAATTAGGGTTTGTTTTATGGAACATAAAGAAATGTCCTCTTACATCAAACAATGCGGGCAGAGACTGATCACCTAGGTCTGCACGCTGCCCTGTCCTCAATGTTTTGCAGTGAGTCAATGTAAATTGGTGGTTATTGTGTTCCGTTAATGTCTGCATTTATTCTCCTTGTCCACTTTAAAAGCTCTTTCAGCGGCAGCGCATAGCACCAACCGATGTGTAACATGGGTGTCGGAGGAAAATGCTTTGAATTTTAACACGATCCAATATAGGAGTGGCTGGAATGCAATTTATGGGGCTGGAACTGCTGCTGATCTTACAAAAAAAAAGAATAAACACAAGAATTGATCTTGGTATGAGTTGGTATACATGCAGCACATAAACGCATGTTCACATTGGCCATAAAACATACAAAGCCTACAAGACACAAAATGAGCAAAAACCCTGCAGTAACTAAATAAATAAAAAGCAAAAGTGCATTTAAATAACACAAAGTTCTTAGTAATACTTTTTTGGATGAAAAATAGCATATAAGCCATCCCACCGTCGACAAGGTGACTCTGATCGGGACGGTCCTACATTGTCTAATATTAAAAACCTTAACATGTGTCAGAGTTGAGCTGAATGTGTGAATAAGGGCTACTATCCTAACTCTGTCTCCAACATATCAGATCTCCGTTGTATGACAACAAGGATGAACGACATCTGCATAAAACATAATATGGACACACGGTCCTAAGGAACTAAGGAAAGAAAGTAAAATGAAAAGTTTTGAAAGCATTTAAAAAATTGATCTCTTTAACCCTTTTCAAGCAAAAACAAAAAAATCATATGCTCTTAAGGTTACATTTTTACAAATTTATTGATAATACATATTCCATGCAAAATCCTCCACAGGCTTCAGTGCACATCACGACCACTGGGCGGCCACATATGGACGCATATAGCGTAAACGTCTCCCTAGAGCCTATGGCACAATCAATGTTTTTTTTTAAAAAAAGATAGTCATCTTGCACAGGATATATTGAACCAACAGGAAAAGTATGAATGGATATATGTATTTTTTAATATAAAATATAAATAGGGTGAAAAGTTTTTTGTAAATAATGAATCTTGTCCCAAATGGCAAGGCCTTGTACATCTTGCCTATGTAAGAATTCTTTTGGACATTTTTTTTTTGTACGGTCTGTTTAAAGGGGTTTTCTCTTCTATCAACTGGAAAGGTGAGAACTTATCGATTAGTGACCGATCTGACCGGTCGGAAGAATAGGGAATTTTTAACCCCCAATGGGTCACCTTTATCTTTATTAGAATCGAGTAATGGGTCAGATGCCTGACCACCACTCGATTCATTCTCAATGGTGCCCCAGCGCTCCCTTTACCTGCAGCATGCTTTACCTGTGCTCCATACATTTCTTATGGGGACAAAAGTTCTGCCAATCGGTAAGATCTCTCCCCCAATCAATAAGTCTTTAACTATCCTGGGGATTGGGAATAACTTGTTTTCACCAGATAATCCCATTCCCTTCTTAATACACGTTTTCGACACCCTCCCTATCTCCTAAAGCAGTGGTCCAAGTTCTCCATACAGTATAGTCCATGATTTAATTACAAAGTAAAGTTGGGAGTAAACCTATAAACCCATGAAAGTTTCCCTGAAAGGCATTACTTGCACGATCTATTGATTTTTTTCAGCATTTTGAAATGTAATCTTATATCAAAGTAATGAATTTGTGTTTTGTCTTCTTTTTTTCACCTTCCAGGTCCCAAATTTTATCAACACCACTCTGCCACCACATGAACAGGTCACGGCTCAGGAAATCGACATTTACTTCAGACAGGAGCTTATATATAAAAGAAACGAAAGGATGGCCAGAAGAGTTATGGGTCTTCTGAGAGAAAACCAGGACAAGAGCTTCTTTTTTGCCTTTGGCGCAGGTATTGTAAGACTTTGCATCATATCATAGAAAAATATGTAAAAAGTAGTTTTTGTTCACATGGGTGCTATCAATTTAGTTAATAACTGCCATATGTGCCGAATTCATCACACAACTGGTCTAAATGACATTCAGTAGACCACATTGACTTACAAAGGGTCTTTCGAGCTTCCATTGAGGCTTTGTAATATTAAAGGCGAGAATAGCGTTACATCAAATGAGATGGAATCCTTGACGGAACGACCAATCACAGGATCACTGTTCACAGGATTCACCTCTTCTACTAGGAGTTGTAAGTTGAAATCTTCATGATGGTTTTTCTTAGTCTATGTAGAAACAACAACCAAGGAGAAGATCCAGTCGATACATTTCACTAGTTTTTTTCAGTCTTATTGGGTCTTATTAGTGTACGGTATTTACACATTTCTTTAATGGAATATAGCAAAAGGAAGTTTTGGTATTCCTAAAATTTACCATTCCCTTATTTGGGTCCACCAAATACAAAGGGGATATAACAAATGTCCACTTATGGCAGCTGTTCAGTCAACAGCCGTCTCATATGTATGGTTGGCCTAAAAAATTCTTATAGTTTTATCAAGCCTTTGACATGTCATAGTAATATGTCCGAAGTTTCGAACTGTGATGGTGATGCTGAGACCTCCATACCTTTCACTAATGTAAAAGGGTAGAAGCACTGATTGCTGCGCCCCTTAAGATTTAATTTGTTTTTTAACGTTCTTGAGACAGTTGAACAAGTCAATAGTCAATAGATCTTTACACCACATACTTGACTTTCTATGGTAAGTTTAGGAAAACCCAATCAATGCTAAAATAGGAGAAGGAAGGAGAAGAAGAAAAAGAAGGCGTTGGGAGGAGTAGCTCTTCTGGTTGAGAATCTACCGTAAATTGGATAGTCACCTCCAAAGGTCAACTATTGTTTCATAAGACTTTTGAGTTTTGACATGTCATAGTGACTTGTCAGTAGTTTTTTTTTTAAATTTATTAAATTTTCTATAGTAAATTCTTAAATATAATTTTCTCTTTTTTTCTGAGTCTCCCCTGCTCCCAAACCTACAACTTTCAACATAGCAGGCATGAGCCACAGACTTGTTGAGACCTCACTTATATCACTAATCGAAGGGTCAGAAGCACTGAGTGGTTTTCCGCTTTGACTTTGATTGGGTTTTTCTCAGCTTTCTTTGATTATCTCCATGTCTGGTGTACAGATACACACACACACACACACACACACACACACACAGTGCTTGCTCAGCTCTGTGAGGAAACTTAAGGCCCCGTCACACACAGCGATTGTCCTGGGCCATTTTTGATCTCCAGTCTCCCGCTGGCCAGCACGCATCGCTGCATGTGGCAGCGAGAGACCAGCGATCAGCGACACTGGGCGCTGGTTTCTAATGTAAACATCGGGTATCCAAGAGCCGCGGCTCCTGGATACCCAATGTTTACATTAGAAACCCACTTGCTCGCTGGTCCTGATCGCTGGAGGGGCTGCCTATGTGACAGCTCACCAGCAATCAGCCTAACGATGTCCCAGCGATCCCATCCATGTCGGATTGTTGGTGGGATCGCTGGGACATCGTTATGTGTAACGGGGCCTTTAATCAAACCCAGCCAAAGACAATGTCAGGGAACAGTGCTTGTGTCACTTCATATTATTGATCAGTGGAGGGAAGTAAACTCAATTGTGAGTCAAATTTCCTAAATTCATGGTTCAAGGTGCATATTAATACTTTGAGCTTCGATTAGGAAAACACTCTCATCAAATTTTTAGGAGCAATTATGCAAAACTTTTGAATTTGAATTTTAAATGATCTGCTGATCTCTAATAATTGACTAAAACTTCTGACATATCAAAACTTTAATGAAACTAAAAGTACTCTGGTGGCCATATATCTAAGATAACTCTCATCCAAATGAGTTACTCCTCCACCCAACTCTCCTATAAACATGAAGAAGAGGCCTAGTGTACAGGTATATTTATTGGCAGAGGAAAATCAGCAACCCTTCTGGCAGCAGCCTATTTCCCATGAACGCAAATTCCCACAATCTATACAACTATCATAATGACCCTAGACTTCTGAGACATCAGTTTGACTAGGTCAAATGTGCATATTTATGAGGGAGATGATGACATAACCTCAAGACACCATCTACACCAATCACCTTGGGAGAAATGAAATATCTAGTCAACAACATCCACTGTTTCTTGACAGATATTTGAATTTTGTAAAATCCTTCCAGAAAAAGCAAGCTCTTGAGAACTAAATATCTATGAGGTTAACACAGGCAACTTTAAATATTGGGCGGGAAGACTGATAAACTATCATGCTACAATAACTAAGTGCCTCATCTTCAATAATGCAGGGCACACCGGAAGCCAAAAACCAGGAGGGCAGATGAAGGGAAAAATTGCAGGTCTGAATCTGCACACAAGATATAGGTAGCATAAAGTACAGTAGATAAAAGCCTAATTTGAACAGTCTCTAAAAATATTTTATACATCTACCGCAAATTGGGTTAACCAGTAAGTAGCAAGTAGAGGGCTAACCAGCAGGTCTGATGGTTTGTAGAAACACAGGAGTTTGCAAAGATGAAAGCAGCATAGTGAATAGTCTCTAAATATCAGTACATGTTGCTTACTACAAGCGATGGGTTAACCAGCAGGTAGCAAGTGGTTGGTTAACGAGTAGCAACTAGTGATAAGCGAGTATACTCATTTCTCAGGTTTTCCTGAGCATGCTCGGGTGTCCTCCGAGTATTTTGGCATGCTCAGAGATTTAGTTTTTGTCGACGCAGCTGCATGATTTGCGGCTGCTAGACAAGCTGACTACATGTGAGGAATGCCTGTTTGTTAGACAATCCCCTCATGTATTCAGGCTGTCTAGCAGCCGCAAATCATGCAGCTGAGGCACCAAAAACGAAATCTCCGAGCACGCCAAAATACTTGGAGACCACTCAAGCATGCTCGGGAAAACCAGAGCAATGAGCATACTTGCTCATCACTAGTAGCAACACAACATATTACAGTCTCAGCTCTCAGACACAGGATTATGTCGAAGTAGGCCTTAAAAAGCTGTGAAACATGATATCAATGAGGAACCCTGGCCACTTGTAAGACCTGACATGGAGCAAAGCATGATGCTTACTGTAAGCGATGGGTTAACCAGCAAGTAGCAAGTGGTGGGTTAACCAGCAGGTCTGATGGTTTGAAGAAGTCACAGGAGTTTGCAAAGATGAATGCAGCATAGTGAATAGTCTCTAAATATCAGTACATGTTGCTTAGTACAAGCGATGGGTTAACCAGCAGGTAGCAAGTGGTGGGTTAACGAGTAGCAACTAGTGATAAGTGAGTATACTCATTTCTCAGGTTTTCCTGAGCATGCTCGGGTGTCCTCCGAGTATTTTGGCATACTCAGAGATTTAGTTTTTGTCGATGCAGCTGCATGATTTGCAGCTGCTAGACAAGCTGAATACATGTGAGGAATGCCTGTTTGTTAGACAATCCCCTCATGTATTCAGGCTGTCTAGCAGCCGCAAATCATGCAGCTGAGGCACCAAAAACTAAATCTCCAAGCACGCCAAAATACTCGGAGACCACTCAAGCATGCTCGGGAAAACCAGAGCACTGAGCATACTTGCTCATCACTAGTAGCAACACAACATATTACAGTCTCAGCTCTCAGACACAGGATTATGTCGAAGTAGGCCTTAAAAATCTGTGAAGCATGATATCAATGAGGAACCCTGGCCACTTGTAAGACCTGACATGGAGCAAAGCAAAGGGCAGCAGCCTTAGGGGAAGGAAGTGGAGCCCGGTCCTGATGATGTTGCAGGTCAGTCTTCAAAGTAGTAGATTACTTCAAAGGGATAACTCTTGACTTTAGGTCAACTTGCTGAAAGAGAAAGACAATGCTGCAATCTTGATTAAAAACACATAAAAGTATTAGGAAAAAGGCTAAGAATTGTGACTTGAGAACCATGGAATCATGTTTGTAGCCCGGACTACCACAACTTTACGAACCATTAAGATCAAATGTCCTACAGATATGGTGGAGTTGACCATACACCAAATAGTCTCAGACAACTATTTCTCATGTATGAATCCATCATGCATGAGAAGTTTAATGGGGAGAGGGAAATAAATTACTACAAAACCCTTTAGACAGTGACTTATCTTCTACTGGATTCTTCTGTTGCCTGAATTTTCGAGAGGCCATAATTCACATGCTGCCAGAACTGGTGGGCTGCATCATCGTTGATCCTATGTATAGGGCCAAAGTAATCGGAGAAAGTAGTGGTAGATTATTGCTTTTTTTCAGTAGAAAACCATATGGGGAATGATACTTTCAAGGCTTACCAATCCTTTGAACTGAACTTTTTACCGCACTTTTTGCTTTTGGGGGTCAGTAGACCTTTAAGAACAATGTTCTTGCCTAAGAACGTTAGGGACAAAAGGAAAGGAAATGTTATGGCTGTCAGAGGAGGCAGAACATGACCCACTGATTGAAAAACCAACTCAATATCAAACAAAACTGTTCTTTCTTTGTCTACCATATTTACTAGAATGACGGGGGGAGAAAAAGATTATTCATAAAGCAGCCAAATTTTGCTTCCTGCCATGGAAACTATTTTATTTTTTGTTATCGAGCCCCAAGGAAAGAAGATGGCCTGCCAAAAAAACAATGAGCTGCTGAAAGTAGGATTAAACTCAGGGTTACCCACTTCAAAGGCAGTAATGTTGGAGTCCACTTGTGAATTCTAATCAGACGTCCAGAGCTGACTGTAAAGGAAGATTATACCCCCATCTCTTTGAGATGGTAACAGCCATCATTCACAGGGCCACTATCTCAGCTGGAGGTGCCATATGCAAATAGGGGTGCATGGTGTGGTTCATGTTATACATTTACTGGATTACAGGACTTGACAAAATGTTTCCCCTTTCATCTCCATCTTGCAGACAAAGATTTTTCTGTTCCCTGTTAGTCTGAAGGAAGCCATACAGGCAGAGCCATTAATATTAATTATAGAATTAATTCCGAAAACGTTCACACACAGAACGTTTCCTTGTTAGGATTATAGGAGCAGCGCCATAGACATGTGTGATTCCTGGAGAGCCATCCAGACTTTCACAAGAGCTTTCATTCTAAGGGGAAGCAGCCGTTATCTCACAGAGGGGCCAGTTGGGAACTTCCGAGCCTTTACCGTTGACCTTGCACTGCTCATTGTAGATGAACTGCGAGTTCTGACTTAAAGGGGTTGTTCATCTTTTGTTTTTTGTTTTTTTAATAAATGTGCTTGGAATATGGTTTTGTGGCACTTTCTAAAATATAAGTATTAGAGGTTCTCCTCCTGTATATGCTGTACAGCTTTATTGTTCTCAGCATGGCCACTGATGGAGGAACATGTGACCAGACCCCTCCCACCAGCCTCATCCAATTGGAAAACAGAAGTGTTTCCTATTGGATGAGCCTGATGGGCGGGTTTGGTCACATGCTCCTCCATCAGCGGTCATGCTGAGAACAGGAGAGCTGTGCAATGAGAAAGGAGGGGAACCTCTAATGTTTATATATTAGTAAGTGCCACAAAATCATATCACATCTGTTCAATTAAAGCTAAAGTGGACAATCCCTTTAAGTGTAGAACGCAGATTGCTCATTGGCCAGCAGCCATTTTTATCATCCCTGCTCCTATCACATAGTCACAGAGTCACCATGACTTCATGAAAGTACATAATCAGTTCAATCATTGTCCTTTCCATTTTCCCTTTTTTCCCCTTTGGTCTTTTCATACTTTGTGTACGGCAGACTGAGAGTGAATACATTGAAAGATCCGCAATCATTGAATTTAGAAGGATCTGGGGATAATGCTTTTTATATGCAGTAAGTATCTCCAGATTTACCAGCTGCTTAGCCTCCACCTTCCTATAGCAGTAAACATGAATGTTTGATCATCAGAACTCTTCTGGTTATCCATCCACATAGAAGGATGAAGCTCCAGTCGTTAGTAATTTGAGATGAGAGTAAGAATATGAAGCAAATTGAATTCATGTCGAATTTTTACGAATTTATTGAGCCTGGAGAATTCAAACAGTTTGCGAGAGGACGTCACAATTCACAGCTTAGCCGTAGAGATAGGTAGAGGAAGCCCTTAAAACTGTACATATAATGAACGTCTCACCAAAGATGATACGCCAGTACAAAAAATGCTTAGAAAATTTGAAAAATTCAAGTTGAAAAATTTAGCGACAAATGGTGTTTTCACACCAGTTTGTATCCATTCTGTCAAATGTCACTTCTTAACCCCTTTATTATTTCAAATTCCCTTACTTTTTTGCCAGCAGTTTGTGGAAAGGAATGGAGGTAACTGGGTGGTATTGACCCTTTTGCCCCATTATATACCGACACTGGGTATGAAATATAGAGAGTTTACCTGTGAAATAGCTGTAGCCACATACAGTGCATTATGCAGGGAAGGATAGGCCTTCATTGTCAGGTTGCCAGTTGGGGCTTAGCATCACATATGTAAAAAGAACTGTAATACAGCACAGCCTTGTAGGACGTGACTGTGAATTTGGCAGCAGTTCCCATCACCTGCTTTAATTAGGCAGCTAGTTATTTCACATATGTATTTTCTTATTTCACTTTAATACCTATTAAAAACGTTAACTGTGAATAGCAAAGTATGAATGATGCACTAAAATCGCAGATTGACTTCCAGAATTGGAGGTAGTTTATTAAAGAAGCCCTCCTCCTCCTCTTCCTCCTCCTCCTCCTCTTCCTCCTCATTCTCCTCTTCATTCTCCTCTTCCCCCCAGTAAAGTTTTTAGCCTCTTAATATATTGCAGTCATCATATTATACAGCACTGTGTACATACAATTGATCATTTTGCCTTTCTACCCAGCTAATTCTTCTCTTTTCTCTGCTCTTTTTAGAAACAGGAAGTCTCTTGTCCCTGATTTTATCATCCCCCTCGTCAACTCCTGATTCAGTTTAGCATCTGTGGCCGGTGCCCCTCCTCGCTCCATGCGGGGATGCCGACGTACTCACCGCTGCAATCACAGTAGCATCCCTGCTTGACTCTTCCTCCTTCCTCACTCAGTGCACGCCGCTCTGCCTTCTGGCATTGCGCATTAGTGCACGCTTGCACCCACTCCCCCTGCTCTGAAATGGGCAGCGTGTGTGGTAAATGCACCTAGGCATTTAGTTAATGTGAACACCCTCAAGCCAATAGCTGGGAGGCATCTAGTATATAAGGCACCCTCCCCAATAGGGAGGTGCTTGAGCAACCCCTATAGTTAATGTTTGGTGTGTTGGTGTGTGCAACTGTATGTTGCCAAGTCCCCGTTCCTAGTCTGTTAAAGCTGTTCCTGTATCCTGTGTTCCCATTATAGTTATACCCTTCCTTGTTCAGTCCTTGTAGTCCTGTGTAGGTTACATTACCCTGTAGCCACGTCTGCTGTGTCAGTACCCAGTGGCCGCATCGGTAGTACCTGAACTGTTTTCCAAAGACCTTTCTATCTGTACCTGTCCCAAGTGGCTGTCCTGTCTGCTATCCAGAAACTGCACAATTTGAACCTGTCCTTAGTGACCGTCCTGCCCTGTCTAGTCTTCACTATTCGTATTAAGGGCTTTGACCCTTGAGGTCAGATGCTACTGCTGGACGCCACCCTGGAATGGCACCTGGCAGCTATCTGCCGCACAAGCCTGACCTCACCACTAGAGGCTCCAGTGGACACCAAGATAGCTGCTTAGTTATGTTCCTCCAGAGTATGTCAGGTCCGGGTCACATTGGGTCCATGAACCACGTGGGCCACCTGCAGGAGTGATACCTAGCTGTTCCCTCCTCCCCCTACCAGGGATTTTTGCAGTGACTCATGACTCATACAGGGAAAATTGCCCTCCTCTTTCTACATAGAGCATAGAAGGATTAATTAGTCAGCATTAGTCAGTTTTTAATATTTTGATGTCATATACCTAACAGAAAAGAGAAGAATTAACTGGGTAGAAAGGCAAAATGAGCAACTGTAAGAACACAGTGCTGTATAATGACTGCTTTGATGGGACTACTTCTTTAAATCATCATCCGTAAGGTGCAGTCATCTATCTATGTGAAAACTTACAATTCTAGGAGGTCTCTAAATGTTTATTTAAATGAGTCATATTATTGGGAGCAGATAGAAAGATAGATGGATAGATAGATGATAGATAGATAGAGTTGTGGCCAAAAGTATTGACACCCCTGCAATTTTGTCAGATAATACTCAGTTTCTTCCTGAAAATGATTGCAATCACAAATTCTTTGGTATTATTATCTTCATTTAATTTGTCTTAAATGAAAAAACACAAAAGAGAATGAAGCAAAAAGCAAAACATTGATCATTTCACACAAAACTCCAAAAATGGGCCAGATAAAAGTATTGGCACCCTCAGCCTAATACTTGGTTGCACAACCTTTAGCCAAAATAACTGCGACCAACCGCTTCCGGTAACCATCAATGAGTTTCTTACAATGCTCTGCTGGAATTTTAGACCATTCTTCTTTGGAAAACTGCTCCAGGTCCCTGATATTAGAAGGGTGCCTTCTCCAAACTGCCATTTTTAGATCTCTCCACAGGTGTTCTATGGGATTCTGGTCTGGACTCATTGCTGGCCATCTTAGAAGTCTCCAGTGCTTTCTCTCAAACCATTCTCTAGTGCTTTTTGAAGTGTGTTTTGGGTCATTGTCCTGCTGGAAGACCCATGACCTCTGAGGTAGACCCAGCTTTCTCACACTGGGCCCTACATTATGCTGCAAAATTTGTTGGTAGTCTTCAGACTTCATAATGCCATGCACACGGTCAAGCAGTCCAGTGCCAGAGGCAGCAAAGCAACCCTAAAACATCAGGGAACCTCCGCCATGTTTGCCTGTAGGGACCATGTTTTTTTCTTTGAATGCCTCTTTTTTTCTCTTGTAAACTCTATGTTGATGCCTTTGCCCAAAAAGCTCTACTTTTGCCTCATCTGACCAGAGAACATTCTTCCAAAACGTTTTAGGCTTTTTCAGGTAAGTTTTGGCAAACTCCAGCCTGGCTTTTTTATGTCTTGGGGTAAGAAGTGGGGTCTTCCTGGGACTCCTACCATACAGTCCCTTTTCATTCAGACGCCGATGGATAGGACACTGTTGTACCCTCGGACTGCAGGGCAGCTTGAACTTGTTTGGATGTTAGTTGAGGTTCTTTATCCAACATCTGCACAATCTTGCATTGAAATCTCTTGTCAATTTTTCTTTTCTGGCCACATCTAGGGAGGTTAGCCACAGTGCCATGGGCTTTACACTTCTTGATGACACTGCGCACGTTAGACACAGGAACATTCAGGTCTTTGGAGATGGACTTGTAGCCTTGAGATTGCTCATGCTTCCTCACAATTTGGTTTCTCAAGTCCTCAGACAGTTCTTTGGTCTTCTTTCTTTTCTCCATGCTCAATGTGGTACACACAAGGACACAGGAGAGAGGTTGAGTCAACTTTAATCCATGTCAACTGGCTGCAAGTGTGATTTAGTTATTGCCAACACCTGTTAGGTGCCACAGGTAAGTTACAGGTGCTGTTAATTACACAAATTAGAGAAGCATCACATGATTTTTCGAACAGTGCCAATACTTTTGTCCACCCTCTTTTTTATGTTTGGTGTGGAATTATATCCAATTTGGCTTTAGGACAATTCTTTTTGTGTTTTTTTATTTAAGACAAATTAAATGAAGATAATAATACCAAAGAATTTGTGTTTGCAGTCATTTTCAGGAAGAAACTGAGTATTATCTGACAGAATTGCAGGGGTGTCAATACTTTTGGTCACAACTGTAGATAGATAGATAGATAGATAATGGGTGGCATGGTGGATCAGTGGATAGCATTGCAGATAGATAGAGCGATAGATAATAGATTGGTACTAGATGGATAGATAGAGCGATAGATAATAAATAGAGCGATAGATAATAGATATTTTAGCATCTTTTACACTCAGAGATATACATTTGGTGCTGTATGTTCTATAGGAATCAGTAATTTTGTTTCTCCAACAAGCTTCATGAAGACAAGTGTTAGGAATGTGCGGCACTTATTTGCCATTGTCCTTAGAGACACAGGGAATGGACCGATTTACTCTTCCAGGACTCACCCTATCAGGAATATGTAGCAGAACTAGGAATGGATTTAGTGCAAGAGGCCACAAAACCCAGTGTCTTCTTCTAACGTTCCTCGTCCTGCAGGCGGCTATTAGTAAATACTGGGATCCTTCTATAACACTAGCTGAGCAGCGCCTTCTGCTGGTGGGCAAATGCAATGACTGTAAAAAAAATATCAACTCATGCAAGGCAACCTAATGAAAATGACACCTGGCCCGGACTCTCTGTTCTCCATAATCTGCGCTTTCAGGGCCTCAGAGCCGATTTATCCTGTCCAGATGTACAGGATTAATTATTTAGCTTTGCTGAACTGACAAACCTCCTCCGAATCCAGGGCTTATGCGTTTTGGTGATTTTTCTTCTTTCTTTTTTTTTAAATCTCTTCATGATTATTTTGCTTGTTTGACTCCGTTGAGTGTGACAACCTGTGTACTCTGTTGGGCATTGTACACAGCTGTGATAGAGGCAGGTCAACACTAGGACTGATGTCCAGGGCCGGCACTACGGAATTGTGGCCCATAGACCCAGTGGAACACTTTTCACTTTCAATTATTTTGCTTTCTCTGCCTTCCAGGAGCTGTAACTTTTTTATTTTTTGGCCAATACTCAATATAGTTTTCATCATCACCATATTGAGGTCCGTACGACTTTAGCATTTCTTTTTCATGAAGTTGCTTAGGGAGGTGAAGTGTCCTAAAACAGATTTAAAGAGGTTGTCCACTACAGTACCTTATTCTTAGAAAAGGTCATCAATGTCTTATCGGACGGGATCTGACACCCGGCACTCTTGCCGCTCAGCTGTTATTGGTGGCGGGGACGGGCGGCCGCCGCCAACCAGAAGTGCTATCTTGCCAAGCTGCTCCATCTACTTGTAGTGTCTGCCTCAGAGTACTACACGTCCGCCTTCTATTGATTTGAATATGATGCGGATGAGCAATACCAAGCCTCGGCCACTGCAAGTAGACAGCCAGCTCCGCAAGTGAGTATTTCCATCTGGTAGCCGCTGACGACACAGCCGCCCCAATAACAACTGATCATTGGGGGTGTTGGATGCCGGATCCCGGCCAATCAGACATTGATGACCTATCTTAAGGATAAGTCGTCAATGTACTGTAATAGTAGTGAACACCCTCTTTACTTATTTGTTTTTCTTTTTCTTTTTCTCAATCACCATATGGAGTAAATATTATATTTAATTTGGACAATTACACATGCGATAATACCAAATATATATTTTTTTGATCAGTACAGAGCCATCTGTCAGTCGGTGCCGTGGTGCGGTTTCAGCCGCCAGCCAGTCACTATGTACTGAGCGATAACTGAAACTGTGCCGGCTGCACCTCTATGATGACTGAAAACCGGAGGCTGCAGGGAGGAATAAAGTTGTTTTCTTCCCAGTAGTTTTCAGTGTGGAGGTCACATGGCTTTAGAACTCCCATATCTGTAGATAAATATCTGTTTCAGACATGTCAGGATCCCTTTAAACTGCATTCAGAGCAAGCTCCAATTGCAGCAGTTAAACTAAGGCGTCGTCTGTACAACACAGCCGGCACCTGTGCTGTATGGAGCTGGCTCAGCTGCCATGTTTGGTGGTTCTGTAGAAATTGACACAACAATAGAAAACTACTATATGAACATTGATGGAATGTTTTTTGTAAAAGAGTTTAATAAAATGTCAATCAAAAACTCATCATTAGTAAATCCATTTCGAGCCCTTTCCCCCCCAAAATATATAACGTACCTATGAGAGCATATAAAGTGGAGAGGTGGACCTGATCACTTCATTAAAAGAGTCTTAAAATTGTGGGTGGTCAGTTATTTGGAATATTGTATATAAAGGTGTTTTCCTAAAGCCGGTTCCACGCATCCGATTTTCACTGTTTGTGACCAGACCAAGATTCCTGGTGGCCACAGATTTCCTGAACCAAACCTAAAAACCTCATACCTGTATATGACTATGAGACTTTTGGCCAGGAGACCTCCGGAAATTGCAGTCTATGTGCGAACTGTGAAACTACAAAATTCTGGCATATTCAATTTAAAGAGAACCTGTCACCAGATCAAAAGTGACCAGTTTTTCCTCTTGGTATTGCTCCCCTGAGTACTCCCTTTGTTTATTTTTTTGTATCCACCATATGGTGTTATAGATACGGGCCTTTTGCCTTAGTACACATCTTTGGTCTTTACTAAGTGGGTGTGGCTCACAGGATCCTCTTGGGCGTGTCTATAGGCTGCTCTGCATAATTACCTTCTGGAACATGCCCCTTCGGTAAAGACCATAAAAGTCTGCACTAAATAAAAAGGCCCATATCTCTGGACCCGTATGGAGGATTTTAAAAATGTAAAAAGCAGAACACTCAGGAGAACAGTGGGAATGAAATAAGAACAAAACTAGTTACTTTTTGACCCGGTGACAGGTTCCCTTTACATATATTCACCTTGAAAATGTATTAACAGAACATGTCAGGGACTTTGGGTCCTGAAAGGGTTAATAATGTGAGAATGAAACATAAGGAATTAAAAATCTTTTTATTTTATTTTTTTCTGAGAGGCTGCTGGGCCTCTGTAAAGTCTGTCCAAGAGAATTTCATTTTAATAAAGGTATTTTAATTGCCAAAATTCAGGACATTTTGAAGAGATTATGGACAGTAAAATAAAAAAAAATGCCATAAAAAAGATGGCAAGTCTCAAAGATGGACTTTTTGATTTTTTTTTGCTCCTAACCTCTGTACAGTTATAGCAACTATACCTCTGGGCAGAGAGACCCTCCATGGACTATACGAGGAGAAATCTATACAGCATAGCCAATGCTATCAATAACTTTTCCTGACTTTCATGAATTAAATTTTTCAAAATAATTTATAATGCCTGGCTCGTACAGTTAGAGCCCATTATTCCCCTGTGAGAATGGAAAACGGAGGTAAAGTTCAATGCACATTCCACGTCCTGTAAATGCTGTAAAATCTCTTCATAGACAAGGAAATATTTCTGATTCACTGAGCGTTGTCCAGATGGCTCGCACAATTGTAGCTGCGAGCTAATAGACTCTCGCTCGAGATATGTGGCAATTGGAGATCGATTACACAGTCTTCCAGTCCAAGAATGTCTGTCCTCTGTTACCAAGCCGTGAGTCACATTAGTATCTGTAGATGAAAATGTTCGCTTTTTCCTTAGAACATTCAACCTTAAGGTTTTGTCAATTTGGACCCCGGCCAAATACACTTAAGCTGTTAAAATGGAAATTAATTTTCTGGCACCGGGCCCTGTGCTTAGAAAGTTAAAACCAATGCGGAGTTCTGGTGTATTTCATTTTTATGTTAAAGTAATGTCATAGGAGCTGTTAGCGGAGAAAAAGTTTAGATTTCAATGGTAAAATAGTCCTGCAGTTTAAAAAAAATGCAAATCTAGAAAGGCACAAGAACTGATCATACCCAATAATTGGCATTTACCTTGTCCCCTGTCAGATCCTATCTAACACTTTGGAGTTCAGCTTCTATTGATTTTTTTAGACAAACATGGTGAACACTTTAAAGGTTCACTAGCTGGACATATTTTAGCCTCCAGGTCCCAAACTAGTACTGAACCCATCCTAAAGAAGAACCTGAAGACCCACCTGTTCCGACAAGCCTACAGCCTGCAATGATCTTCGGTCTACTGAACCACCGCACAACCTGCTCTACCCTCTCCTACTGTATCCTCACCCATCCCTGTAGACTGTGAGCCCTCGCAGGCAGGGTCCCCTCTCCTTATGTACTTGTGTGTCCCTTGTCTTACACAAGTTTATTATACTTGTCTATATTTCCCCTTTTCACATGTAAAGCGCCATGGAATAAATGGCGCTATATAAATGCATAATAATAATAATAATAATAATAATAATAATAATATCTCCAGACTTCTTAATCTGATCTCCTTCTAGTGGAGGCTCACCTTCCAGAATACAATAATGCCCAGACCCTAACATTTATTAAAGTCCATGCCAAAAAACTTTCGATGATCTTAACCGGAACCTTTTTTATGCATGGTGCCTTACTATTAAAGGGTTGTCCCCTTTCAGAAAATTTTGATCATCAGGCACAAGCTTATTATAAAAAATCAAATCATGCCTTACTCACCCGCTTTCGGAGTCAGGACTATGCCCACTTGGCTTAAAGACTACAGTATATTTACAAGCAGAGAAGCTGGGGCCATATCTCAGCAATGGAGAGGTGCAGAAACAAGAGAAAAACAATGCCGGATTCAGGAGAACAGCGGCATTTACATCAGGTTACAAAATTACATGTTTATGTCAAGTGTCAGTTCTTCTGTAAAGGGAAAAATTTGTTTCTGATTTTCAGTCAAATAAGAATAAAAGCAGTCAGTTAAGTTGAACCTTCTTATTAAGACCTGTGCTTCAAAGTTTGTGAAGCAAGGCTGTAGATCTACTTTTGGCGCTGTTTTGGTTTGTTAGCTTGGTTCAAATTTGATTTTTGGGTCTGTTTCACAACTGCGGACGCGGCCCAGCAGGCACAACCACGCCGACCCTCCATACCACAGAGGGGGGCCCGAGCCTACCCAAACTAGGGAAGGGCAGCGACTGGGATACTGTGGTAGCTGAGCATGTGGACAAAGAGAAGACACGTAAGACTCGATAACAGCACAACTTCAGGTATAAAGAACATAAAGTTCACTAAAGTAAAGTCATACAGTACATAGATGAAGCAGGTTATGCCAGGTTCCCAATTCAAAACCTCCCAGAAGTGTACCACCCAGTGGACCCCAAGGCACCAACGGATCACCAAGGTGCACAAAGGCGGGACATCGGGACACAGGCAGGACATAAGGGTACATAAGGACATCAGGACACAGGCTGGACATAAGGACATCAGGACACAGGCTGGACATCAGGAACACGGACTGGAAATCAGGAACATGGGTCACAGGCTGGACATCAGGAAATCAGTACACATGCTGGACATCAGTACACAGGCTGGACATCAGGACATCAGTACAAAGGCTAGACATCAGGACACAGGCAGGGCATCAGGACACAAGCAGGACATCAGGACACAGGCAGGACATCAGGATCACCCACAGGACATCAGAGTCACCAGCAGACATCAGACAGGAGTCGTTCGGTTCCGGACATCCGACACGACTTACAGGTACCAATGCAGTCATTAAGCTGCAAGCTCCAGGCAGTGGCCATCAGGTTCCAGACTGCGGTCATCAGGCTCCGGGCATCGGACCTAGGAAGGAACTCAAGCGTGATGGTGCTAGAACCGCAGGATTGCAGGGCCTGCATGGAGCTAGCACCGCATGGTAGTCAGAGAACAGGGTAGTAGATGCTCAGCAGGATGAGTTACAAAAGACTCAGTCACTGGGTGCGAGGCTCCAAACACAGAGGGATTCCAGGAACATAACAGCGGACACAGTTCAGACAGGGTCAGGTACAGGACAGGTACAGGACAGGTACAGAATCAAGGATTCAGGCTTCTATATACTGCCTCCAGGGCAGGGCGCAGGAACAGGACAAAGCAGGAATCAAGGCAGGGACTTTGGTACCAAAACATAGCAGACAGGGTCAGATACAGTATATATACCAAAATTAGTCCAAAAAAATTTTTTTTATCTGGCACTTCCAAACAATATCAAAACAAGCATTTTTCGGATCTGTATCACGATAAGGAACCGAAAAACATGAAGAGATCCAGTACTTAATTAAAATATCAAATTTTTATTGAAATATTATTAAAAGAATTTTAAAATAACAAAATGCCCAGTAGGAAGCGCTCAAAAACACCAATTCATAATATAGTCCTATAAGTAATGCAATATCACTTCTACAAATAAATCCTATCTCCAACAGTTAGATATATATTAATTATAATATAAGGAGTATATCATCTCCATAAATTTACATAATATCTATAGCAGGGTGTAAAAACTACAGGCAATCAGATCAATATTTACAATTCAACAAATCGCCTCATGTCTCAGAGTAACTGTGATTGTCTGAACCTAGTCTCTTGTAATGCTGGTGCAAAAACCAGCCAGACTAAAACTTTAGGACAGACTGTACCGGTGACACCCCCGGAAGAAGCTAAGGTGATACGTGCATTGGGGTGAAGGAGGCAGCACCATTAATAGTCAGCACAGTCAGCAGCGTCTTTTCCTCACAGGTGCAGTCTGTCCTAAAGTTTTAGTCTGGCTGGTTACTCTGAGACATGAGGCGATTTGTTGAATTGTAAATATTGATCTGATTGCCTGTAGTTTTGTGACTATATTATGAATTGGTGTTTTTGAGTGCCTCCTACTGGGCATTTGATATTTTAATTAAGTACTGGATCTCTTCATGTTTTTCGGTTCCTTCATGTGACACAGATCCAAAAAATGCTTGTTTTGATAGGGTCAGATACAGGACAGGTACAGTATCAGACACAAAACACACATGGCAAAGTTCAGGAACTCTGAGAGTAGCTCTGGCGACGCCCAGCAGGGAAGGGGAAGTTTATATAGGAGCTTTCCCTCAGCAATTGGCTGGGGACAGCATTTCAAGTACAAGTACTAACCCTGATAAAAGCAGGGAAGGTGTGGCCACGCACGCCCTAAGCACACACAGAAACCATTGCAGCACAGCCAGTGCAGGAACTGAGGCTTAGAGCACCTGGCATCGTCTGCAAGCCTGAACACACGTGGAAAGTCATGCACCAGCTGCAAATGACCTCGCAACCCACTGACAGCTTCCACAGCGGCAACCAGGGACCGCACATGCGTATGGTCAAGCAGCAGAGCAGGGAACTGAGCAGGCTCCATACAGGTAACAGCCAGCAGTATCCCAGCTCAATTAGGGGGAAAGGAGTAAGGGGTTAAATCAAAGACATGCATTGTCACGCCGACAACCAAACACAGAGAGAACGGTGTGACACTAAGATTTAGTAATGACGTTGAATCAGATCGGAAGTTGGTCAATCATTTTATGGAATCCTTTCTTCTTTGCTGTATACATCATAAAGAACCTAATCTTCAAAGGTAATTCCCAATTCTGAGGCATCATTAAGATCTGTCGTAGTAGAAAAACATACGTATTAGACACATTAAAGTGGTCCACCAGCAAAGCCTAATTTTTTTTAATTATTTTAACCTTAGAAGTAACATTTGTCTTAACATTACTGCATATCTCATTTCCATGTTTAGATTCATAAAGAGACAAGAAGAAAATAAAAAATATCAAAAAGAAAATAAAGCCACCCTTTGAACACTGCTAACGACATGGTGGTATTGGTACAGAATCAACATCGCCGTACATTTCACATTGGATACTATTTACCTTTCAGTGTTTTTTTACCCCCACACATAGTTCACGTTCTTAATTGCCCCATTTTCATTGTTTGTGTTGAATTCCGTGGTTCAGCCCCATGCTAAGTGCTACCAAGAGATTCTTGTGGTTATATCAGGGTCACAAGGATCTCCCATGACATCTTCCAGTCAAGCAGCACGATTGGTTTCGGTGATCTTGTCACGTGACACGTTATCCAACACACAAAGGGGTCTTTGAGCGCAGCGCCCCTCACTCCCTCTGAACCTCCTGCAATTCTTGTGTATTTATCATCACCTATAGTAACAGGCTTGAAATATCAAGTGCTTGCCGTGTCAAACTGGACCCATTAGAAATGGCTTTTAACCTCCATCTACTCAAAGTATCCTGCAATAAACTCACGGGAATAATTCAGGAACAATTTCCCTTTTGTACGGCTGAATTCCTGTGCAGGAGAGGAGACGAGCAGGACATTTCAATCTTTAAGAGATGCAAGGAAGGACTGTTAACCTCTTCTATACCTCAAAGCAGAAAAGAAAAATTTGAATCTGAAAAATTGTATTGCCATCGTTCCAAAATAGATTTTTATTTTATTTTTATATACAATCAACCTTCCTGTACAGTTCAAGATTAAAGGGAACCTTTCAGCAGGACTTACCTACTTAATCCTCCAACAGGGCTGTATTTACCTCCTAGAAAGTCTTCTTAGCTTGCTCTTATCATGGTAAGCTGTCCAATTTTGCAAAATTCATTGCTTACTAATGTCACATGGAATATACCTGAATTAACCACCAGGGGCGGCACATCATCTTATCATAGAATCATAGAATTGTAGAGTTGGAAGGGACCTCCTGGGCCATCTGGTCCAACCCCCTGCTCAAAGCAGGATTCCCTAAATCATCCCAGTCAGATGTCTGTCCAGCCTCTGTTTGAAGACTTCCATTGAAGGAGAACTCACCACTTCTCGTGGCAGCTTGTTCCACTCATTGATCACTCTAACTGTCAAAAAGTTTTTTCTAATATCTAATCTGTGTCTCCTCCCATTCAGTTTCATCCCATTGCTTCTAGTCTTTCCTTGTGCAAATGAGAATAAAGTTGATCCTTCTACAATGTGACAGCCCTTTAGATATTTGTAGACAGTTATTAAGTCTCCTCTCAGTCTTCTCTTCTGCCATCTAAACATTCCCAAATCCTGCAACCTTTCCTCATAAGACAGGGTTTGGAGACCGGTCACCATTCTGGTCGCTCTTTTCTGAACTTGCTCCAGTTTGTTGATGTCTTTTTTAAAATGTGGTGCCCAAAACTGGACACAATATTCCAGATGAGGTCTGACCAAAGAGGAGTAGAGGGAAATAATGACTTCACGTGATCTAGACTGTATGCTTCTGTTAATACATCCTAGAATTGCATTTGCCTTTTTTGCTGCTGCATCACACTGTTGACTCATATTCAGTCTGTGATCTATTAGTATACCCAAGTCTTTTTCACATGTGCTGTCACTTAGCCCTATTCCTCCCATTCTGTATATGCTTTTTTCATTTTTATTGCCCAGATGTAGTACTTTGCATTTCTCCCTGTTAAAAACCATTCTGTTAGTTGCTGCCCACTCCTCCAGTTTATTTAAATCTTTTTGAATCCTCTCTCTCTCTTCTCTAGTATTAGCTATCCCTCCTCGAACAGTCATACCAAATCTGCTGTGATTGACATGACAACTACTTCACGATCTCCTGTGGTCAACACTGGGACAAGGCAGTTGCCTAAGCTTAGCTCTGCCGCCCTCAACTTTTTCTGTAGTTCTATTACCAGTAGACAGAGCTTGGATGGAGTTATTCCAGTTTCAATCATGAAAATCTGAGATGAGAATAATTATTTAACAGCTTCTAGGCCAACACTTCCCTTTTGTTTGCCATCCATCATCAGGTTGTGTCTTCTGCCTTGACGACACTTCAGGTGGCAGTCAATGATGATGTGCTGCCCACGATGAGGTGCTTTTCTGGTGGCATGAACTGGCCTTCATGATCACTATGGATGACTCATCATGAGACTGGACTGTAAACCAAGTTCCTATAGGACTTGTAAGATTATAAAACCATTGGGGCAGAGAGAGGGGTCACATTTTTGGTAGGTCCCTTCCATATTTACTGCTGGGTTGTATAAACCTGCCTAGTACCCTCATCTCCAGGAACTCCGTGGTTAAGAAAAAAACCCAGGCCCTTAGCTGGTTATGGGAGATGGATAGGAATGGATGTGGATGGGAAAAAGCACCAGGCCGTTCTATATCAAAGCGATCGACATAATAGAAGGTCCATATTTAACACTGCTATGGAAATAATGGGCTAAAACTGAATAAAAAAAAATTGAAGAGGTGATATTCACCACCAGGGTTCTGTGCAGCTCCTTTTCCAAGTCTTCCCTGATCTTCGATGTTCTCTACTTCCTGGTCCAACCAAAACACACCAGAAATGGCAGGAAATGCACACTCAGCCAATCAATTTCAGAGGCGGATCGCCTCTGCAGCCAATGATTGGCTAAATGGTCATTTCCTGCTAATTCTGTGGTGTTGTCATGGGATCAGGAAGTAGAAAAGAGCAGGGACTAGTTAGCATCGGAATGGGATCTTCAGCGGATCTGTAATGTTGAGTTTCACCTCTTTCATATTTTAATCCAGCTTAAGTCGTCTGAAAAATAATTTTTGTACCCCAAACTACCCCTTTAAAAACAGTCATGGATTGTGGCTGTGCTGATTCATAATGCTGATAAGTGATTTTGTATAGTTGTTTCTGTGCGTTACCCGACAGAGCAGAGCGGCCCTGGCATCCCTAGTAGATGCGCAAAGCCACGCAGAATGATGACAGGCTCGTAAACTAATCTGTTATTTATCCTCATACACCACATTGTGTAGCTTGGATGGGGAATTGTTATTCCTGCAAATGATCTTGGTAAATTAATTACACGTTACACCAGCAGAACTTTTTCATTTTGTTTTCCTTTCCCCTACAAGGAACAGCTTTGCTTATTGCTGCCATGCAATTTATGTAAACTGTTTTCTTTACAAACCACCATTACTCTCCTAAGGCCATCCCTGTCTTCAGACCCAACACGGAGTATCATAAAAAACATTTCTCATCCATATGGCACCCAACCAGAAAATGATTCATTTTTCTTAATACAAATTCCAGAAAAGTCTTCTAGTCTCGAATTGTTCAAAACCAGAAGCAGAAGGCTGGACGAAAAATTATAGCAGCATTTTGTATCAAAGGGTTTCTCAATTTCGATGTTTTACCGAAGATGTTAACTTTTTTTCCAATTCATCAGCTTGAGGTTCCTATTTTTTTCGTGACTATCCTGTAATCCAGAATATTTGATGACCTGGAATAATTTAGATCTTGTTGATGCTGGACAATAGAATAGAATCTTATAAATTTTACTTTTATAAAAAAATAACTTTGTAAATTAGTTACCAAGGTATAACAATCTTAACTCATGTCTACTTATGACCTATTCGAGCTGATGCTCCAGGTCTAGAGTTACGCAAATAGATTCGTAACTAATCAAATTTGCCATGAATTTCCCCAAAAATTCAGATTCTGGTGAATCTAAAATTTTGAAACTTTGATTTCTGTGAAACCAGCAAAAGCATGGTCAGGCAGTCACAATTTTTCTGGAGTCTTTCTAGAACTAGGTAATGGACCTGTGCTAGGCCCTCACTTGACTCCTTACACCATCCCTGTGGCAGCTCTCCGGTCCTCATCACGGATCTTCAATTCTTCTGGTGCCGAAGCCAATGATTGGCCTTAGATAGTCATGAAAGCGGGCAACGCACTTCATTGTCTGGCCAAAACGCACCAAACAACCCACACGAAGGACCGGGGAGAAGTGAGGATGTGTACAGAGTCAGTTGAGGGTTTAGGACAGGCAAGTATAATGTAATAACATCTTTCTTCTCCTTTGTTTAATTTTGGTATGTGGAAAGTGGAGAGTGGAGAGACCTCTGAGCATAGTAAATGTCTTTTTACAGCACTCAGTTCGGACCAAAGATAACTGGACAACAACGAATCTCCTAGCGGAATCAATTAACACGAATTTTAGAAACTTTGCTAGTCTCTATTCAGGTCATCAAACAGGTGTATAACCAAACGGGCCATAGATTCTGTGACCAGCCCAGGGTTGTAACAATAGGAGGTGCAGAGGAGCAGTTTCATCAGGCCCCTGAGTGGGCCGAAAGGGCTTCTCTGTCATATGAGAAGGCACTGGTATTATAAATGGCACATGCTAGGTAGGGGCGCTGCTTTTGATTTTGCATTGGGTTCAAGATCTTCAAATTATATTTTGTTATTTAGAATAATGGCTGTGTACTGTGTTATAATGTACTGTATAGGTGGGGGTTTAAGGGTATTTTGGTAAGTGCATACATATTGGAATATATGTGGATATGATTTATTGTGTGGATGGGGGCATTATAACTGGAAGGTGCCAGAATGGGATAGATTATTACAGGAAGAACCAGGATGGGGAACATGATTAGAAGGGGGGTGAACATGTATGTCTTTATAAAATCTAGAACATAAATCTGACCAACATGTGGGGGAGGCCAGGTCCAAGTTTTCAAATGTTTGCACCGAGGCCCATTGGACTCTAGTTATGCCACTGCACACCACATTTATTAATTTTCTTGCCATTTGCCAACAATTACAGAGCAGCTTTAATTTTAAACTTTCAGTTTAAAAAATACAAGCTGAGCTCTCGTTGTTTGCTATGTGAAACATCGACAGTTGTGATCAATGTGTCCATTATCAGTACATCTGGCCAATAGAGGCCACTATACAGATTTGCATTCTAATATGTGAAGAACCCCTTAACAACTTTTTAAAAAATATTTTTAATCGAAATACATGTTTAATAATTTAGCTGGAGGTTCAAACAAGGGGGCAAAAGTTTTACAATGAAGACATAAACTGTCACCAAAAACAAAAAAAATCAAAAAATAAGAAACAATTTGTATTGTTATAACCTCCTTATAGAAATACCTTGTTGGCGCCATAATTCAATAGGCATCCGGTTCCCTGAAGCCGTAGTCCTGTGTTCTTGACCTCAGAAATGCAGCTTTATGTTATTTATTAGGGGGTGTACTCTGCCCTAGAGGGAAAGATTGATAAAATAGAGAGAATTTCCCAACGTGTTCCCTGCTGAAATTAATGACGCTTTCATCCGGTGAAGCTGAAACTAACCGTTGACTTTAAAAATATTGTTTCTTTTAAAAGTTCTTAAAGTAAATCATAGTTATCATAGCTAATAATTCCAGCATTTCAGTGGCGACCCTCTAATGATAATCTCCAAGAGGCTACAAATGGGTAAAAATATTCAAGTGTAAGACACTTACTCTCTGTATTCCGCACCAATAGCGATGAGTAAATCAATTTGAAGCAAATCGAATTTTGGGGGAATTTTACAAAAATTTGGAACCCAAATTTGAATCCCACAAATCAAGCAAAATGGCGGTCAGCAATCTGCTATTTTCATTTAGTCTTCCTTCTAGGAATGGGAAGGGGTAAATAAAATGACAAAAAAACACACATTATATCCACCTTGCCCCTTACCTGTACTGGCACGATAGTTCCTTGCCCCATTCTCTCGGTGTCACTCACTAACTCCCTCCGGCTTCAGTCTTTTCTTCCATCTTCATCCTCACTCCTCGTCTGTTCTTCCTTAGGGGTTGGGCATGTTTGGCATGTGTTTTCCAAATTTGATTTACTAATATATTGTCATTTTTACACTTTGGTCACAAAGCCTTATAGAATTGATGGCTTATCTGAAGGGCTCGTAGACATGACAATATGTTGGGCCGAGTGATATCCAGCAAAACATTGGATTGCTCCCAGACCAATGTTAGTCTATGGAGCCCTGCACGTGTCAGATTTCTTCCTCAGACAGAGCTGGTCCAAGGAAAAAAATCACAGCATGCCCAAGTTGGATGCGATTATCTGATCGCACTGGGCCATGCAAGTCAATGAGTCCTAGGAAGACATCGGATGGCACTCGGATAACAGCTGACTGTAGTCCAATTTTCATGGACCGACATAATGGATAAGGTGGAGAAATAATTTTTTTCCATCTTCTCTTCATCTTAGAAAATCGGATTACAAAATAATCACACTCTAGCAGTTTGATCAGAGTATGATTAGCACAATCGTCCCAATTCTCTAGGATGAGAGAAAATACTCTGGTGTGAAATAGTGGGGTAAAATATTTGTAAACCCTCCGGTCAGTTACTTGTAGAAGATGTGGTGCCAGTGTGCATGGCTGCTAAAAAAAAAAAGATAGTGGAGGCAAGTTGAAACCAGCCTGCAAGTTATGTAGGTGCTGAAAAGATTGTCGTCTCTTCGATCAATTGATCGGATGCATTGCATATAAATGGATGTCATTCATTTGAAAGGGAATTTGTCAGCTTTTTTTATATGTAGTGTGCGAGTAGCATGATGTAGAGTTTAAGACCTTGAATCCAGCGATGTGTCACTTACTGGTCTGCTTGCTGTTTTCTCAATAAAATCAGTGTTTTATCTGCAGGAGATTATCAGTACAGGACTAGGTGTCTTGTGCCTCCTAGTCAACTGCTTTGTGTAACCTCGTCCCATCACTGATTAGTAGCTTGCTGACAATTCACAGTTTACACCGAAAGCTGCCAATCAGTGGTGTGGGTGGAGTTGCACAGGGCCCAGTTTTCTGAGCACTGCTGGATGTACAGCAGACAACAGAGTGATTGCATCAAAATGACAGCATGTAGACCAGCATGTGACATATCATTGGAATCAGGGTCTCAGCTCCTACATCATCCTGCTCTCGGATTACAAAACAAACACATGTTGAGGGAAAGTCTAGATAACCACTTAATTGTCGACTCGTAATAGAAAAAATAATGCAGCGCTGCACTTCTAATTCAATTGATGAGGTTTGGCTCAATGTCTGATCACAGTTTGGATTTTCCTCTAGCAGCACTAATTTTAGACAAGAACTTGATATGCATCATGTGGATCCATAGGTGCCAACTAATTTTGGTTTGGACTATACCGAATTTTTGGAAACAGTCCCGGCAAATTTGTGATGGCCCTTGTCAAAAAGGGCTGATACAGAAAACTCCACCTTCAAATGGGCATTTCTGGCTATATTTTGGTGGATGGGGATCGCATAGAATTGGCGCATCACATTAGATGCGCCAATTCTGGGTCTTTGTCTCTTTTCGATTGCACTGGCGTGGGGGTAATGGTAGTTGAAGTTGATGACAGCTGGCATCAAGCCCTGCTTTTAATAATGGAGCAGACACCCCCATTACTAACGGTAATAAAAAATAACATATACACAGAAAAAAAACACTTTATTTAAGTAAAGACTCACCCTATCCCTCGTTCACCAAAAAAACAAATCCTATGCAGGTCCGCAGTAATCCAAGGAATCAAAATTAGTCCAGAAAAGCATACCTGAAAAGACAGAAATAAAAACAATAGACATCAGTTCACCAATTTATTACCCAAAATGTTCCCACAAAGCTCCGATGTAATCCACATTCCCTGATGTCTCTGGCGTCTGTGAATAGCAGTAAAGTGACCGCTATTCACAGCCGCCAACACCAAGTTTCATCAGTGATTTTCATCAGAGTTTCCTAAACGTTTGGTCTGAGTTTCATCACTATTTTCACTGATGAGAAAAAATAAAGTTTCTCATCCTTCTCTTATCAGTCAGGGAAAAACGGACAGCACACAAAGGTCATCCAAGAGCTGTCTGATTTTTTTCTGTGACCCATACACTTGCATTGCTGATTTTGACCCAGATCAATATCGGACATGTTTCCGATGAGGAAAAAAAAATAAAGTTTCTCCTCCTTCTCTTATCAGTTGGGGGGAAAAACAGACAGCACACAGATGTCTTACTTGAGAGTTGTTCGATTTTTTTCTGTGACTTGCATTGCCAATTTTGACCCAGATCGATATCGGACATGTTTCCGAATTTGCACAGAACACTCAGTCCGAGTAAAAAATCGGAAATGTGAATAACCTCATAGACTGTCATAGGTGCAAGTGCAAGTGCTATCCATGAAAACCACAGACGGCACTTATACATGAAAAACTGACGTGTGAATGGAGCCTTATACTGAATAATTTCAAAATTATAAAAGTGTAGCCAACATCAACATTGGGGTATAAATCTAGAAACTATTGAAAAACTCATAAAAAACGTGGAAGGTGCACATCGTTTCATGGGTTTAGGTGAATTTCTGTATATATATTTTTTTAAATAGTATCTGTGCCCAGTGTCGAAATAATGATGTGGGCGGATTATAATTGTATACCGGTTGGCCGAAAGTCACCGTCTGACCCAGCAAAACTCTCAATGAAAAGCGAAGTAATCTGTAGTCCTCCTGCTTATATTAAAGAACATAAATAAATGAACGGTCCGCTGTAGTCAGCTGCGTAGAAGAAGATTAGTCATAACATCTAACAGCCAAAAGCCCCTTTATTGCCTGCGCTGCCAGTATGGCACTCTTCATTAAAGACCAAATGATCCTAAATGACGGTGAGTCTGCAATCCGACCACTGATGCCAGTCTTCATTAAGATTACAGCATCGCTCCGAAGCTATAGAAGGTCATGGCTGCATTAGGAGGGGAACCAGCTCTTGGCTTTGCGAAAGTTGGATTTTCTGTTTAGTGCTCTGTGTCGCCCCCATAATCTGGATACCGAAAAATAAAGTCCCCAATTTATCATTCGTGGGTTTTGTTTTTTCTTTAAGTCACTTTTCTTTTTTTTTGTCTCGTGGTATCCATTGACAGTATTTGCACCAAATTTTTCAAAACAGCACAAGCGGTTCTTGAATTTTTCACAAAGTCAAAAATAGTCTTCATTTTTGTCTTTAACTTTTTTTTGTTTAGACTTTTTAAGATTGTAAAAATAAAAAATAAAAAAAAGTTTTCTGGCGTACAAGTAATCACTCCAGGGGGAAACAGGAATAAATATGCAACAAATTTATACTATTTTTTTTAAAAAAGGTGCGAATGATGAATCAGGCGAAAACATCCGGGAACCCCAAATATAGCCTTCGCCGACAATGGAGAACGTAAAAAAGTAAACAAAGGCGAACACATAAAATAAACCTTAAAGAAGGTGCAAATTTAAAGAAGAATTAGACACAAATGATAAATAAGCAAAAAAAAATGTGTTAATGAATCGGGCCCAAAATATCAATATGAAAACCCTTTAAGATAAGATAAGATAAGATAATCCTTTAATCGTCCCACCATGGGGAAATTCAGAGCATTACAGCAGCAAGGCAGGAACAAGTACAGATGCATAAAGGCATTATATTGACAGTAGGTAGGTACATATACGAAAAAAAAAAAAAAGATATAACCGGACTATCACAACTTTGGATCTATCAGTTCACTGTTTGGGTCGTTCTCCGTTTTGGACAGTGCTGGTTATACAGCCTAACTGCAGCAGGAAGGAAGGACTTTCGATAGCGCTCCCTCTCACATTTAGGATGAAGTAGCCGGTCACTGACAGTACTGCACATCTTTGTCACGGTCTCATGCATGGGATGGGAATCATTCTGCACCATGTAGCTCACCTTGGCCAGTATCCTCCTGTCGCCTACTTCCTGATCTGGATCAAGGGGGCATCCCAGGACAGAGCTGGCCCTTCTAATCAGTTTGTCCAGCCTATTCCTGTCCCTGGTTGATATGCCACTACCCCAGCACGCCACACCAAAGAAAATGACTGATGCCACAACAGAGTTGAAGAAGGATGCAATGAGTGCCCCCCTAAATCCGAAGGCTCTCAGCCTTCTGAGCAGATAAAGCCTACTGTGGCCCTTCCTGTACACTGCATCCAAGTGATGGGCCCAGTCAAGCTTATTATTGAGGATCACACCAAGGTACTTATAGGTGTCGACTATCTCAATGTCATTTCCCTGAATGTTCACCACTACTGGTGGATTTTTTCCCTTGCGAAAGTCAACCACCAATTCCTTGGTCTTCCCGGAATTAATCCTAAGATGGTTCCTCTGACACCGCTCCACAAAAGCTTGGTTAGTATCTCTGTACTCTCTTTCATCTCCTCCTGTGATGAGGCCTACTATTGCAGAGTCATCAGAATACTTCTGCAAGTAGCAGCTAGATGAGTTGCACTTAAAATCCGCAGTGTACAGTGTGAACAGAAAAGGGGCAAGAACTGTACCTTGAGGTGCCCCTGTATTGCAGATCACCGTATCTGACACACTGTCCCGAACCTTTACAAACTGAGGTCGGTTTGTGAGGTAGTTAAGGATCCAGGTGGAGAGTTGAAGGTCCACGCCAACAAGGCCCAGCTTGTCTCTCAGTAGACCTGGCTGTATGGTATTAAAAGCACTAGAGAAATCGAAGAACATTATTCTCACACTGTTCCCAGGTTTCTCCAGGTGAGAGAGAGTCCTATCTAGAAGGTGGATAATGGCATCATCCACACCAATGCCCGGCCTGTAGGCAAACTCAAGAGGGTCCATATCCGAGCTCACTAGAGGATGGAGACGTGTGAGAACCAATCTCTCTAGTACCTTCATCAGGTGTGATGTCAATGCTACAGGTCTATAGTCATTAAGGTCTTTCGGATAAGGTTTCTTTGGAACTGGTACCACACACGATAATTTCCACAGTTGTGGTACTATACCTATTCTCAGGCTCATATTGAACAGATATGTAATGATCTCACTCAGCTGGTGCCCACAGGTTTTGATTAGCCTTGCACTGATGCCGTCAGGACCTGCAGCCTTCAAAACTTTGATCTTATCCAGTTCTTTTGCAACCTGGGTACTTGTGAAGAACAGACCCTGGCTCAGTTGACAAGTTGCAGCATTGGGTGAGGTTATTGTAGCAGAGAGGTGTGAATGGTATGCAGGGGCAGGAGCAGCCAGTGTGTGATTAAATCTGTTAAAGAATAGATTAAGTTCATTAAGCCACTCTTTATCTACAACCATCCTGGATACAGTCTGTCTATGCCCAGATATAGACTTTAGACCCTCCCAGACTTCATGAATCCTTTTCTGTGACAATTTCAGAATACACAATAAATTTCACAATAAAACCCTTTATTATTATTGTTATTCCTTTACTTTTTAAAATATACAATTTCCAATTTCTGATAGAGATTAGTGATGAGAAAACATGCTCTGATTAGGTGTTATCAGAGCATGCTTATGTGCTAACGAGTGACTTCGGCGATCTCGAAAAATATGTTTAATTCCCCACGGCTGCATGTCTCCCAGCTGTTTGACAGCCACAACACATTCGGGGATTACGGTACCTGTTTGTTAGACAATCCATGCATGCGTTGCGGCTGCTGAACAGCCGGAGACATGCAGCTGAGCATATTTTTCGAGCACGCCAAGACACTCGGTTAGCACCCGAGCATGCTCAGATATCACCTTATCCCAGCACATTCGCTCATCACTATGGTGCGTTAATGATTTAAAGAGGAATCTTTTTGTTATTTTTTTTCCATAAATCAGTAGTACAAGTGGAAATAATAAACTTTGTAAAATATTTTATTTCAGAAATCTGCTTTTTTAGCCTCCAGGACTGATGAGTCAGTCTCAAAATTCTCTGTTCTCTAATAAAATCTGTGTTCAGTTAACACAGATTTTCTCATTACTGAGATAGGAGATGATTGTTGGTGCTGATAAAGTTTTATGCAGAATTGCAGCTGAATGTCTGCGCCGGCCTCTAGCTCCTCCCCTCTCCAGTCCATAGAATTTGAAAAGCACCAACTGTTATCTCCTATCTCAGTAATTGGAAAATCTGTCTTTATTGAATAGTATTAGCAGGAGGTAAGTATTCAATGTGCTTATAGATTTGTTGGCCGCCTAACTGGGGTGTATCATAAAGACAACCCATATCGACCTACTCCATTAGGACCCTCATCCATCAGTTGGACATGAGTCTCCCATTCTGACAATCTTGAGCTGCGCTTGTATTAAAAGATGTCAGTTGAAAAAAAAAATGATTACCATTAGAGTTAGTGCAAAGGATTTTCAGGATTTGGTTCATTGGCTACATCACTGATCTGTGTTTCTTGAAGGATTCGGTCCATTAGTCACACATCAGTGATCTGTGACCGTTGGCCAGATCCCTGAGAACATCCTCCTGCCTTCCAGCATCTGCGCCTCTTATTTTGAGTAATCAACCTGGTGATATGTTCCATGTGCGTCACACCCCAACGATGACATCACGTCAGGTCCGCTAATCAAAAGAGAAGCGCGAATGCCATAGTTTAGAGGCGATACTCCAGCGGCCACAGATTACTGACTGGCTCCTTCGCACCAACTCTCGTCGCCATGCAATACTACATTTCTCATTCAAAATTGTCTGTGGTGGGAACAATACTCATGGTGATCAAAAGATGGTCTCCTTGGCCACATTCTCAAGTGGATTACCGTCTCTTCAAGAAAAGCCACTTGACTCTTGGGGAGTTGTGCAGTTGGCTTCTAAACTCCGAGCTTGGCTACTGTATACTGCACGCAGATTCCACATTTTAGCATAGCCATATGGCAGCTATGCACTCTCTAATTTTTCCAATAAAGGTGGCAAATGCTGTGAAATGTATGAAAAGAGCAGTCGTGGAGCCGTTGGTATGTGAGGGGTTAAGGAACACTATTTTCTTATGTTTTAAGACATTTAAACAAAGCGGGGCAGTGTGATGTGACCTTGACTGTCATGGTTAATCTCAGGTAGAAGGCACTTAACACAATCTGTTAGACCGGTCAAGGCGGTGTTTAACTGGGATAGTGACGGCCCTTGTGTTAGCGGGAGACGTTCTCTCTGTGTTATTGCTAAACTCAATTAGCCACTGAATTGCTATAAAACAGATTTTACAGGAGTGTGGAGCGGTTTATAACATCCCCTCTGTTTGACACTGCGGTGTTTTTTTTTTTCGCTTCCCTTTAAAATTGTTTGAATTTCCAAATGATTAAATTTTGTGTAAATACTTTAAGGACAAGCCTTATCAGCATCTGACAAAAAGTATATACCTCCCCCCCCCCCCCCCCCCGCCCACAGAATCCCTAGAGGAGAAAAATGTGTAGCACTCCAGCTGTGGAGGAACTGCATGACTTTCAGGCCGAATTTATCAAAGCTCGGAGGAACCTGTGAGTTCATTTTAGAAATTTACTGAAATATCGAAAACTTTTACTTTCTATAGTGAAAAACATGGCAAAAAAATACAACTTTGCAGCCTATGTATCTTATATCAGCTAAAAGTGATTTTCCCCAGTTGGTGGCACCACCTTAGTACAGGTTCGCCGTCTAGTATCAGTTGTAATAAATGTCAGGACAAAGAAAAAGAAAAGGCATTTGTTCCTGCACCTTAAAATAAAATTCAAAAAATTATTGTTTCTTAACTAAAATTGCATAGCAGTCAAAAATAGAAATACCATAAAGGAAGAAAAGAGCGGCCCGTTTCGATCGTGTTGGCCCCAGCCCTGCAGTGTGAATACATCATAACACACTGCGGGGCGGGATCTGGGTCCTCCACAACACACAGGCGCAATAGCCTGATGTCGGTTCTCGGGCAGCGCGCACTGCGCATGCCCGAGGACTCTTGTCACAGGGCAGGCGCCAGCATTCAAATCAGGAGGAGGCAGCAACGCACAGGGGCATCATGATGGACAGATGGTGGGCAGTGCCGAGACACCGGACAGGCATGATGGACGGATGGTAGGCGGCTGATACAGGGGGGACACATCATACCTATGGGACACTTTTCAGGTATGAGGAGTTATTTATGAAAGTCGATATTTCAGCATTACTAGGGGTCAGAAAAAGAAGAGCCACCTTCACAGAATGCAGCCTTAGTGCTGCTGAAGGTGGCTCTTTAACTGAAAAAGCCCTGGGGGGGTGACAGGTTCCCTTTAAGTTTCAGTAGAAAGAAAAAGGAAAGACTTTGTTCCAGCTTCTTAGAATAAAATATAAAAACATATATTATTTTTTATTTAAAATTCCAAAGCACTCAAAAATAGAAAAACTGGAAAGTAGGAAAAAAGTGATACATTTCGATCATATTCCCATCTCAGGGGTAAGATCAAAACGCGTCGCTCTTTTCCTTCTTTATGATTTTTCTATTTTTGAGTACAGAATTTAATTAAGAAACAATACATTTTTTAATTTTAGTCTTAGCAGCTGGAACAAACTCCTTTCTTTTTCTTTCTGTTGACATTTAACGTTAAGCTCAGATTAGGATCGTAGAAGTGCAATGGAAACGAGTTCCTCTTTTTCTTCTTTCTGGTTTTTCTATTTTTGAGTGCCATGGACTTTTAATTAATAAGAAACCATACATTCTGCATTTTATTGTAATGAGCTGAAACAATCCCCTTTCTTTTTCTTTGTATTGCTGCATGCGTCTGATCAGGATGGAGTTCGGTGCGCTTTGGTGCAATTGGACATTTTTGGTGATCTGGCTTCATTGCTTTTCTGATTTTGTAATAAATATCCACTAGTTTTGTTACATTTCCCCCTATGTGTAGGAAAAAAGGAACATTATGTTAAAAACTAAGTTTCATTCCACCTCAACCTGAATTTTTTTTTTTTTTACCAATTTTGGATGATAATGTCGGCATGAGCTTTGCCCTCACTCTTTTCTCTTTTGTTTTCTGTCGTGCGTGAAAGCAATCGTTAAGGCCTCTTTCACACATCAGTTTTTTGCCTTCAGGCGCGATCCGGCTTTTTTTTGTAAAACCGGATCCGGCAAAATGCAATGCCGGATCCGGTTTTTCCCCATTGACTTGCATTAGCGCCGGATCGTGCCGGATGGCATTTCGTTTCATCCGTTTTTTGCCGGATCCGGCAACTTGTCTCATTCCGGCGTCTGGAAAAAACGGCTACTGTAACGTTTTTTGTCTCCGGCGAAAAAGCCGGAAGCGCCGGATTCGGCGCTTCCAGCTTTTTGCTACAATGAAAGTCTATGGGCGCCGGAATGCGCCGGATCCAGAAAAAGACGGATCCAGCCACCGGATCCGGTTTTTTTAAGTCTGCGCATGCTCAGATCCAATTGGCCAGCCGCCAGGAACAGAGACGGATCCAGCAAAAAACCGGATCCGTTTCTACAGTTCTCCAAAATTTATGCCGGATCCGTTTTTTCTAAAAAAAGCCGGATCCTGCCTGACGGCAAAAAACTGATGTGTGAAAGTAGCCTAAGGCTTCTCAGCCTTTGATCAAGGGGATGAACTCAACCTGAGCTAGGACCCCATCTTGAGGGACCCAAAAACAGTTGCATGTTTTGCCTCCATGGTAAACATACTTGATGCCAGAAGTAAATTAGTGATCCGGTAGGTGCAAAATATTTAGTTCCTTAGATACCTTAAATGGTTGTACCACAATTAAAAATGATGTGTAAAGTGCTTAGACTGTCCTGAAAAACTAAAAGAAGCAATACTTGTTCTAACGGCTCATTCAGAAGTTCGATTTTCTCACATATGAGAAAAAAGGACCTTTATTTTGTTCAGAGTTTGATCGCAGTGTGGTTCGAGTGTGGTCAGTGGAGAAATAAAAAAAATAACGTTTCTCCACATTTTCCTTTCTGACAGTCCATGAAAATTGGATTTTAAAAATCGGAATAAAAGATTGGATTTTTTCACTGACTCGACTTGCTTTGCCGATTTTGATCCGACCATCAGATCCAAATCGGAAATGTCTTCGCAATTTTCAACATGTGCGATTATCACAGACTATACGACTATCACAGTAGACTACCACAGATATAAGTGCTATCCGTGAAAACCAATTATTGCACTTGTACACGGAAATCGGACGTCTGAATGAACCCAGTCCCTCCTGGTCTCTACCTTCTGATCCCACCTCCGTGCACTGAAAATTGGTAGAAAATAACCATTCAGCCAACCACTGATTGCTTCAGCCAGTAATTGGATGAGAGAATACATTTCCTGTAATTTCCTGATATGTTGAGATGGAACCAGGAAATAGAAACCGGGAGGGACTAGCTAACTGTCAGAGCGCGAGCTGTGGGAATGAGTGAGGGTGAGTATCACTTCTTTTATTTTTTTAAACTAGTCTGAACCCTTTGAAAAAAATAGCCTTTAAAGGTTATGGATGCCTTATATTTGGAAAAAAATATTTCTGCATATCATTGTGATTACCTTTAGATAATAAAATTGTGCTAAGTTTCAGTCTGCAGCTTTCTTTACGTCTTGTTTTTTAGACTCTCTGATACATGCAGGTTGTAGCGTAATCCATGTTTCAGATCTTTTTCTTGTGGGAGTGTCTCTCACAGTAATAAAGTCTGTGCTGTGAGGTCTTTGTGTATCCGGGGAGCAACTGTTTTCATTAGCTCATATATCAGCACAGCTTCTATCCTGCATTTGTTTTCTTCCTTTTCTATAGCCTGGTTTCTTTGCCTTCCCTAAAACTGTAAATGCTTTCTCCCCACTTTATACTGTGGAAAGCTGCATAAAACCTTCTTCCCTGTTCTATTTCTGGGGGAAGAAAAAGAAGAGATAGGCAGAGAGAGTGGTCAGGAGTTCTGATTGATGTGTAACTTTTTTGATAAAACTCTTTACTAGATAAAGGACTCTGCTGCAGCAAAATGATAGAAATTTGCTAATGAAGACTGATTAGAAAGTTGCTTAACTTTTCATTTAGGAAGCAAAAAAAAAAAATCAATAAAATAAAGTTGCACTTAGGTGTAAATAGCCTCTAAGTCACTCTTCACATCTGACTTTTCTTGGTGCCGACTCTTTAAAAACTCTAAGTAATACTCCTGAAAGGATCAAATAGCTTTCAATGTTGCGAAAGTTTTGGCAGCTCTTTAAAAGTACCTTTGTTGAAGTGTAAATAAAACTGAACTTTTTTTTTTCTTTTCGCAAAGTACTATGTTTATAGAAAAAGACTTCATTACTGAAATATGCTTCCCATCGGGATATCTTCAATTATGTTTTATTTAAAGACTATTTTTGCAGAATAAAAAAAAGTTTGATTTGTTTTAAAAGTCTATTCTTAATTTAGTGTAAACCTGAAGGAACGCAATTATTTCAGAGAAGTCAATTAAAGTCATGAAGACATATTTTTTTTAAGCCCAACACAATTCGTGAAGTCTATTTTCTACAAATCATAATCTAAAGTGCTCTCCAATTTGTTTTATTAGAGTTTTAAAAATGGATTTTCTACAGAGCACAGATGTTCTAAAGGGTTTCCTAACTTTTCTCATTTATTAAGAAATATATCATTTCGTTTTAAGAAAGACATATTTCCCTTGGTAAATAAAAAAAAAAAGTTTGGAAACGTTTGTAACATGACTGGTAAATGTATTACATGACATTAAGTCCCACAGACAGTGCGTCCACCCCCGCCTCTCGGAAATCTAATGTCTATTTTTTAATATTTTTATATATTTATGGGTTGGAATTGGGAGAAAAGGATATTCATGGTAATAGTCTACCTTTCTCTGCCAGGATGTTAAGTGCCTGTGAAGACTGGGCTTGTTATGCTGTGTCTGACATCTTGTATGTCTAGAGCGCTTGATGTATGACATACCCTAGTGCACCTGTTCATACTGAAGAGGGAGCTTCCTTCCTTTCTTACATTTCTCATTTTGACATCATTTTCAGTGATTTTTAATGTTCAAGTTCTGTCCTTAGAATAGGTCATTAGTATCAGATCACGGCAGCTCCATCATACTGTTAATTGTAGGAAATTGCAAAGCGCCATACATTGTGTAGTAGCCGTGAGTGGTACTGCAAGTACTCTGCCATTCACCTTCTCCTACGGCACCTTCAATCAGCTGACGTCCCCCTACTGATCTGATATTAATTAATATTAAAGTCCCAGAAAACCTACTTACCCCATTTAACTTACATTTATGGACAGATACATAGATAAATAGATAGATAGATTACTCCTCCTTCTAGACATGTCCTCTGCTTTCGATATAGTTGACCACTGCCTCCTACTACAGATCCTCTCTTCCTTTGGCATCAAAGACCTTGCCCTATCCTGGATCTCCTCATACCTTAGCAAACGCACATTTAGCATCTCCTACTCCCACACCACCTCCTCATCCCAAACTCTCGTTGTTGGTGACCCTCAAGGCTCTGTCCTAGGACCCCTACTCTTCTTAATCTATGCCCTTGGCCTGGGACAACTCATAAAGTCCTATGGCTTCCAGTACCACCTATACACTGATGATACTCAGATCTACCTCTCTGGCCCAGATGTCACCTCTCTGCTGTCCAGAATCCCTGGAGTGTGTATCAGCCATATCCTCCTTCTTCTCCTCTCGCTTCCTCAAGCTCAATGTGTACAAATCTGAAGTAATTATCTTTCCTCCTTCTCGCATACCTTCCCTACCTGATCTATATATTACAATAAATGACATCACACTTTCCCCTGTCCCAGAAATCCGCTGCCTCGGAGTAACCCTTGACTCTGCCCTGTCCTTCAAACTGCACACCCAAGCTCTCGCCACCTTCTGTCGCCTCTAGCTCAAAAATATTTCCAGGATCCATCCTTTCCTCAACCCTCACTCTACCAAAATGCTTGTGCACGCCCCAATCATCTCCCACCTTGACTACTGCAACATCCTCTTCTGTGGCTTACCTTCTAACACTCTTGCACCCCTCCAGTCTGTCCTTAACTCAGTTGCCCGACTAATTAATCTCTCTCCTCGCTACACTCTTGCTTCCCCTCTTAGCAAATCCCGTCACTGGCTCCCAATTTCCCATCATATCCAGTTTAAACTACTAACACTGACCTACAAAGCCATCCATAACCTATTTCCAAACTAATCTCCCAATATCTTCCCTCACATAATCTCCGGTCCTTCCAAGACCTCCTTCTCTCCACACTTATTTGCTCCTCACCCAATCGCCTCCAAGATTTCTCCTGAATATCCTGCATTCTCTAGTATTCTGTGCCCCAACAAGTCCGGTTATCCACCACATTTGGATCCTTCAGACGGAACCTGAAAACCCAAATCTTCAAAAAAGCTTACAACCTGTAATGACCACACAGCCACCTCAACACCATCGGAGCTACTACAACCCCCGACCTACTGTCTCCTTCCCCATAATTCTGTAGAATGTAAGCCCGCAAGGGCAGGGTCCTCTCCCCTCTATATCAGTCTGTCATTGTTAGTTTGTTTAATGTATGTGATATCTGTAATTTGTATGTAACCCATTCTTATGTACAGCACCATGGAATCAATGGTGCTATATAAACAATAATAATATGATAGATAGATAGATAATAGATATACAGATAGAGAATAGATAATTATTATTACTATTGTGCATTTGTATAGCGCCATTTATTCCATGGCGCTTTACATGTGAAAAGGGGAAATATAAACAAGTATAATAAACATGTGTAAGGCTATGTGCACACGTAGCGTTTTAAAACGCTCACTAAAAACCGGACTCCTTCCCAGAAATCGCGCGGTTTTTTCTGTGCGATTTCACAGCGATTTTACCGCGATTATGATCGCGATTTTGCCGCAATTTTCGCGTGCGATATTCAAGCACTTTCCAAGCGATTTGAAGCATCGCTTGGAAAGTGATTGACAGGTTGGTCACACTCGTCAAACATAGTGTTTGACAAGTGTGACCAGGTTTTTACTGTTGAGGCTGCCTATGCGGCATCAATAGTAAAAGATAGGATGCTAAAATGCTAAAAAAAAAATAAAAAATCGGGGTATATTTACCTTCCGGCGTCCCGCGCTGCCATCCCGGGCCTCAGCGTTCCCAGTAATGCCTTGCGAGACCTGTGATGACGTAGTCTCGCGTTGCTATAGTGATCTCGCGAGACCACTAGAGTCACGCGAGACTACGTCATTACAGGGCCTTGCCGCAAGGCATTACTGGGAACGCTAGGCCGGGAATGCAGCGCGGGACGCCGGAAGGTAAATATACCCCAATTTTTTATTTTTTATTCTTTTTTTTACAGGGGTATGGTACCCAGGGCCTGGAGGACAGTCTCCTCTCCTCCACACCATGGGTACCAACCGCACATGAGACACTTAACTTCCCGCATGGTGGGCATAGCCACATGCGGGAAGTAAGCGATTCTCATGCATTCCTATGGGTGCGGAATTGCGGCAATTCTTTGCGATTCCGCACAAAAGAATGAGCATGCTGCGATTTTTTCCGCGATGCGATTCCGCCGCGGAAAAAAGCGCTGCATTAGCACAGCATGTGCGGAATGCCATAGGAATGCATGGGGGGCGTTCTGTACACGATTTTTAAGCGTTTTCACGCCGAAAATTGCAGCAAAAACGCTTAAAAATCGCTACGTGTGCACACAGCCTTAGATAAGGGACACACAAGTACATAAGGAGAGAGGACCCTGCCCGCGAGGGCTCACAGTCTACAGGGATGGGTGAGGATACAGTAGGAGAGGGTAGAGCAGGTCGTGCGGTGGTTCAGTAGACCGAAGTTCATTGCAGGCTGTAGGCTTGTCGGAACAGGTGGGTCTTCAGGTTCTTCTTGAAGGTTTCCGTTGATGGTGAGAGTCTAATGTGTTGCGTCAGAAAGTTCCAGAGTATGGGGGAAGCACGGGAGAAGTCTTGTATGTGGTTGTGGGAAGAAGAGATAAGGGGAAAGTAGAGAAGGAGATCTTGAGATGATCGAAGGCTGCGTGCGGGTAGGTACCTGGAGACCATGTCACAGATGTATGGAGGAGACAGGTCATGGATGGCTTTGTATGTCATGGTTAGGGTTTTGAATTGGAGCCTCTGGGCAATAGGAAGCCAGAGAAGGGCCTGGCATAGGGGGGAGGCTGGGGAATATCGAGGAGACAGGTGGATTAGTCGGGCAGCAGAGTGTAGGATGGACTGGAGCGGAGCCAGAGTGCTAGAGGGGAGGCCAGAGAATAGGAGGTTGCAGTAGTCGAGATAATACATTATCTATCTAGATAATAGATAGATAGATAAATAGATAGCTAATAGATAGAAAGATAATAGACAGATAGACAGACAGACAGATAGATAGATAGATAGATAGATAGATAGATAGATAGATAGATAGATAATAGACAGACAGATAGATGGTCACAGCTGGGGAAGGAGGTGTAAAGCTGGAGGGCAAGATATTTACGGTACTTCAAATGTTGATTTTGCTGTAGGAAAACCTATTTCTAGAAGACAGGAAATAAAGTAAAAAAGAATAAGAAATAAGGAAAGAATGTGAGAGAAAGAATAAAAGAATGAGAGAGAGACTGAAAGAAAAAAGAGAAAGAAAGTAGGAAAGAAAGAGATAGAGAAGAAGAAAAGACAAAGAGAAGGAAAGACTGAGAAAGAAAGAAGAAACAAAAGAGTGATAAAGAAGGAAAGAAAGAAAAAGAAAGGAAGAGAAAGAAAGAATGAGATTGAAAGAAGGAAAGAATGAGAGAAAGAAAGATTAAAAGATCATTTATATATATATATATATATAGATAGATACAAGGGAGGGAGTAAACTAGCTACAGTACTTTATGCTCAATTCAGGAAATATAGATATTACTTTTCCTACTAATTCCATTAGTCAATTGGGCCTTAAATGGAACCTGTCACCAGGTTTTCCTGATATAAAGTACAGCCTTCACCTAAATGTCTCTTCAGTATTCTAATAAACTGTATATAAGTCCCCAACCCCATCTGAAGAGCACAATAAGAGATCTTTCATTGTCCCCCATAAGGAGCTGTCCTGTCCGATGAGTGTTGCTGGTCTTGTCTCATCTCGCAGTCGTTGTCCTCCTGGTTGCTTCATGTAGATAACTTGTCTTACGTCATCCACACCGCGCCTCCCAATGGCGCTCGTGCATAGACATATATCTCTCGGATTTGCCCTCAGCAAGTCAGAGCGAAGTGTGCCTGCGCAGGAGCACCATTGGGGGCGCTGTGTGGATGACGCAGGATGTCTCATCTATATGAAGCACCGTATGGGGAGATAATAAAAGGTATATTTTGTGCTACGCAGAGGGAGTTGGGGACTTACGTGCAGTTTGCTAGAATACGGTAAAATAATCCTTAAGGATGGTGGCTGTGCTTCATATAGGGAAAACCTGGTGACAGATTCCCACACCTAATTTCTGGTAACCACAATTTACTACATCAGTGTTACATATTAAGAGTTTCTGAATAATTTTACTTTTCCTGAGTCCTGTCTGCCAGACCGGACTGAGAACATTTCCTTTTTCCGCAGAAGTCAGTTGATCCATTTTCCGGCACTTGGCTGACACTTGGCGTGTCAATGAATGATATCTACAGAGAACCTGTCCTGTGGAGTCAGGAGACACAAAATCATTTCAATCATTTTCACATATTGTAAAATGAAATACGTGAATTCTACAAATCAAATAAAGCACATAACGGCTGAGCGGGATGCGGGAATCCAGCCATCCGTGGTCAGTGGCAGGTTATCGGCAGTAGATTTGTGCTGGAACCTGACGAGTTCCTGAAATTCTCACCTGGATGAGCGGTAGCGAGTCTTTTCAAGTGATGACAAGCTATTTACAAGGGCAATTTTCTCTTAACCCGATCTAGAGGCTAATTAGCATTGCACATGTTTTAAGACCAATTCATGTTTTTTTTCGACTTTCCTTAACGCTTTTATCTTTTACTGATGAGTTCCAATTTCACCACGTAATTTATGTCGAGGTTTACCATCGCTCTAAAGACTCAGTCTGCTGATAATTTCCATGCTTATTGGACAGATGTCTATTTAATAAGAGTAAATTATATAGATGCTACCTGTGGCTAGGGTATAGAGAGACCCGTTACAGTTAGTAGAACACGCAAATTCCTTTTTAACAGCTTTCAGTGTCAAGGTCCACCTATCTCTTTTATTGTTCACCTTCCTTTTTTCAAAACCAATAGTAGCGTTAAGGCCTCCTCCACATGTACAGGTTTCCGGAACGTGTTGTGTCTGTTTTTTTTCAAGGATTCCACATGTATCCGTTATAACCTACGGTGATCTTCACGTGTCCGGGTCCCTTTGTCTATGTGAACCACAAGGAGACTTGTCCATTTTTTCCAGCCGCCTGGATGACAAGGGCTAATTCAGTCTATGGGTTCGTGAAAAACACGTACAGTACAAGGATGGTATCCATGTGTCATCTGTGTGCCATACGTGTGCTGTATGTGTTTTTAACATTGCAAGGTATAGGGGAAAGTTTGTAATTTCATACTTTCTTTATCCATAATGGAAAAACACTTCTGGCACACTGATGGAAAACACTAATGAAAAGCACTGATGCAAAAAGAACACTGATAGAAAACGCTAATGCAAAAAAAAACACTGATGAAAACATGGATTGAAAGCACTGATGGAAACACTAATGGCACACTGATGGAAAGCACTGATGCAAAAAAAAAAAAACACTGATGAAAAGCACTGATGCAAAAAAACACTGATGGAAAGCACTGATATAAAAAACACTGATGGAAAGCACTGATGTAAAAAACACTGATATAAAACACTGATGGAAAGCACTGATGTAAAAAACACTGATATAAAACACTGATGGAAAGCACTGATGGAAACACTGATAGTACACTGATGGAAAACACTGATGCAAAAAAAACACTGATGGAAAGCACTGATGCAAAAAACACTGATAGAAAACATGGATGGAAAGCACTGATGGAAACACTGATAGTACACTGATGGAAAACACTGATGCAAAAAAAACACTGATGGAAAGCACTGATGCAAAAAACACTGATAGAAAACATGGATGGAAAGCACTGATGGAAACACTGATGTAAAGCACTGATGCAAAAAACATTGATGGAAGACACTAATGGAATATACTGATGGAAAAGACTGATGAGGAAAACATTGATGGAAACCACTGACACACTGATGGCACCCTGATAAAAAACACTAATGGAAGACACTGATAGCACACTGATGACACTAGTACTAGTTTTTCATGCATGTGTTTTACACATACATGTCAAGGTGGCCTTAGACAGGAAATTAAAATTAGGCCACGTTCAATATTTTACATAAGTATTTGTAAGTCAAAACCAGGAATAAGTGAAAAATACAGAAGTGGTGACGTGTTTCTATTATACAGGGTGGGCCATTTATATGGATAATAATATCTTTATTTTTATATAGCGCTAACATATTCTGCAGCGCTTTACAGTTTGCACACATTTTCATCACTGTCCCCGATGGGGCTCACAATCTATATTCCTTATCAGTATGTCTTTGGAGTGTGGGAGGAAACTGGAGGGCACGGAGGAAATCCACGCAAACACGGGGAGAACATACAAACTCCTTGCAGATGTTGTCCTTGGTGGGATTTGAACCCAGGACTCCAGCGCAGCAATGCTAACCACTGAGCCACCGTGCTGCCCTCTTGAAGATGTGAATCCCACCATACATCTTCCTCTTTGGTAATGGGAACTGTCACGGCACAGCTGTCGGGTGACCCGGGACCAGGGGCTCCTTCCCTGTCCCTAACACTAGGCGGCGCCCTAGCTCGCCCTGCTCCCCGGGATACTTCAGATGGTGAAGATGCTGGGGGCCTCCACCCTTGCCTTATCTCCTGAGTTATCCCTCCATCTGTTCTCAGTAGCACCCCAGGGAAGAAGGGCGATGCTGTGCACTGTAGTACACCAAGCCGACAAACAAAGCAACACAGACAAGGGTAAACAAAAAACTCCAGGCATACAAAGTATTCGCTCACATGTACAGAGGAATGCACAGGGGTGTGAAGGTAGGAAAATAAACCAAAAAAGAGAAGGATAAGGAATTACAACATGTACAAACCAAGCAACAGTTACAGATAACTCCTTCAACTCTCCTCATATGTACTCCTCTCCCACCGTTAGCCATGAAGCAAATGCTAGCTCTGACAAGGATTTGTAACAGAGCCCAGATTATAAAGGGGAAAGGAGTGGCTAACTGACCTCAGCTGTAAGCAAAGGGATTTCCAACATGGCAGATTAACTCCTGTTCTTCCAGAAGAAATAAACACATTTGAAGGGAATCTGTCACCTACCCTTTGGCGGGCGATGAAAACGAGGTCGGTCCGGTCCGATGGGCGGTGTTCCCGATGTGTGCCACCTCCCCATCCTTGCCCGCCGTCCGCAGGTTATTGCTGAATTGGAGTAGGTGTACGCCATTTTTGCGCGTGCGCTAAGCATTCATAGCTAATGAACGCGCAGTATGCTTTGCCCAACTGTGGGCAAAGCCGAAAAGCCGGACTGCGCATGTGCTGGTTAACTAAGCCCCGGAACACAGCAAAATACTTCCGGATGGCGTGCAAGGATGGGGAGGCGGCACACATCCGGAACACCACCCATCGGACCGGACCGACCTCGTTTTCATCGCCCGCCAAAGGGTAGGTGACAGATTCCCTTGAAAATGAAAGAGAAGTGCTTCTTCTCAGCGCCGCAGTAGGCGTAATCAGACGCTGCGGTCTTCTGGCTCCACACTATCGCGGTACAACCTGTGACACGACCCTTAAGCTTCTCTAGCCCTTATCTTTGACAATACATGGGGTGTAGAGCATCTTAATGCTACACTCAATTTTTAAGAATTTTGAAGACCTCATCTTTTACCGAGAGATTGGCATGATTTTTTACTTAGTAGGTGTACTGTTTTGACTTTCTATAGAAGGTCCATTCTTCCCTATGCTATGCAAATGAAAATTTGTTGGGAGTTAATGGGTTAACCAGTTGCTTACTTAAAGTATTAAATTTGGTAGGGAAGTTTTCCGAGAATCCTAAAACTGTTGATATTTTTTCTGGGAGGCTCTTGCAGAATTTCTCACCAAGTCTTAAACTTCTGTACTCGTAATGCTTAGTCTCAGCTGCCTTTTTGGCCCGTGATCCATGTTAACAGCACAGTATGCCAGGATAACTATCTCCCAAACTAAATAAGCACCGGAGTCCTTCCTTCCACCACACGTTGCTTCTTCTCAATCATATTACCATTTAAAAGCTGCCGTCGCATTAATTCCAGACGGAGGGTAAATACGGCCTACGGTCGCGCTCTCTGGAGAATAAGCTACAAACTTCTGGAAAGCGGAATATTTCAGGGCTTGCCCCCTTCTTACATACCGCCCTGTAAACTTTATCCATTATCAACAACATTCCTTGTGAACCCAGAACTATGTGAACACAATAACACGAGCTGATTATTCTGCTCAAATTAGAACTAAGTCTTTAGGAAATTAATGATGCTGAACGGAGAATTTGCATCAATGTGTTAGTCACACAAATCTTACCGCCATATGTTGCACATTGGTTTTTTTTCTCTGTTGTGGTTTTTTCATTATTTGTTCTTTATATAGAGTCAACATTGTTTAAAATGGAATTTTAAGTGTTTAGATTTCACTCCAAGACACAAGTTGCAAGATATATATGGTATATAGGATAATCTGGCAGGATAGATGCGATAATATAGAGGTGCCATGTGGTTGTCTTTACCTACCTGAGCTAGAAGACTTCACACTGTCCATAAAGAGTGCAATTGCCTTGCTGATGTCATCAGTGTGTAAGATGCCCAACAAGTGAGGTAGTCGTGGGCGAGCTTCTGTTCCTACTTGCTTTGGCATCCTACAGACATCTTGGGCATCACTCTTCTTCTGAGTCCATCTTCTGGAAACAGGGCAGCAATTAATCCAGGAGACACGAGGTTCATAAAAACAAACAAATGGCAGAATGGTGAATGGCAGTATTTACAGGCAGATGTAGAGGATATGGGTCAACAGGTTGTCATGTTTCCCACCACAGATATCAGACACAACTTCAGTCCTGGTACTCGGAATGGGTAGAATGTCCCTCTCACTGGCTTCTCTAACCCTAGTGAGGCTTCTCCACCACTAGCAATATCTTCCATCTTTCCCTGAAACTTCACAGGTTGAGTCTGCCCCCAACATCCATCTCAAGTTTGCCCCAGGCCACTAAGCAGAATCACATGGAAGGGTATTTTTGGCACTCCACAGCCCTGAGTATTAGGCCCACGCTGTCCCTAGCAGCCTCTTGACTTAGGCCTGCTACTTCAGACACTGCTCTCCACACACTGACTGGCCTTGCCACTAACTCTCGCTTCCCCCTACCGTTACCCCAGTGGGTATAACATACATTAACATCACATGCATTTAACCACCGTGCTGCTACAAGTGCAGGATATTATTGGTCCAATCAGTTTGTGCAGTCACATTTGTACATATATAACTTTGTTATATTATTATTTTTATTATTTTCCATTGCTTACATAGCGCTATCAATATATCACTGTTCCCATTGGGGATCACAATCTACATTCCCTATCAGTATGTCTTTGGAGAGTGGGAGGAAACCCACGCAAACACGGAGAGAACATACAAACTCCTTACAGATGTTGTCCTTGGTGGGATTTGAACCCAGGACCGCAGCGCTGCAAAGCTACAGTGCTAACCACTGAGCCACCATGCCACACTGTATTATACTCAAGAGCTGCACTCACTATTCTGCCATTACAGTCACTGTGTACATACATTACATTACTGATCCTGAGTTAAATCCTGTATTATACTCCAGAGCTGCACTCACTATTCTGCTGGTGCAATCACTGTGTACATACATTACATTACTGATCCTGTACTGATCCTGAGTTACATCCTGTATTATACTCCAGAGCTGCACTCACTATTCTGCTGGTGCAGTCAATGTGTACATACATTACATTACTGATCTTGTACTGAGCCTGAGTTACATCCTGTATTATACTTCAGAGCTGCACTCACTATTCCGATGATGCAGTCACTGTGTACATATATTACATTACTGATCCTGAGTCACATTCTG